>NC_138384.1:8923013-8969275 GCF_054177405.1 Leptonychotes weddellii | reverse complement strand
AGGCTCCTCGCCGAGCAGGGAGCCCGATGCGGGACTCGATCCCAGGACTCCGGGATCATGACCTGAGCCGAAGGCAGTCGCTTAACCAACTGAGCCACCCAGGCGCCCCTATATATTACTTTTAAATTGAGAAAAATGTTTTATGTATGTAAGTGGACTTAATGGACCAACTTGTTTTGATATTTTTGTGCTTGTCAAACAATTTCTACAGTTAAGCCCACAGACTCACTTGAAAGCTTAGTATTTCAATAACCAAGATTTCCACTGATTTAAGTTGCAGCCCATTTTGTAGAAAAAACCAGACATTTTTAACAGCTAGAGTGCATCTACCAATTCAAAGAAAGGGGATGGGTGAAGAGAAAGAAAAATAACGTGAAGCAGAGACCAAGTCTTAAGAACTTTTTCACTTGCCAGGGGTGCCTGGGTGGCTTAGTTGGTTAAGCGTCTGCCTTTGGCTCAGGTCATGATCCCAGTGTCCTGGGATTGAGCCCCGTGTTGGGCTCCATGATCAGCAGGGAGCCTGCTTCTTCCTCTGCCTGCCCGCCTGTCTGACTACTTGTGATCTCTCTCTCTCTCTGTCAAATAAGTAAATAATATCTTAAAAAAAAAAAAAGAACTTTTTTCACTTGCCAGTAACACGGATCCAGTGCCCAGAGACCAGCTTTCATCCCAGATTACAACGTAGGGAGAAGGTTATGACTATGAAGATTCAATCTCAGAACTGTGGAGCAAAAACAGTCTTCATATGTACAAATTTTATAGGAAAACTCTGACCAGAAGCAAAATGTCATATCTATACTTCCCTCCTTTCAATTCTTTCAAATATTTTCTACCAAGTAACTTCTGCCTAGCAATCTGGATACCACCACAAAAGAATAAGCGCCCAGTCAAGAGATTAAAGTAAAGAACATAAGGAAGGAAAACTTAAAAATCCAAGAGTCTCTCCCTGAATCCAAGAACTGCCAAAGAAACTGACCCTATTTGCAAGCATCTTCCAAGAAGGACACTCTTGGCAATAAATGACTCTCCAACTTCATTGGATTTCTCCAATTTCCAACAAAGAGGAAATCCTCTTTTATGCTTAATTTACATTCTTTCAGCTATCTTTGAAGCCCTCTCCTTGTCCACTACAGAAGGTTTCTGTTGCCTTTCCGTATTTTAAGAGTACGAAGTGTTTATATTGTGTTAGCCTCTTTTGTTGAGAAAGTATATATAGGTGTGTGTGTATGTGTGTATCTTAAGTGGGGTGAGATCTGTATAGTACCAGTAATGCAAAAAATGTGAAACGCTTAAGCTATTCTTGCCAGTGTAAAAATCAAAGCTGATGGTCAAGTTAAGATTGGTATGTTAGCAATAACCTAATGATAGCAAAGATTGTGTTGGAGTCATAAATGTCTCTTTACAAATGTCAAGGGCACAGGCAGACATTTTATAAGCTCTGTGGTTATTTATTCAAGCATGTCTGGCTTGGTTGACCTAGTGCTTTTGGTATTTGTTGGCAATTTTCTATGTTAAGAAAATATTTTTTAATCAGATGAACTTTATAGCGGTCAAAGGTCAAACAAGTAATTAAAATTAACAGCAGCCCCAATGAATGAATAACCACCAACATACTAAAGAGGGAGGTTATCTCAGGTTGGCAGCTCTCTAAATAAAAGAGGTCTGACATTAGGCAATAAAACTTACTTAACTGAACTGCCCAGAAATAAAAGATTTCTGTGGTTTAGTAGTTGTTGGGTTGCTGGGTACAGAATGAATAATCACTCTTGATATTAGATGCAATGCAACAAAGTAATTAGGGTTCTGAGGTCAGTAAGAACTATGTACAAAGTAAGGTTCTTAACTTCCTAGTTAACTCTAAAACTTGCTCAATTGACTGGGGTAAGTTAACTTCTACAAGGCTCATTTTCTCACCTGTAGATCTGTATCTACCTCTATGGGTCATTGTGAGAACTGAATCAGACAATGTCCATAGGTTTCTTAGCAGAGATCTGTAAGTATGCAATGATGTTAGCTATTCTTGTTCTTCTTTGTTTGTGTCATCCCATTGTAAGCATATTTTCCCAACTGCAGAGAAGATAACACCCATACCCCCTACACATACTCCACCCTGGGTATCTGCTGGTTTCCCCAAGGAGGCCAGAATAAAAAAAGCCAGACCCCTGAAGAACATTTTCAGCTCCCCTGTAGCAACATGCTCAGATCCCAAATCCTGTATGCTCACCTGCTGTGACAAGCACTGAAAGACAGCCTGATGTAGAGGAAAAAAGTAGGAATTAGCCAACCTGAATTTGCATATGGGCTCCACCAATGACTAATTACCAGATGAAATCAGGCAAATCTCTTAACCTCTCAATACTCAGTGTCTTCTACTAAAAATTAGATATACTTGTACCGAGCTCAAAAGATTATTATTGACCATTAAATGGAATGAGATGTGTGGATGTGTCAAGTACCGTGTATAGCACAAAGTAGATATTTAGTTAGCACTGGTTTGTTTCCTGACACGGAGTTATGCGGTAGCCCTGTTCTGAGGTCTCCCTCTCCAGACCACGCACCTTTGGGGTGCTTCTAGTATAATCCAATAAGTGAAACATACGTAGAAGGTAGGAATTTTATTCCCACAAACATAGCATGTGTACTTATTACACAGCAAATAATCATGCAATCATAGTGTTAGCCTTGAAAGTCTAGGACTACAGAGGCAGCATGAGCAGAAATATGCTTTGGACATATGTCAACATGGGAAGGCAGACTGAGAAGATGATGGGATGAAATACTTTAACTATTAAATCATTTGAGTGGCATTGATAGTTAGTCCCTTTCTCCCAGCTTCACTTTCCTTCCCAGAAAAAAGGAAGCCTATCTAGAGTGTTCTTCCCAGATCTTTCAACTCTGAAAATTATTCCATGCTACTTAGAGTTGGCCTTTCCTGTCAAATAAATGGGATGGGAGAAAGGGGGAAAGTGGGGAGCCCCTCTTTCAGCTCTGTCTTCTCTCCCTCATCCTCTTCTGATATTGTTCTTGCGGGGATAGGAACAGTCCTTGTCTCCCAGGCTTAAAGTTAAAAGGAACTTCTAGGGTCTTCCTTGACCACCAACTGAGAATCCTGTAAGGGAGGAATGAGAAAGCGCTCCACTGTATTAACAAGTGCACCCACGTACTTGTACTTCTTAAAAATACTTCACCATTTATTTTCTATGTGACCAAGAATAAATTCCCCAAATTCCCTGAGCCTTAGTCTTATGTTTTTTTTTTCTTTTCCTAACATTTTATTTGAAAGAGAGAGAACATGCGTTGGGGAGAGGGGCAGAAGGAGAAGCAGGCTCCCCACTGAGCAGGGAGTCCGATGCAGGACTCCATCCCAGGACCCCACGATCATGACCTGAGCCGAAGGCAGACGCTTAACTGACTGAGCCACCCAGGCGCCCCTAGTCTTCTGGTTTAAAAAAAAAAAAAATTGTCAGTTGTTAAAATCTTTAAGAAAAAAATGTCAGTTGAGGGAATGGACAACAGCAATCTCAGATTGTTGAGATGCAAATAGGATAATATATGCTTTTAGGAGCCTGACAAAATGAAAATGCTCAATAGATGTTCACTTCCCCCTCCTTCTACTTAAGTCTCAAACGGACTAAGGGCCTATTGAGATTACAGTCACTTTTATTTTTCTGTACATCACGTAGACTCTGCATATAGCCTGGTATAATACATTATGGAAATATTTGCAGGATAGATTAAAACACAAACAGGTATTTTAAAACAAGGCAAAAGCACAATGCCCAACTCTCAGATGAGCAGAAAAGACCAGAGTTGGGCCACTGGTGTATGGTTTAATTGCCAGATGCGTGGTGCTATGAAGGATTGCAATTTTCCATTTTGTTATCTGCATGACACACCAGAGTTCCAGAATGAGTATCAACTCAAGACCAACCTTCAGCAAGACCAGGAAAAATCAAGAAATGGATATATGAGTGACAAAAAAGGGAGAAAAATGGCTTGGGTTTTTTTAAACCAATGGTCCTGTATTTTGGGGGGGGTTATGAAGTCCATCAGGGAAGCTTGAGCCCTCCTCCCATAAAACGCATGTATGCACATACACCAGCCACATGGCACCCAGTTTCAGGGGCCTCGTAAACTCCAGTTTAGAATCCTCTGTTTCAACCCACTGAAACTCTAAGTCTAAATTTTGTAGCCATATATCAGATGTTTGTTAACCCATTATGGACTTCTGACAAAACAAGAGCAAATGGTCAAACTGCATTGATTGTGGAGACTCAGCTGTGCCCTCAAAAGCAACTTAAAGCTCCCAGAGTACAAGATCTGTAGGCTTGCCATGCTGACAATCAAGGAAAGATGAGTCCTTATTAAATTGCTCAGAAGACTCCTTGAATTTCACAGATCAACTGTTGGGAAAGAGAGTGTTTACAGGCTCCTCTTCTGGAAGTGAGGTGAGCTGAGGAGCCAGGGATGGCCATCAGAAAGACTCTACCTCTGTAAGCCCAGACCACCAAGACAGCATCCACACTTCTCACTAAGCAGAGTTAATAAGGGGAAGCTTTAGCTCCATTTCACAGTTTGGGAGTCTTGAGACCCCAGTGTAAGATTTCCTCCCCAAGACCTTAAACTAAGACACTTCAAAAGTCACAAGTTCGATGTTGGGAACGAGTGTAGCTGAGGATGTAATTCAGGGATGTCTTAGGCCATTTGAGCTACTATAACAAAATACCATAGATTGAGTGGCTTATAAACAGCAGGGATGTATTGCTCACACTTCTGGAGGCTAGAAGTCTAAGATCAAAGTGCCACTATGGTTGGGTTCTGGTGAGAACCCTCTTCTGGACTGCAGACTGCTGACTTCCTGCTGTAGCCTCATACAATGGAAAGGGCTAGATAACTCTGCGGTCTCTTTTATAAGGACACTAGTCACGTTCATGAAGACTCTGCCCTCATGACTCAATTACCTCCCAAAGGCCCCACCCTTGGAGGTTATGACTTCAACATATGAATTTGGGGGGGGACACATACATTCAGTCCACAGCAAGGGATGTTTTGGGTAATTCCAACACTAACTGAATTTCTGCAAATGAGTGAATTTAGTGTGAGTGTTAAGAGTGAGGAGCCTGGAGTGAGACTGACAGTACTCAGATGTTACCCTTTGCCATTTACTCTTTGCATGACTTAGGACAAGCGATAACTGCCTTGTCGTAAATGCTGTGGGGTAGCCCACATCCACCTTCTAGGATGCAGGTACTCATTCTCCCAGTTGCTGGAAGTGTTTGCTCCTGGTTGCTACAGGAGTCCCTCCTGATGAGTTGTCCTTGACTGGAGGGAGGTGTTTAACCCAAGGTCATGCCTCTCCTGGGGCAGCCTGCATTGATGATGAGAGACAAAGAAGAGGCCCCTTGACTCAGTTCTGGGCCCTTGGTCTTCCCATGGGATCAGCTGAGACCTCTGTTATAACTGCATCCCATTTCAAGTACTCTCTCCACCCAACACAGCTTCCCTCTGGCCCTCCAAATGTTAATCCTGAGGACACCCCCCAATAAACCTGCTGCATGAAAATCTTGTCTCTGAATCTATTTCTCAAGAGACTTGACTTCTGACAACTCTAAAAGCCTCATTGTCTCCATGTATAAAATGGGCATGGTAACTGTACCTATATCATTAGGTTCCTTGAGGATGCAATGATATAAAGCCAGTGAAATGCTTAGCATAGGGTTTGTCACAGAGTGAGGCCTTCCCAGAATCCACAAATGGATCCAGAGAATCAATGCTATCAGGATCAAATCCAAGCTGACTCCTTGGCAGAAGAAAAAGACATAAGACATATAGAAATTGACAAGCTGATCCTAAAATTCATATGGAAATGTATGGAACCAGAGTAGATAAAACAATCTGGAAAAAGAAAAAAAAAAACTGGAGAATTCACATACCCCAAATTCAAAAGTTACTACAAAGCTAGAGTAATAAAGGCAGTGTGATCCTGGCATAAGGATAGATATAGATCAATGGAATAAAATTGAGAGTCCAACAATAAACTTGTGTATTTATGGGCAATTGATTTTTGACAAGGGGGCCAAGATCATTTAATGGGGAAAAATAATCTTTTTAATAAATGATGCTGGGACAATTGGATAGCTGTATGCATCAGACTCAGTTTAGAACCTTTCCTCACACCATATACCAAAATCAACTCAAAAAGTGTCCAATATCTAAATGTAAGAGCTAAAACTATACAACTGTTAGAAGAAATCATAGGTGTAAATCTTTGTGACTTTGGATTAGGCAATGGCTCAACCAACAAGAGAAAAAAATTGACAAATCACACTTTATCAAAATGAAAACGTCTGTGCTTCAAAGGACACCACCAAAAAAATCAAAAGCAATCAACAGAATGGGATAACATATTTGCAAATCATGTATCTGATTTGTATCTAGGATATACGTAGAGCCCTTTACAATTCAACAATAAAAGACAACCCAACTTTAAAATGGGCAAAAGATTACATTCTTCTCTGACAATTATTTCTGCAAATGAGTATCTAACCTTCTAGGTCTGAGGGCAGACACTGTGTTTTATTCCTTTCTGCATCTCTAGCACCTACCAAAGCAATGGCAAAAAACATGGGCTTTAAAACAAGATATCTATGTTCAGTTAGGACCCCGACACTTATGAGCTCTTTGATATCAGACAATTACTTCACTTCTCCAATCCTCATTTTTCTCATCTATAAAATGGGCCTAATAATAATGCCCACCTCATAGAATTGTTGAGGCTGAATGCAAGCATACGTGGAAAACTCTTAGCGCATGCCTAGGATAAGAAATAGTTACAAAACTGCAGTTAAAATTCTAAGAGTTAATACCATTATTGTGAATAATAAAATTGTTAATAATAGTAGCAGCAACAAACAGAACAGCCAAGTCTGTTTGCTTGTCACTGCCTTGTTCATCAACAGAAAACATCCATGTCATTGTATGTGTCAGTGCATGCTCTGTTCATCATCAGCCCATCTTTGTGTCTTAGTTTACAGATAACTTTATGAGGAAGGTGGTGGTACCAGAGTGGCCCAAAATCATTGTGGTGGCTGATGGCTCCCATGGGGAGACCTGCTCTGTGCTGGGGCTCAGTCCAGATTACGTGGTGGAATCCTGCAATGCTTATGGAAATAATGCCACCATCACAAGACTGGACCAGAGACAGGTAAGCCATAGAGGGTCTTTCACATTGTTTTTCCCACTTATTCAATACTAAGCTGACAGGTTTATTATTAGTTCATTTACGGTCCACAGACAAGTCTGTTCTGCCTCTGAGAGCCTATTTACAAAGAGCACTCAACCAGGTGGTTTCCAGGATATTTGCCCAGGTGATCTTCCCACCTGACGGCACAATGGCAACTCCACAGGCTGAGTCATCAGCATGGGGAGTGTTAGGGACTGTGACTTCTCCAATCAATCTGTGCTAACGATGCAATGAACATGACTTGGCATCAACCCAGAATGCTCAGTCTTTGGGCAAACATGGATCATCTCAAACAAAACTGGTCAGAGAATCCATTACCCACTCTTCCAGGAACTGATCAGTTATCTTACACACATTAGCCATTAACCAGAGTGGTCCAAACTGAGAGATGGTGGGCATGTCAGCCTTCAACCAGGATAAAAAGAGCCAACTTTTCATTGTAAAAATGAATTACTTGGGCCGACCTGCCTTATCTCAAAGGTTCCCACTTGAAGCCTTGCTTTTCCAACCTCACAAGTTTCAAAGAACCACAGGAGTTTAAACGGTCCAAAGATGTTGGGGGGTGTACGTCTGGCTTCCAAACTTATATTAATAGAAGTCCTTGAGACCATGTTTGGAGGTCTCAGTCATCACAAAATGCACCTTAGTAACTATACTTCCTTTGGTCTCTATAAAAATAAAATATTAAGGAGCCAGCAATGTTTCAAAGAAAAACTTGCAAAAAAGTGATAAGCATCCTCATCAGTTCATTCAATCCCATCTTATTAGTTCTTGTTCTGCTTGAATCCAGTTTTTCCATTCATTCTGAAAATTCTTACCCAGTTCAGTTTTAGGTCTTAAAGTTATCAGAAACCTGTATGCTAGAGTGCTGGTCAGAGTCCTTTCCATGAATCTCTCTGAAGATGAAGCACCCTTGCAAAAGCATCAAAAAATTAACTGTCTGTACAAAAAGACTAAAAAAAGAAAACCATGGCCATGGTTAAAGATCTGATGAGAGGACATTTGATAAGGAAATGTCATTATTTTTGTGGCATACAAATAATGTAGGATAATTGGACAATGAGTACTGACAAATTTCTAGAAACTTTAAACCATTTCTGGGATACCTATATTAGTGACATACGTCCATTCACATATAACCTAAGAATGTTTATCATCATTTCTTATTTGACAAGGCATCCCTTATAATTTACCACACCTAATTAGTTTAACATCTTTCTTTTACAAGATTAGAGACAAATTCTGTAAGATGTGTCCAGGGACCCTCAAATCTCAAAGTTACTTTTAGGTCAAAAAGACTCCATTTCGAATTCGATTTGGGGAAGTTGCCAAAATGTCAAAAGATGTGACATTGGCCTAAATAGGATCTCAGATCACTACGAAATATATTTATCTATTTCACCAACATGACAATAGAAGATTTTAAAGGTGAATATAGAAGGTTACACAGTTGTGAACAAAATTTAGCTCTTTTAATATTGAGAAAACTGGGTTTTCTGAGATTTTATTTATTTACTTATGAGAGAGAGGGAGAGAGTGTGTGGGGGGAAGGGCAGAGGGACAGGTGGAGAGAGAATCTCAAGTAGACTCCGTGCTGAATGAGGAGTGTGATGTGGGGCTCAATCTCATGACCCTGAGATCATGACCTGAGCTGAAATCCAGAGTTGGATGCTTAACAGACTGAGCCATCCACACACCCCAAGACTGGGTTTTCTTACGTAATCAAAGAACCAATAAAAATAATGTGAAGCACAGTAAATTATTTTGGTGACACACAACATGTTTGCTTTCCAGGTAGGTTACCCAAAAGATAAAAAAAAAAAAACACAAAAAGCCTTTCACAATTTTTTACCAAGCGCAGACCAATACTCCAAGACAACTTTGTCCTTTTAACAGAAAGAAGACCAAATTCTAATTTTGCATAAGTATACTTCTGATAATTAAAACTCATTCTTTAAAAACTTAAACAACCACATTCCCATTTTAATCAGTGTGGCCACACATAAAATTCTGTTTCCAAGATTCCTCTCCCATAAACCTTCTACAACTTTGTCCCATCCATCCTGATTTTGTCTGGGTTTTTTTCCTCTTTCTCATTCTGGAACAATCACTCATTCTACTTTCCTTACTGATTTTTTGTATACAGTTGTTTCTTTTCATCTTTTTTTTTCCCTAAGTAGTTTGAATCAATATATTGATTAGAATTTTTGCCCTTAGAATCCTTAATTCCTGGTGAAAATTAAGAAATAAGCAATGGTGGACTGTTACACTAGCATTCTGTGGATTGGCAAATTTATAAATATATTTCACAATTTCTAGAAGTATATTCTTCCTCCTAGTAAATTTTTCAATGTGGCACATAACTACCCATGTTTACTAGTAGGCCCAAGTATCTTTAGTTTCTCTGTAAAAGGAAGCCCAGGGTAATAAAACCATGTTCAGTAATTAATGTTTCAGTGTTTTATCTTTCTGGGAAATGATCTAGATATTCATTAATATCCACGACTTAGCTTATCTCAGTACAACTTTAAGGTTTCAAGTTACCAAAAGGGCTTTGGAAACTATTTTTATAAGGACATACCAGAAAGCCTCATTACTGGTGAAAAGTTTATTTATGAACTTTTATCTCACTTACATCTACTTACTTGTTCTTAACAACTATTCTTAGATTATGCATAAAAATTTCATGACACATTAACCAGCTAACCATCATCTTATCTTTTTTGCTGACAAATTTTGTAACGGAGATAATCTGACTTTCATTAAACTAGATGGAATAAAAGTATTATATCAATGCTGATAACTTTAGAGATATGCCTGTTTTAATTAAATCAACAAATTTAAAGTAGGTTTTATTTTCCGAATATCCTAGATCACATGAAATTGAAAACCACTTGGGTTCACTTCTATATTTGAGAGTATACTTAATTTACATAAATGCTTATTGGTCTTTAAGCCAATGTAATAGAGCTCTTTACAAATCAATTTTGGTAACACCGTCCAGGGGTAGAAAAGTATCACATATCTATAATATATATATACATAAACACACATAAATGTATACAAACTCAGAGATCTTATCACTTTCATTTTAAAGTTTTAGCCAGGATACAAGTAGAGTAATGCACAACTCACTAGTTTATAAAAGAACAATTGGATTCAAACTGTGTTTCTGACAGATTAAGTAAATTAAGGTTACCTGCTCAGATGGCTAAAGTTTTTCCTAATAATTGTGGGAAAGACTTTGAAGGTTTTTCACCCATCTTATTTCCCAAATAGGATTTTTTTTGTTTTGTTTGTTTTTTCCTGACAAGAATTACCTCCCTGAAGTTTGCATTTCAAGAGCTGGCTCAGGGTTCCTGGAGAAGACAGCACTGATACCTCGAAAGCACAGAGAAAAGATAAAAGTTTCTCACAAAGGGCTTTTGTTTCCTAAATCCAAATCTTTTACAATATTTGCAAGTCTTTTGAGATGAACTGGAGAGGTCTGGGGATTGGTAAAGAGGATGGGTGGGCTTTAAATTGTTTCTACAACCACATTTCTGTTCTTGTAAAGACTGGATTTGTAAGACAAGCAGTTATTTTTAATTCCTCCCAGCACTGGGTTCCAACCTGAATGATAGCCTATCAAGATACTGACCTACCTATCCAACTACATTTTCCTCCATTTGCTTTATATCAGGGAGAAGTTCTTCAACTAAGGTGGAAATCAAAAGATCCCATGTTCTAGGGATGCCCGGCTGGCTCAGTTAGTGGACCATGTGACTCATGATATCCGGGTCATGAGTTTAAGCCTCAGGTTGGGTGTAGAGCTAACTTAAAATAAATAAATAAATAAATAAATAAATATTAAATTAAATAAAAAAAAAAAAAAAGAGGGGTGCCTGGGTGGCTTTAAGACTTCAAGCGTCTGCCTTCAGCTCAGGTCGTGATCCCAGGGTGCTGGGATCGAGCCCTGCATCCCACTCCCTGTTCTTCGGGAAGCCTGCTTCTCCCTCTCCCACTCGCCCTGCTTGTGTTCCTGCTCTCTCTGTCTCTGTCAAATAAATAAATAAAATCTTTAAAAAATAATAAATAAATAAATTTTTTAAAAAAGAAATACTTAAAAAAATCCTCTCTTCTAGATTTAGAGCTATGTTTCTTTGGAATGTTTCGGTAAATTCTTCCACAAAGGCTTCAGGATGCTTTTCTTTCCCTCTGGGTACACAGTTTCATTTTAGCTTAGGGGAAAAGGCCTTAAAAAAGTTACTCTCTCTAGGCTCTGAATATCAGCTTCCAATTTGGCCAACTTCTGACCATAGAGCTACTTAAAAACAACAACAACAACAAAACCAAACATCCTTTGGAATATATTGTCAGTTTCACTTGGGACAAACAGTAAATGTTCCTGGCAAGAGAAGGTCCCCAAAGGATATAAGAGAAGATCCCCAAAGAAGATGCAAAGGATACTGCCCACCCAAGATCCAGAGCCACTACCAAAGAAAATCGAAAGAAAGATTGAGACAATCCGCTCGAGAGCTAACAACAGTTGGTAGAACTGCAGTCATAAACGGGGTACAGCCCACATTCTATCCAGCCATATTTTCGGGGCCTCCAACCTGGCGGTTGCCAAGCCAAATTCTCAGGACACAAAATGAGACAAACGAGACAGCAAGAGCTGTGCTGGAGATAGAAAGGATCGAGAACCAATGTTTTTTTTTCTGCCAATGGGAATTTGGCAAGGAAGCGAAAACATGGACTTTTACCTTCCTCTCTCGACCAGGCACCCCAGATAAAGATCTGGGATCCCTGTTTTTCCTAAGAATTCTTACGCTTTGCCTTCTTCTGCCAGTTTTCCAAGGACACTGCCTTCAGGCTCCAGAGCGAGTGGGGTGTCCCAGCAGGTCTCATCCTGCTCACCAGAAACTACAGAGTAAGAAACAAATAATTTCCCCTTTCCTTTAGATCGAGTGCCTGATCGAGACCCCTTTTTCTCCAAGGAACTCTGTAAATGGGTAAGCTTATATAGGTTAAAACCTCTCCATTGTGGCTACTTGTAACTCAAGATTATCTTCGGTAAAGTTAACCTGTTTGTTCAGCCTTAAAACAAAATTTTATTACCTGAGGACTCACACCGCACTCAGTCCAGTTGGAGTAGTTGGGACCAGTCTGCCTCCAGACCCACGCCAGTTTCTAACCGGAACCAGTCCGACCCTGGAACCAGTCTGACCCCGGACCCATCCGGTTTCTAAGTCGGAACCAGTCCGACCCGGAACCAGTCTGACCCCGGACCCATCCGGTTTCTAAGCCGGAACCAGTCCAACCCCGGAACCAGTCTGACCTCGGACCCGTCCGGTTTCTAAGTCGGAACCAGTCCAACCCGGAACCAGTCTGACCCCGGACCCATCCGGTCTCTAAGTCGGAACCAGTCTGATACCGGACCTATCCGGGTTCTGAGTCAGACCCAGTCTGACTCCTGGCTGGTTTGCGGACCGCTTGGGGAAAAAAAAAACAAAAAACGCTCAAATGGTCTGAAAGTTCGTAACACAAAAGGCTCCAAGTAGGACGTGCCTACTACCTCCTGGGGCAGCCAGAGCAGCGAACCTAAGGGACCCAGCAGGTACCCTCACCTGGTTGCCCCTGCTCCTGGGGGATGTCGGGGGTCTCCTTGGATTCCTTCTCTGACGCCAGGACGATTAAAAGATAAAGTGAGGCACATTAACAATTTTAAGACTTTATTTGAGCAAAAGCGATTTGAATCAGGCAGCACCAAAACAGGCGTGCTTAGGAGCACTCCCAACAGGAGCTCGGGAGGAGAGGCCTTTGTAGAGCAAAGCTGGAAGCAAAGTAAGGCTATTATTGATTGGCTACAATTTAAAACCTCGTTGGCCGTTTGTGATTGGTTGTCCTTAGCATTTTGATTTCCTAACCTTGAGGCGGTTACTGGCTTAGTTTTTGGTTTGTTCACCTAAAGCCACCAAGGGTTTAGAGTCACCTCAGTGTAATGGCTTCCTCGTTCAATTAATTTAACACTGGTAAACCTAAGTAAAGTGTTTCCCAGAATTTCTGTGAGTTGTTGCAGCAAATGTTGAAGAGGGGGTCATGGGTCAGGAAGAAGTGTGGGCAGCCTGGGCACCCTGTCTGTGGCTGGTGTCTCAAGTGGGATCAGTCTAATGGGACTGACCTTTGAGCTGTGGAGTCTATGTGAATTCCGGGAGGTTAGTGTCAGAATTGAGTGGAACTGTTGGGTACCCAGTTGGTGTTGGAGAGTTGGCTTGGTGTTGGAAAAAAAACACGAGAGAGAAGCCTGCACGCGGTCAGCGGCTCAGCCCTTACCCCTTCTTCCTGGTTACACAGTTTCTGGAACTGCAAGAGCCTTAACTCTGCTCTTTGGCTGAGGAGCTTCCTTTTTTTCCCTGCTGGGTCTCCCGAAGAGGAGAGGTGGCATTCAAGATTTCATGTGTTTGACCACACAAAGCTGAGTTCTCTGGGCTTCATTCATTTTACAGGAAAAAGACTCTATTTCTAGCTTCATCTCTGGAACAGAAGGTGATTCGTTAACCTGTACAACCCCAAGCAGAGGGGAATTGGGCTGTAAGTGGCCTGTTTCTTCCCCCGTTTCTTACTGGTCCTTGTGGTTGCTGTGGCTCAAGTTGTGTGCAGGGCTAGCCTGATGGAGGGGGCGTCTCAGCTGCTAGTGAGACGGACTGAGCAGACCAGCTGACCCCAGCAGGGGCCCCTCCAGGGAGGGCAGAACTCCTCCTCCAGCGCTGAGTTCCTCTGAGCACACCCGGGGTGTCCGTTCTCAACTGAGGGGGCCCACCCTACCCCCAACCCCCAGCCAGAGTGGTTCCAGTGTCCAGCTCCTTCAAGTGGGATCCCACCCCTCTGCATTTCCCTGGTGGATGCACACCTCTGAACTGGGCAGACTTTTCTTTTTAAATTCTCAAATCACAAAGGATCTAATTACATTCTCCTTCTCTGGAGACAAGAGGCTACTATCTCCTACCAAAAGGGAATCTGTAATGCCACAGGCAATATGTAAATAAGTGGGCGTGGCCGCGTTCCCGCAAAACACTTTTTACAAACAGGCAGCAGCAAATTTGACCTGTAGCCTCTACATTGCCAAAGTCAGATCTGCCCATGAACCCTGATGACTGCCTTTGTGCCATTCTGATTACTGCTGAAGGATGTCTGGGCCTCCTCCACTTGTATTTAATTTAATTGAACATGCTGCATGTTTGTCATAAGGTACTGCTTGCTCAGTTATAATGTTGTATATTTACAGAATTCTAGTTTTCTCCCCCTGTCCTTATATGTCTCTTTGCTCTATTGCATGATTTGTACACTGGCAAAAGAGAAGGAAAAAAGAACAATTTTTTAATGGCTCACTGTTTGAGTTTATTAGCATAGCAGTTGTAATATGACAAGTAAAAGAGGTAATTGGTTAGTCTTAATGATTGTCTTCATTACAGTTAGCAGATCCTGTAAATGCATACTTAGAACTTCCAAAGATCATTGGTAATCACATCAATGTAATAGGTTTTCATCAGGGGTAACTGCATTTTAAAATTCTGTTCTGCATAATTTTAGAGTATAAGGAAGATTGCTCTTTTAGGAGTACTTCTATAAAAATGTCTCTTAAAGCAAGTCAGTGCATACCTCAAACTTTTCAGGACCTTCTTTCTGCTCAAAAAGCCCTTAAACATTTAACAAATTCTTAGCTAAATCATGGGGCTTGAAGTCCCTCGGAAATTGGCCACAAACTCTCAGCCATGATGGATTCTGTTGCTTCTTTTTGCCAAGTTGGGCTGGTGCGTATGTACTTCTTTTTTTTTTTATTATGTTCAGTTAGCCACTTTGGTAATTAGCTTTTGGTACTAATTCATTCATTAGTTAAGTATAACACCCAGTGCTCATCACAGCATGTGCCCTCCTCAATACCCAGCACCCTGTTACCGCCTCCCCCATCCTCCTCCCCTCTGAAACCCCCAGATTGTTTCTCGAGGTCCATAGTGTCTCATGGTTCATCTCCCTCTCTGATTTCTCCCCCTTTGGATTTCCCCTCCCTTCCCCTATGGTCCTCTGTGCTATTGCTTATGTTCCACACATGAGTGAAACCATATGATAATTCTGATGAATGTTGGGAGCATGACCGGGAAAGAAGGTGCACAACAGCAATCTGATAAATGCTCTCCTTACATAAGTGGAAGGAGAGATAATCTTGGCCTCGGAAGCTACTATTTCTTGTATTGGGTCTGTCATAAATTCACTGAAGGGCTCAAGGTCAACTCACATCATTTTTGGTCTTACTCTCCTCATCTCTTAAATGGGCAAACAGGACCAGATCTCTGATTTTCCCTGGACACCTGTTTTAGCCATGTATTCTACCAAGTTCTCAGACTGGTCCTCCTTTTTTTTTTTTTTTAAAGATTTTATTTATTTGACAGAGAAAGACACAGCAAGAGAGGGAGCACAAACGGGGAGTGGGAGAGGGAGAAGCAGACTCCCCGCCGAGCAGGGAGCCCGATGCGGGACTCGATCCAGGGACTCCAGGATCATGACCTGAGCCGAAGGCAGTCGCTTAACCAACTGAGCCACCCAGGCGCCCTCAGACTGGTCCTCTTATATTACCTACTGAACGTCATCTGGGAGGAGTGTTTCTCAGCTTTGCTTTCCATTATCATCCCCTGCCCCAGGAGTATTTATAGACTTTTTTTTTTCCTGATAGCAACCCCCTTCCCCTGCCATGTAACCTTCACCCAGGATCCCCCATGGTAGTAGCTTATATAATATAGTACAATTTCAAAGCCAGAAAATTGATTACTGATCAAGAAAAAAAATGCAAGAAAAAAAAATACAAATTTTAAAATGTCAGACTCCACATTTTCGGTTTGTCAGACCTTATCCCACAAAGATGGCTAAGCCTGGTTTCTGCCCTTGAAGGCTTATAGATTCACAAGTCATCCGTAGTTCAGAGAAGAAGTTCTCTTATAGACTATTGGTTCAGGAGAAATGAATAAGTGGAACAAAATGCTAGCTCTAATAATGTTTCCTTATTCTTTCACTCAAAAACATTTCATAAACCTTTATTATGTACAAGGAATTGGAAAGGAAACAAAAGAATGTTTAAAAATACCCAGAGTGATTCCAGATAATGTCTGTATGTAGTCTGCCCTCAAGGAGGTGGAGCATCTCTCCCATTCCTTAGGTGTGGGCTGCACACAGTGACTTCCTTCCAGAGAGGACAGTATGGAAAGGGCAAAGCGGGGAGGGGAGGGTAACTACAGTGGAGAAACCGGGACCTCAGCCAGGAGATTAAGGTCAACGTCAACAGCAATAAGTCATGGTGGTAGGAGGTACCCGTGAGATGACGTGATGAGAGTGGTACTTTATCTCTGTGGCCTTTTCCCTAAACACCCATTACCCCAAACTAACTATGAGAAAGGTATTAGAGAAATCCCAATTGAGGGACATTCTACAAAATAACTGATTAGCATTCCTCAAAATGGTCAAGGTCATTAAAAGCAAGGAAACTCAGTCTAGAAGACGTAAGGAGACATGACAACTAAATAGAAAGTGGTGTCCTCGATGAGCTCACAGGACAGAGAAAGGACATTGGAGGATATTTGAGTAAATAGGAATAAACTTTGGACTTGAGTTAGTGTCTGAATACTGATTCGTCTCAGAAAAAAAAGGGAGTCTCTAGAAATCTAACTACAAGAACTCTTTCCAACTAAGGAATGTCTTTCTGCAGACAAGTGTTTTGACTAGTAATTTCTCTTTTGTCAAGTTTAAAGGGACTCAAGGTTACCATGGGTGACTGAAATATAAGCAAACCCCAGTCCTTATTAACAATTATATTCAGCTTTTGTTCTCATCTGTTTTTCCCCCCAAAGTGGATAAGGTAGAACAAAAAAGGTATGCAAAGGTGAAGAACAGGTTCTAGAACCAGACTGGCTCCACCCTTTACTGGGTGTGCAACCCAGATGATTTCCTCAGCTTCTCTAAGCCTTAGTCCAGAAACCAGGCTTAGTTTCCCCATCTTAAAATGGGGATGATAGGGCGCCTGGGTGGCTCAGTCGTTAAGCGTCTGCCTTCGGCTCAGGTCATGATCCCAGGGTCCTGGGATCGAGTCCCGCATCGGGCTCCCCGCTTGGCGGGAGGCCTGCTTCTCGCTCTCCCACTCCCCCTGCTTGTGTTCCTGGTCTTGCTGTCTCTCTCTCTGTCAAATAAATAAATAAAATCTTTTAAAAAAAAATGGGGATGATAACGCTTTCCCCAGAGGCTTTTACACATATTGTACAATCAGTTCTTGATCCATATGGTTACACAATATAGTTTACCTTACTCCTCTGTGCCTCAATTCCTTCAAATGTAAAATGTCACTGATCTTAGTACCTACTTCAATGTTTATTGTATGAATTTGGTTAGATAATGTATGCAAAAGTCTTGGCCAATGCATGGTATCTATTACATATTGAATGAATATTAGCTTTCATTGTTCAAACTTCATCTCTGCCGCCCTGGATGCAGAGATGGAAGTACATATCAGCAGTTGAATCTGAAAGTCAAACAGTAGAAGAAAATGCTATAGAGCAGTGGCTCTTAATGGGGGATGATTGTACCCTGGGTCCATTTGGTAGTGTCTGGAGACATTTTTGGGTGTCACACTAGGAGGGGAATATGCTATGGCATCTGGGGGGTAGAAGGCAGGGATATTTACTAAATATTCTATGATGCACAGAACAGCACCAACCCTACCCCCAAGGATTATCTGGGCCCCATGTTAGTAGTGCCAGAGCTGAGAAACCTTGGTGTAGTTCCTTGGCTCTCACCGTTTGCTCCCTAGACAAGCAGCATTGGCATGACCAGGAACCAGTTGAGATGCCAGTTCTCCGGGCCCACTCCAGAGCTTCACAATCAGATACTATGGAGAGTGGTTCCCAGCATTCTGTGTTTTGATGAGACCTCTGGATGATTTTGGTACTTGTTAGAGTCTGAGAAGCACTGCAGTAACGCAGGAGATGGCATGGGTCACAGAAATTCTGCTGACTCGTTCATCTGTTGATGAAGGGTTTTGTTGCTCACATCCCAAACTCATTCTGGTGCTTTCACCAAAGGCTCATTCCCACCCCCACCCCTCCTGAAGATAGTATAGAATAATTGAGAGAAGAAAACTCCTGACTTTATTAATTGCTCAGGCAGAACAAGGACTGCTAACTGGTGGGTTAAAAACAAAAAATTGGAAGAGACACAGTCATTGGTACCATTTGAGCAAGAAATCTGCTCCATTTTAACATTGTGAAGACAAGCACTTAAATAACTAGGTTATATTCAAGGATCGTGGGAGTTGATTATTACCCAACTACCTATACTATATTTTATGTATATTTATAATCATACATTCATTCACTCATTGAGCCTTTATTGAGTGCCTACTATTTTCTGGGTACTACTCTGAGAAGTAGGCATGGGAAGATACTGTATCTTCCAGCCCCCAAAGCAATGGTTCCCAATCGTATGACATCGTACAGCTGCTACCTGATCTTGAGGGAAAATGTGTCCTGTGCATTTTGCAGTCATTTATCTGTGTCTTCTCTCCCTGCTAGATTAGTGGCAGGATTGCTCTTTTTTCAGTATAAGTTGATTTTCAGTCCCAGACAGTCTTTGACTTTTTCAGCACAGAGCAGATGAGCGATTTATGGGCTGAATTGTATGCCCCCTACCACCAAAGTTGTATGTTGAAGTCCTAACTGCCAGTATCTCAGAATGTGACTGTATTTGGAGAAAGAGTCTTTAGAGAGGTGATTAAGATAAAATGAGTCCTATGTGTGGCCCTAATCCAGTAGGACTGGTATCCTTATAAGAAGAAGAGATTAAGGCATAAGGCACACAGACTGAGAGGCAATCATGTGAGGCCACAGTGAGAAGGTAGCATCTGCAAGTCAAGGAGAGAGGCCTCAGTAGAAACCAACCCTGCCAGGGCCCTGATTTTAGACTTCTAGCCTCTAGAATTGTGAGAAAGTAAATTTTTATTGTTTAAGCCACCCGGTCTATGGTATGTTGTTATGGCGGCCCTAGCAAATGAACACATAAGATCACATAGTTGGTAGAAGCAGTGAGAATTGGAGCTCAGGCATACCTTGACTCTTTATCCACTTTGTCACACCATACGTCTAACTCTGGTTTGGGCTCTAGACTTACAGTTGGAGACTGCAGCCTTGGTATCTTGGTATACAGAGCCCAACGCCATGTCTAGCACATACTGGGCTCTTAGCCAACGCTGGTTGAAATAGCAAGCAATGACCTTGTGCGTCAATCCATGCCAGACCTGAGGTCAGAAGCAGCCAGAAAGCTCTGTTGTCATAATTGTTTTTCTCCATAATCTCCTGAACCTACTTCTCCCTCCAGGTGCCCACACCAGAAATTCGAGCCCACAACCTCTACCCGGATCTCTCTGCTTATGGGATCAAGGTCGCCTCTCCAGTGAAGGAAGCCCTGAGCTTGCCTCAGGCAGTTGAACAGTCAGGTTTCCCCTTGAAAATCTATGGAACCTTCCGCCACCGATATATGACTTTGGCATGTCCAGCTTCTGCTTCCAAAGTTGTTAGATTTCTCCGCCATACTCTCAGCGCCTCAGTAAGTACAGAGAGAATGTGGTAGGGAAGTCTTTGTTTTTCATCATCTAAGAAACTCCAGAATACTTTAAACTTCACTTTGTGTGTTTATTTTCAAATAAAGATTGCTATCAATACTGCTATTATATAAAAACACATAAATGACATTTATTGATTTCTAAAAAGCAGTTCTGTAACTCTGTCCCCAAAGATTAAAAAAAAAAAAAATGTTTCCAGGCGCAGTATTGGTAAATAGTAACATTGATGTCTCAGTGTCTATGGGTCAGGAATCTAGGTGTGGCTTAGCTGGTTCCCTCTGGCTTAGCATCTCTCTTTTAAGTCTGTAGTGAAGGTGTTGGCCAGGTTTGCCCTCCTGCCAAGGCTTAACTGGGGCCCTTGTGTGGGTGTGTGTATGTGGGTGTGAATGGAGCTCCCTCATGAGGCTCTTGGCAGGAGATAGCAGATCTTTGCCCTTGGGTCTCTCTGTAAGGCAGCTCATAACATGGCCTCCCTCAGCATGAGTGAGCAAAGAGGGAGAGGCCAAACACCCAGGATGGAAGCCACAGTCTTTATGACCTAATCTTGGAAGAGACCTTCCATGTCTTCTACCATATTGCATTATTTGGAAGAGAGTCGGTCAATTGAGTCCACATTCAAGGGCAGGTATAACTCAAGGATGTGAATACCAGGAGATGGGGGTCCCTGGGGGCATCTTAGAGGTTGTCTTTCATGCCCTGGGAGCATAAGTCAGGGCTGTCCCTAATCAATACACAACACTCTTACAGTGCTTGACTAAATAGATCAAAAGCATATTGGATTATTTTCCTGGGCTTATTGTTAAAAAAATTTATTAAGAATAAGTTATATTTGGGGGGGGGAAGGAAAAGGGAGAAAAGGAATTAGCTTTAATTTCCCTATATGTGCCCACTTTTATTTTTGCCTCAGTTCTGATCCAAATACATAAATATTTTTATATGGTTACAGTTATCTTGGATAATCTTTGGTGCCCCATGTTTTTATACTTAGCATCATATCATAAAGAATGTTTCTAGAGAATCTTCATAATCATCATTTTAGCATACTGGAAGTCCTAATTATTTCAAGATCATTTGCTCTCTTAAAATGTGGCCTTAAGGGGCGCCTGGGTGGCTCAGTCGTTAAGCGTCTGCCTTCGGCTCAGGTCATGGTCCCAGGGTCCTGGGATCGAGCCCCGCATCGGGCTCCCTGCTCCGCGGGAAGCCAGCTTCTCCCTCTCCCACTCCCACTGCTTGTGTTCCCTCTCTCACTGCCTCTCTCTGTCAAATAAATAAATAAAATCTTTAAAAAAAAAAAATGTGGCCTTAAGCCCCATTGAAAGGCAACCACAACTGTGTTATCCATGGAGGGGAAGCTGTAGTTATAAATTATGAGAGTAAGTTCATTTTATGTGATATTTGCCCAAATGTAGGCCATAGTAGCAACTCTGCAGAATTTTAGAATGAAAAATGAGTCAGATGTTAATTTGGGGGGAAGGGGATGGGTAATTTTTCCTGCCACATTGTATGATAGCATTATAGACCTTGCCCTTCACAACTGACTTGGACATTAGGAACATAAAGAAGGTCTCATTGGTAAAAATAATATTCAAGAACTTCATGAATTTTTATCAGGAGCCTTTTTTTAGCCCTTTAATCCAAATATATATATATGTTAGTGCTTATCATCCTTTATTCAACTCAGTTGTTAACCAGTGTGCTTCTGTGAGTTCCTTTGCCTACACTTGAAGCAGATCTCTGAAATAACCTGCATCAATTTCATGGAAGCTCACACTTTTGGAGAGATTTGCAATTCTGCTTTGTAATCAATCTCCATTGATTGTATTTGCCTTATACTGTTAGAAGATCACTATAGTTGCCTATCAGTCAGATCAGCCAAAAAGGTATCGACGGTGAGCAGGGATAAATTAGGAGCCACTGTTAACGAGGGAGAGATGCTTAAAGGGTCTTTTATAAGTGCTGAATTCATTACTGAGCATTTTCATATTGTGATTTTTTTTCTTTGGAATTAAACTTTTCTTCCTTGGCTACACCCTGTATTTTGTTGCCAGTGTTTCTTCTAATGAATTTCCTCCTATGAATGCACCATGAGGGTGGGTGGCAGGCATTTTCGGATGCCTGTAAAGCTTCTCTGCTCACTCTGAGCATCAGCACCACACGGGCACACACACTCCGCTTCTTCCTTGCTCATACTGTCATGATTATGTTCATGGAATCAATGCAACTGGGTTCCTCCCCCCCGCCCCCAGCCTCAGAGTGACTCTCCTTTGGTCTAACTCAATAATCAGAATGCCATCCCCCTTGCCAGTCAAAGGTTAATTCAAGGATGGGCATGTGGCACAATGCTGGCTAGGGAGGGGTGTCCTGGAAGATTTCCCTCCAAGGAAGAGATGTTCCATTCTTCTGCTTCTGCGTATTATCTTCTCACTTTAGAACTGTGGCAGCAAACTGAACCATGAATGAAGCCGGTGCAAGTAAAGGAGCCAATGCCCTGAAGGGAACAGCAGGATGAAAAGATAAAAAGAACCTGGGTCCTTAAATTACCAGCCCTCAAAACACTCCAAATCAGGCGTTCTGGTTACCAGAGATATTTTTGTCCTAACTGTGTAAGCAGCTTCTAGTTGTGATTCATTAATTGCATCTGAGAGCATCCTACGTGATGGAGTGTCTGCACTATTTTAACTTCTCTTTGGAGAGCAGTCATTTGCTCAGCAAGTATGTACTGAGCACCTGTTATGTGTCAGGCACCATGCGAAGCTCTAGAGATACTGGAAGGACTAAGACATAGTTCCTGCTTAATGTCATTAACATTCTGTTGGGTGTAAAAGACATTAAAGGAGTAACTCACTTAACATATTTTTTTTAACTAAAACTAAGGTAAGTACTATCAGGAGACATATAGGATATTAAATGAACTACAATTAGAACAAATTCTGGAGGGCTGGGAAGGCTGCCTAGAGAAACCTTTATTTGTGCTGAGTCTTGAGGGACTAGGCTCAGGTCTTAATTAAGGCCAGGAGGAATGGGGGACAATTTTTTCAGAGACAACAGCATGTACGAAGGCATTTAGGTGCCATAAACCACTGTAGATATAGGGCAAAGAGAAAGTGTGGAGGGGCAGCAGCTGAGTTTGGAGAGAGGCAAGCCAGAAGGGCCAGATCATGCCAGCCAGCATGGGCCATGCTGAAGATTTCAGTCCTCTCCATCTACTCCCTCCTCATCCTAGTACACACAACCGCAAAGAAGGCTACAATAAGAGAAACAGCCCTTGACTTATTGGTGGCCACGACAAACCAGACCCTGGTTACTCCAGAGAGCTGAAAGAGATCTAGGGCATCGGCGGTGTCAGAGACTAACGCTTATTCCCCTTGGCCATGTTCTACCGAAATGGGTTATGTTTGACCCTGGTGTGCTTGCTGTTCAGGAATGGCACGCTCTTCCAAGGCCAGTTGAAACCCATGTCTGACTTGGTTGGCTGCCAACATGGAGAGGCAGACCCCATGCATTAAAAGACCATCTTTCCTGGCCATCTTGGGTTCATCAAGGGAGCGAGTGTGCATATCTGTTAGGGTGCACTTGGCTGCTAGAAATTGTGTAGCTGTCCCAAAGTGGCCCCAAGCAGAAGGACACTGATTACTGTGATGCAGCAATGTTATCCAAGACCCAGGCTTTTCTGTTCATCTTTCCTGCTAGCTCTAGTGTCCCAATAGTGTTTCTGCCACGCTGCCTGAACTCCATACACCATGTCTTTACACCACAGAATTCCAAGGAGAATGCAAACTCTCTTTTCCAGAGCTTTTCTTTTTCCAGGAGGAAAAACATTTCCAGAAACTCTCAGAAGACTTTCCCTAATATCTCATTGGCCAAAACTGGGTTACATGCTTATCTCCTGAGCAATCACTAGCAAAGAGAATGGGTTGCTTTGATTAACTTGGATGATGTAGGCACCTTCCCAGGGTGGTGCACATTCCTGCCAGATAAATGCAGGGTTTTCTTAGCAAGAAGGAGGGGAATAGCAATTAGCAGGTATCCCGGTGTCCATACTAGCATGAATCCCAATGCACCTGCAGAAATGCTTCACCTTGGAAGTTCCTTTTACTTGCTAACAGAAGACACTGTCTTTGAGGCTAATATCCCTTCTAGATGCGTTTTCAGATCATTCCCCAGTTCCGTTTTTCCCCTTCTGCTTTAGCTCTTGGCACTATAACACAGAGATGGGTTCTTTATTGGGTGTGGATGAGTTTTTTTTTTCCTCCTGAAATAATGTGTATTGGTGTTTACAGGAGGAAATTTCTCAACTCAGTCACCCCAAAATTTAATGGGCATGTGCAGCATATCTCCCAGCTAATCCATACAATCTTTAAAATTCGGGGCCAAATTAATCTATACATAGGATGAGTTAACTTAGGTGCCCTCTTCATCTAGGGTCTGCCAAAAAGGATCTTAGATTAAACCATTCAAAATATACTATCAGCATTTAATGAAAATACATCTACCTTTATTTTTTGTGTGATGTGATAACAGACGGAGAAAATTTCCTCGGGTTGGAAGTAGGGAAGGAAATGGAGTTGTATGCAGAAGGCAGTAAAGCAGGTAGAACAAATCTGTCTGTCTCAGCAGAATTCCTTAAGGGCAGGGAACACAACTTAAGAGGCCATTTAACATTAGGTTTAAGAGTTGGGGCCTGGTATCAGAGGCAAGTTCTGCCACTTACTATATGATCTTTGGAAACTTGCCTACCCTCTCTGTGTCTCAGCACGTCTTAATAATGAGGATAGAAAAAGTACACAAACTTCACAGGATAATTCTTTGATAGGAAGAAATGTCAGAAACCAACTATTGATACAAAATTTACATAAAATCCGGACATCTTTTGCACCGGGGAGTCCTTTCGCAGCCTGAGAAAACTACAGGAACTTCCTCAGGATTATGTTTTCAAAAATGCATAAGGGGCACCTGCGTGGCTCAGATGGTTGAGCGTCTGCCTTCGGCTCAGGTCATGATCCCAGGGTCCTGGGATCGAGTCCCACATCGGGCTTCCGGCTCGGCGGGGAGCCTGCTTCTCCCTCTGACCCTCTCCCCTCTCATGCTGTTTCTCTCTCGCTCGCTCTCTAAAAAATAAATAAAATCTTTAAAAAAAAATGCATAAGATAAAGTATGTGAAATAACAAAGAAAATGATAAAATATAGTTGTCAATGTATTTTCAAAAAATGCATGAGTAGAATATATGTGCTTCTTTAATAATGCATGATGTAAGATCTAGGGGTATAAGGTATAAATTCTGACAATTTGGTTAATTTCAGAGAAGTGATAAGCATAAACAATGCTTGAAATTTCTGCAGCAACTATAATGTCATTTGAAAACACCAGCATTTTTATTGGAAACAAAGTCATGGGTACTACTGTGATTACTTTCACAATGGAAGGAAGTGCTAAATGTCATTTAGAGGTTGATCAAAATAGAGTTGTAATTTTTTTTTTCTGGTCTCAGGTTAAGAACCAAATATGGAGGGGCGCCTGGGTGGCTCAGTTGGTTAAGCGACTGCCTTCGGCTCAGGTCATGATCCTGGAGTCCCTGGATCGAGTCCCACATCGGGCTCCCTGCTTGGCGGGGAGCCTGCTTCTCCCTCTGACCCTCCCCCCTCTCATGTGCTCTCTCTCAAATAAATAAATAAAATCTTAAAAAAAAAAAGAAATTTCATTTTATCTCTGGTTCATGGACCTGGCTTTGCAGAGTATATGTAGTCATGGGAATATGTATATAATTTCTGTTTTTAAAAAAGCTTTTTTTTTTTTTTAAGATTTTATTTATCGGGCGCCTGGGTGGCTCAGTTGGTTAAGCGACTGCCTTCAGCTCAGGTCATGATCCTGGAGTCCCGGGATCGAGTCCCGCATCGGGCTCCCTGCTCGGCAGGGAGTCTGCTTCTCCCTCTGACCCTCCTCCCTCTCATGCTCTCTGTCTCTCATTCTCTCTCTCAAATAATAATAAATAAAAAAAAATCTTTAAAAAAAAAAAAGAACCAAATATGGATTGTACCTAAGCATTTTCCTTATTATTAACCTTTCACAAACAAAATTTTAGACAACAGTTTAATTATCTTTCCTGTCTTCCACCAGCACCAATTGTGAGAAGTTCCCTTAGTCTCCTGGCTTGTTTTTTTTTTTTTTTTTTTTAAGATTTTATTTATTTATTTGACAGAGAGACAGTGAGAGAGGGAACACAAGCAGGGGGAGTGGGAGAGGGAGAAGCAGGCTTCCCGCGGAGCGGAGAACCCGATGCGGGGCTCGATCCCAGGACCCTGGGATCATGACCTGAGCCGAAGGCAGACGCTTAACAACTGAGCCACCCAGACACCCCTCCTGGCTTGTTGTTAAAGTCATGGTGAGAAACACAGTTTTGTTGGCCTGGATGATGGGTTTCCTGAAGCAGAGACCCAGGCTCTCAAGTCTCTTACGCTCTCCTCGTAGATCATGAAGACCATCTTCCACCAAGCGTTCAACGCCTACAAGATGGACATTGAGCCCCGCGTGAGGGATGCCGCGATGTCTCAGGTGCAGTGCAGCGGGAGGCTGTTTGAGATTGTGCTGTCCCACAGGCGGGCCACCGCGGCCTACATCCAGGGAGAGGGCAGGGTGGTCACCGTGGAGGGGGAAGCAGCTCGAGTGCTCAACTTTGACATGGGTAAGCTGCTGTGCAGGGCAGTTTCTGAGTATTTGTTTAGTATGTTCCCCTGAGCCTGCAAGTGGTGGGGAGTAGTGAGGGAGCAGGGACTGAAGTAGGACAAGCAGGGGCAAGGGTCTATCTTCCTGGGCAGATTCTAAGTTCCTTAAGGACAGGGACCATGTCTTCAGATGCAGTATGACATCACAGTATGAGTTGGGACACCAGATCTCTTCCACTTGCTAATACTTCATATCCAACCTCTCTCAGCCTCTGTTTCCACATCTGTATAATGGGGATATTAATAGTGTACTCCTCATATGGGTTGTTGTGAGATTCAATGAGTTAATGTCTATAAAGTTTTTATTTGTTCATTTGAGAGAGAGAGAGCACAAGTTGGGGGAGGAACAGAAGCAGAAGGAGAAGCAGACTCCCCACTGAGCAGGGAACCTGATGTAGGGCTCAATCCCAGGACTCTGGGATCATGCCCTGAGCCGAAGGCAGGTGCTTAACCGACTGAGCCACATAGGTGCTCCCTCAATGAGTTAATGTCTAGAGTGCTTAGTAGGACCTGAATAATATTGGCCACTATTTTCTATGCTTGACACAGAAAACAAACATAATAATTTCTTAATGTTTTTTAAATTGATGCAAAAAAACTGAAGACATTTCAACAATTGAGTTAATTACCTTTAGCACCACAGCTGATTCAGATTGGTGCCATAGAGCAGTGGACAAAACAGTGACTGTGGGGGCAGATTTCCTCATTTCAAAACTGGATTCCACCATTTATGCTCTAGGGATAAATTAGGAAAATTACTAACCTGTCCCTACCTCACTGGCAACGTGGGGAAAATAATAGCAATGAGCTCACAGGGGTTCTGTGATCAGTAATCCACATGAAGTTTTCAGCACAGTGCCTGCAACGTATTATTTGCGCACAGTTATTTTACATGTACCATGCAGAAAGCTCTGTTCTAAGCATCTGCAGGCATTACCTCATGTAATCTTCGCACCCCCCTTCCCCAAGAGGCAGACATTAACATTACCTGCACTTTCTGGATGGGGGAACGGAGGTCTAATGCAATTACCCAGCTAGTGGCAGAGCGGGACTTGCACACAGGTGCTAAGTGCCTATCACAGCTGCCCCCAGCTGGGTTGTAGGTCTATTTTTAGCAGTTGCTAGAGATGTAGAAAGCACTGGGACAAAGAGAAAGGTGAAGATGAAAAGATGAGAACTTTTTTTTTTTTTTAAGGAGATCTGGAGCTTGAAAGAGGAAGGAAATAAATTATTCTTGTGTTTTCAGCTGAAAAAATGGAGGCTGAAGGTCAGATTTTTGCCCAAGCACCCGCTGGAAGTAGGAGGTCAAATGAGGGTTCAAGTGCAGTTCTGTCAGGCCCGGGGGCCCACGGCACCCTCACTGCCTCCATCACCTCCTCCATCACACACACACACACACACACACACACACGCACACAGTGCTGAGGAAGAGACCTCACCTCCTCCATTACACACACACACACACACACAGTGCTGAGGAACAGACCTGGTTCATCTCTCTCTGAACTTTCTTGAAAGAATTTGATCATGGTTCCAAGTACATAGCCCAGAAGGAAATGAGATGGCAGGGGAATGGCTTTTTTGCATGTGATCCATTTTATTTCTGCTAAGTCAACAAAACACGCTGTATTGCCTAGGGGAGCTAAATCAGGCTGTTTAAATTTCCCTGTCACTATAAATATTCTCTTGATTTATGAAAAAATAATAAATGTGTGTTGATTTGGATTAGCACAGTTATAAAATACATACATGTCACGGGGCCTTTTGTTTTTCAATTTGTGTTTATTATGGCCTTTAGATATGAGCACCAGAGAAAGCATTTGAAATAACAATGGTAACAATGATAATGAGACATAATAATTGTGGTCATTTATTGAGTGTCTGCCCTGGGTTAGCCATTGTACTGGGAATTTTCTATTCATTATACTGTTTAATTTTCTCAAAAATATCATGAGGGCAAATTTCTGATTCAAGACAGTAGATTGAATACATACATTTATAGCCACTTTCTCCCAAAAGCTCATTAAAATGGCAAAAATCCATACTTTTGTTTTGGTAAGTGAATATTTAAGGACAACTGAAGCAGAGAGTAGATTATAAAAAGAACATTCTGGAATGTGGAAAGCAAAAGAAGCATGTGTGGTTGAACTTCTTGAATTAGTTGAACTTCTTGGATCAAGTGGCAGAACACCCAACTTAATAGTGGTTTAAATACATGCAGTTTATTTTTCTCATATAAATATGGAATTGGGAGTAAAGAGTAGGCCTAAGAGTTCTATAGCATTGTCAGGGACCTAGCCTCTTTGTGGCTTTCATCACTACCCCTGGGTGTAAACCTCACCTCATGGTCCAAGAAGGCTGTTTGAGGTCCAGGCATCACATCCATTTTCCAGCTGCCAGGTGCAACAGGCATACACCTCACTTTAAAGACACTTCTGTTTTAGGTTTTTATCAAATGTCTTTCACCCAAGATACCAATATCTATTAGGGATAGATGTTATCCAGTTTCAGTAAGCCATTTTAATATCTATTTTTATGATTAATCAGAGCCTAGTGAACTGACATGTATTAAACAGATGCTGTACCTGAAATTTATTCAAATTTGGAGTCTGAAACACCAAGTCTTGTGCTAAGCACCTCTTAGGAGTGCCGGTTCCAGGAACAGCTGTGGGAATTTCCTGTCCTTAGCCTGGGTATGCTTGTCAGCATAACGAAGGAGATGGAGACTGGAGGCAGGAAATGAGATGCTGTGTATAAACCTGAGCAGCAGAAGTAGCCTCCCAGACTCCAGTCTCCCTTCAGCCCTTCACCCTTCTGGGGCCCAAGGAGGGCAGCACAGTAGCAAAGAGCAGTAAGGATCCTTTGTTTGAAAATGGGATTTTACAGCCTGCAAGTTTACAACTGTGATTTCTTTTGGAGCCTGTGATGTATACATTGCCAAGGTGAAGAGTCAGAGAAAACTAGGTTCTAGTGTGGCACTGCCACTTCTCTGCTTTGGAAACCAGCTCTACCTCTCTATGCCTCAATTTCTCCATCTGTAAAGTGGGGATAAATAGCTATACCTACCTCATCAGGTGGCTGGTAGAATGACATAATTGCTACTAAGTGCTGAGCACAGTGCTTAGAACATAGTATGTGTTTGATTCAGTGGGGACCATTAGCCCCATTAGATGGAAAAACTAATGTTCAGGGACCCCACAATGACTTGTTAATAATTAACAATAGCAATAATCATTGAATGGAAACTTATTATGTGCATGAACTCATGTAATCTTCAACTCACCCCCAAGAGGAAAACATTGACATTACCCCCATTTTCCTGATGGGGAAACTGAGGCCTAATGCAGTTACCCTTGTGTTGAGATATGGAAGAGGGAAAACAGTGGCTGCCAACCCTTTGATGATGAATAAGCTTTGACTAATGTCTCTGTAGGCAAAGGTCTCTGTTGGACTGCATGCTGGATGCTAAGAACTCTGGGATGAGTGGAGCTGGGCAGTGTTTAATCTGATGGTTCTTACAGACATGGAGGAGATAGACATTACCAGACAACTTCAATATTACATACTAAATGCTACATGGAGGGAAATATGTGATTCTACCTATATGAAGACAAAAGGAGGGTGTATTAATTATAGTAGTTACTGCTGCTTAACCAATTACCCTGAACTTAAACCGACAATGAATGTTTATTATCTCACACAGTTTCTGAGGATCAGGATTGCAGGAATGGCTTAGCAGGATGGTTCTGGCTCAGGGTCTCTCATGCAGTTATATCAAGGTGTCAGTCAAGACTGTAGGCACTTGAAGGTTTGATCACAGCTGGGGACCTGCTTTTAGGATATTTCGCTCATGGCAAGCAAGGCAATACTGGCTACTAGCAGGAGACCTCAGTTCTTCACCCTCATGTCATTTGGCTGGTGTCCCCAGAGCAAGTGATCCCTGGGAAAGCAAGGAGGAAGACACAATGTCTTTTATGATGAAGGCTCACAAGTCACATTATCCTTTCCATGATATCCTACACAATACACAGGCAGCCGTCTTTAGTGTGGGAGGTGATTACATGAGAGGAGAACACCAGGTGGCAGGAACCACTGGGCCATTTTGGAGGCTGGCTAGCACAGCTGTCAGTTAGCTCTGTTGGGAATTCAGGGAAGACTTTCTGGGAGAGGTCATGTCTGGAATAGCTAAGTTGGGAACAAGGGTTCATAACTTGTGATGGACAGAACTCAAGGAGTCTGTGACCTTGGATGGAGGAAAATTGTTTATGCTAATCACTGCTTTAAAACTATGGTGATTGAGGGGCACCTGGGTGGCTCAGTCATTAAGCGTCTGCCTTCAGCTCGGGTCATAATCCCAGGGTCCTGGGATCGAGCCCCACATCGGGCTCTCTGCTCAGTAGGAAGCCTGCTTCTTCCTCTCCCATTCCCCCTGTTTGTGTTCCCTCTCTCATAATCTCTCTCTCTAATAAATAAATAAAATCTTTAAAAAAAAATAAAACTATGGTGATTGATAGACCTGCCAGCAGATCTCTATATTTAATGCAAATTAATGAAGTACAGGTATTATTATATTACAATTTTGTTAATATTTTAATAATTGTATTTCAATATACTTGCCTTTGTGATTTTATGTATTTTATACACTTAAAGACATTATTCTGTGAAAGAACCATAGATGTCAAACAGGTCTGTAATACACAAAGGGTGATGAAGAAGGAGAGTAGGAATCATGTGGTTGAAGGAAGGAAGGGCATTAGAGGCAGAGAACACCAGAGAAAAGGGGCAGGCTTCCGTGTATGTGTATTACTAACAGCCTCAAGTATAAGAAGGGGAAGGAGGTAGATGAGGCTTTGAATGGAAACAGGGACCAGTTCACAAAAGTTCAGGCTGTAGAACTTGCACTTGATACCATAGTGATAGTGAAGGCAGGGGATGGGGAGCCAAGAAAATGTTTGTCTTATTTATTTATTTATTCATGCATTTAGCTAAAAATTATTTTTTGAGACTACATAATCCAAGCACAAGGTACAAAATTCAAAGTGTATACCGTGAAAACCTTTCTCTCATTACTAGCTGCTACTACTCTGAAATGCTCTCTACTCTGGAAGCCACCACCAGCTTTATTTTATATCCTCAGGAAATCATTTTCAAGTTAAGGAGTGGCTGTTTAGATTTGCATTTTAAATAGCCGGCTCTGATCAAGGTGCCCACTGTAGACAGAAGACAGGCTTTATGGAGAAGTTGTGGGAGAGGGTGAGAGATGCAATGCTAGGAATGTCAGGGAGAGTATGTTTTTGTTTTTTTTTTCTAAAACGATTTACCACAAGTGTGCTAGAAGATCCCATAAGTGCACATAAGCACAGTTCATTTGGTTGAGCAGTTCAGATTTCCTGTAAGACACAAGGAAGGCGGTACAGCAAGGCGGTTAAGAATACAATACAGACTTTAGACCTGAGAGACCTGGGCATTGTCTCTGCTCTGTGGCCAAGTCTGTGCTCTAAATTAGCAAATTTGCTAATTTGAACTTTAGTTTATCTCTTGTATACAGTGGGGCTAATGATACCCACCTCTACGTGTTTGTCACAATGGTGTATGTGGTAATGCTGGTAAAACTTTCATATAATTATGCCTATGCTTTAAAGTCAGAGCTAGAATCAGAGTTGTGCTTCATGGTTGAATTTCAAAATGCTTAAAGTCCACTTCTAGTCACCAATCATAACAGTGATGAAAGCTCACATCTTGTGATACAGTATTTAAGAAGAACAGCTTGCCTTGTGCCTGGCACTGTGCTGAGTGCTTTGGAGTCATTGCCTTTTTTTCTTTGTTTCTTTTCTTTTCTTTATGTCCCCTTCTCCTGGCATATTCACGTGTGCACATCTGGCAGGATCTGGGGTGAATCTTGGGCTCCAGGGCCTGGAATCTTTGGAAGAATTCATTTGCACGATTGCAACATCCGAGGGCGACATCTTGGAAGCTTTGGCTGCCAAAATAAGACACTCTAAGCAGGTGGTGGAAGACTTTAAACAGAATGGACTCCTCACCACAGTTTTCGGGTGACTAGGGGCAACACGACTGCTTCCCCGGCGGGTCATTCTTCTTGCTGTGGGGCAGAAAGTAGCCAGGAATGAAATTAGGCTGAAATAGAATTTCGATAATGGTGGCAATTTAGCAGTTATATAGTAAAACTACATTGAAACTTGAGGCCTTTAAATGTAAATTAAACAAATGAAATTTCCAAATGTGAGGGTCTGATTTGGAGACGTCACTGCAATAGAAATTCGCTCACCAGGGGAGAGTGCCTAGGTGTGGCCTAGAGAAAATGAGCCTTATTACTTAGTCCTGAAGACTTTCATAAGAAAACAAAATCAGGGCGCCTGGGTGGCTCAGTTGGTTAAGCGACTGCCTTCGGCTCAGGTCATGATCCTGGAGTCCCGGGATCGAGTCCCGCATCGGGCTCCCTGCTCGGCAGGGAGTCTGCTTCTCCCTCTGACCCTCCTCCCTCTCATGCTCTCTGTCGCTCATTCTGTCTCAAATAAATAAATAAATAAATAAAAAAAAGAAAAGAAAACAAAATCACTCTCTCCTAATGTTTCAGGGAATCAAGTTCCATCTCTTTAAAGCAAATGTGGCAGGAGGTTAACAATTACTATATCTAGGTCTGTGTGTTGCGGGGGTGGTAAGATGGACATTCATTGTACTTGTCTCAACTTTTCTCGATGTTTGAAAAATTTCATAATAAAACATGTTGGGAGAAAGGAATAAAGTAGATCACCAGAAATAAATAAAAGTAGAACAGATATAGTATCATAGAAAATAAAAAGACAGTACTTTAAATAAAATATATTTAGCTTTATGAGCAATTCACTTCTTTTACTTTGTTTTTCTCATTTTCTCATGGAGGAGCAGAAACCCCTGGGCACCCCAGTACTGAGGACCCCCTGTTCTGGAAAGATAGTATACAGGGGAACCATGGTAGAGAGAATGAGTTTGGGGCTAGTCCTCTTGTCTGGATTCTAATTCCAGAGCCTGCTGGCTGTTGCTCACGGAGTGACCGCGGACAAGTTACTTAAATTCTGTGTGCCCCAGTTTCTTCATCTGTAAAAACAGGGCTGGTAACCGAATAAGGAAAGTTAAGTGACTTGGTCGCTGTAAGTGACATGAACTGAGTTTGGTTCTAAAGATAATTACAGGAAACCCTACCACTGAAACTCACCCTTGTCTCTGTATACCTGTATGTCTTGGTTCAAACTTCTCTTAAAACCCTCAAATCAGGTGGCGCCTGGGTGGCTCAGTCATTAAGCGTCTGCCTTCGGCTCGGGTCATGATCCTGGGGTCCTGGGATGGAGCCCCACATCAGGCTCCCTGCTCAGCCTGCTTCTCCCTCTCCCACTCCCCCTGCTTGTGTTCCCTCTCTCGCTGTGTCTCTCTCTGTCAAATAAATAAAATCTTAAAAAAAAAAACCCAAAAACCAAACCAAACCAAAACAAAACCCTCAAACCGTCGTTCTTTGTGTGTCTGTAAGTCTTATCCTAATTGACTGATTTCTGGATGCAAGGGATGTTTCATTTTTTTTTTTTTCTCAGACACATGGCATAACTTTTTCTCACTCCCTGTGTGTTTAAATGAATAAATGAAATCTGAACACACCTTCCTATGTAAGGCCACATTGGCCAGGAAAGCGTTTTCCCTTGGAATCCTGTTCAGTATTCTTCCTTACTGGTTACCTCCCAGGAGAAGTTTGTCAGAGGAGCCAGGAGGCCTCCCAAGTCTCATTAGCATATTGCCTTTGGCACCAACACAGGAAGCTTAATTTCCCAAAGAACGGTGACTTCCATTAAAGCAGGTTTGCAGAATTGTTGGGGTGTTTGTGTATGTGAGGGGGAGGGCAATGACCATCATCACAGTAATGATAGGAACTAAAAAAATGTGGGCCTGGGGTGGGGTTGTGTGTGTGGTGTGCCTGGGTGGCTCAGTCGGTTAAGCGTCTGCCTTCGGCTCAGGTCATGATCTCAGGGTCCTGGAATCGAGCCCCGCATCAGGCTCCCTGCTCAGCGGGGAGCCTGCTTCTTCCTCTCCCTCTGCCCCTCTCCCCTCCCCTCGGGGCCCTGTCCATCGCTTTCTCTCTCTCAAATAAATAAATAAATAAAATCTTAAAAAAAAAAAAAAGAAAGAAATGTGGCCCCGGGGATGTTCCACTAAAGCTTGTGTCCACCGCATACGTAATGCCAAACTGCTTTTAGCAGCAACTTATCAATCTATGTTCATGAATTGTCACTTAACTGCATAAATGGTCGCTAAAAGAGAAAAGACAGTTCAAATGTAGAAATCCTTGTCAGGGATTGGTCTTTAGCCTTTCAAATTGTGGGCACATAGGGCCATCTGCTGTGCAGTTTTATAACCACACATTGGATTTTTAAAAATCTCCTCACTACCAATTAATGTGACTTAGTTGGCTTTACAAAAGCAAACCATTCTTCAGGCTTTCTTAGGGGTACATATGGAGGACCTTGGCTTATTCCCAAACTTAAGGCTCCTCAAACCTATTATAATCTATACGCTAAATAAGCTCACCCTCTTATAGATCCTTGGAAGACCAACATCAAAGCCATGTGTAAGCTAAAGCTCAGGGGGCAAGAACTGGCAGTGCGCAGAGGAAGCCGGTAAAGAGAGAGCAGGAGAATGTAGCTCGTGAGTGGAGAGTGGGGAGCAAGAGACCATAAAATCCACAAGAGGAAAAAAAGGAGCCTGTCCTTGAGCTCCCTCAGGCCCTGATAACATTCTAATTTAGCTCATGTGCACCCCGGACATAAGCTTTTGCTTAAGTCTCTGTTGTTTGCAATCAAATAAGCACTACTAAAACGATGTCAGTTTGGAAGAAGCCAGAAGACTGGAAATCCTAAAATCTGGCATGCCTTACCTTCATAAGTCCCCAAATGCCTGTATGTCTTATTCTTTTAATCTTCTGATAGAAGCTACAGGTAAAAAGTAGGAAGAGAGGAATAAAATTAGGTCATCATAACCATTTGGGACCATTATTGGTGTCTGGGCCACCCAGCCAGACTTCTGTCAGCCTATGGGTCTCAACTCCGGAGCGACTAGGAATTGAAGAAATGCGTACCCTCAGACAGTGCTAGAGAATTGGCAATCTGAACCAGCAGGGTTTGAAGACCGCCTTGTGAATCTCTGGCCAGGAAGGGTCTCTTAAACATCTTAAATACATCCCAGCATTTAATTTATGAGTTAGTAGTTTTCTGGCTTACTGTCAGTGTAGATCAGTGTTCTCAACTGGGGGCACAACTGGCCACAGTCTGGAGACTGGTTGGTTTTACAGCTTGGGGGAGGGGGACGCCACTGGCATCTAGCAGGTAGAGGCCAGAGATGCTGCTAAATATCCTACAATGCACAGGACAGGATTCCCCACCCCACCCCCACCCTGCCCTGGCAACAAAGAATTATCTGGCCCCAAATGTCAGTAGTGCTGAGGTTGAGAAACCCTGATGTTCATGGCAGGAGAAGCTCTGAGGGAACAGTTTAAGTGGTAGGAAGAGCAGAGGGTTGGACTAGAAGTAGTGAATTTTATCAAGGGGAGCACTTCCAAGTTTTGGGGGAGATACCATATCACTACCTGTGGCCTGATGCTGAGTCATAGGGAGCAGGTGGCCCGAGAGGCTCTGGTGAGGGCAACCAGAGATAAATCTAAGCAGTAAGTCCTTGAGTGGAGCTAAGATTATAATTGGAAAGACTAAGACTAATCAGTTTGATCCCCCTCCCCATCATTTGGGGTCATTGTGACCTAATCTCTATTTATATTAAAGGAATAAATTGGCTTGGGTAACAGAGACAAGGGGTTAAATTGGAGTGAGCAGAAGAGCAGCATATTAATAAATTAGCTTATTTAAATGTATATGGGTCTGAGAGTGATGTTTTGATAGGTCTGAGATGTGATAGTGGACCTGTTAAAACTAAAATATATTTTCATTAAGTTAGCTTTTGGTTGGGCACCTTCAAAGGAAACAAGTCTCTTCCCTAAAAAGCATGCAGAGCAGAAATCCCAAAGCAATATCAATTTCAGGACTTGAAGACAAAAAGCAACACAGCTCCCTGCCTCCCCATGTCCCCACCTGTTTAAATATGTAATTTAAAAAAAATTTAAAAAATTCAAAGATATGTAATTTTTGAGATGGAGGCTTGTGTTTTTCTGAGACCTAGGCCATGGGAATCCTGGTCAGTAGACTTCCCTGCAGTGCTGAGTTGGGGAGCAAGTTTCAATGGGGGAATGTTCTGGAAAACAACTTTGGCAAGACCAAGTTAAAGATATGCTGCCAGTTTTTGGTACAGAACATTGATAGAATACTTGTAGGTGCTCCAAGAGGATTTGAGAGACTCCACTTTGTAAATTGGGAATTTGTTTTAAACTAGGTTGACTTAAAGAGGGCCAAACCTACGAAATCGCATTGATTCATTAATTTATTTCATTCAATAAATTTGCAGGTCTAGCCATTTTACTAAGTGCTTGCGATAGAAAGAAGCATAAGATGTGGTGCTCTGTCAGTTTGGTCAGGAGTACGCAGATAAACAGATAATTGTAGTATAGCAATACCGTCTCAACTGCAGTTAGTTCCCTGCTCTCCTTCCTTCTAACTGTGCCCACCTCTGGGAGGTGTCGGGTCCAGGAAAGAGAATAGTCTATGAATTCTTGATCCGGAATTAATCGGTCTATAAATGTTGATAAATAAAAGCCCTTTATTTATCAACAGGATCATCCTGCGCCTGGGAGCATCTTCTCTCCAAGACGGGGTTGTTAGAAGTTTCGGGATTTTTACATTTTGCATTTTTAAAGTTCCCACGTTTTATAACGTTATGGTTACATGCACAACAAAGTGTGTGAGTCAGCCTGGGTGATGGGAAGCTCTGGAAGGTTTCTGAGCAGGAACATCTAAGCTTCATAATGTCCTAAAAGCCGGAGAGGCCAGAGCCCTGAAAACCAGCATCCGCATCCCTCCTTTCAGCTCCGGTGTCCATTCCCGCTGGGCCTGGCCTACATTTCCCAGGATGCTCATTTGCTGGAGCTCCAGCAGGATTGGTCAGAACAACGCGGAAGTAATTACGGGTCGCTCGGCAACGGGAGGAGTCCTGGACCATGACTGGAGGCCCACACCCGTTCCCTGAGGCCGGGAGGTGGACGTAGCTCAGCTCCATCTCCAGAGTAACGGAGCGTCCACCGGCTTTTACTTCCAGCCGAGCGGCCGTGCGATCTCTCCCGAGCTTTCACCGCCGTTCTTCCCAGGCCCCGCCCCTTTTACGCCGGCAGCAGCGAAACGCGGGAGACCTGATTCTAGCTACCAAGTCGTCTGAGCGGCTCGGGGCGGCGCAGTGCGCAGGCGCGAGCGTTTGGGTCTCGCCGCGCGCGGCGCTCGGTTGAAGCGGGGCTGAGTTCCTGGGCGCGGAAACCTGGCAGCGGGCGACCGAGAGAGTGGGTGACTGAGCGCCTTCCCTGCCGTTATGGCAGCCCTGCGCTACGCTGGCTTGGACGATACGGACAGCGAGGACGAGCTGCCCCCGGGCTGGGAGCAGAGAACCACCAAGGACGGCTGGGTTTACTATGCCAAGTAAGGGGCCGCAGGGGGGCCTCCGGGCCTGGGACGCACCTGGAGGGGGCCGCACCTGGAACACTGACGGCCTCACGTTCCCGGGACCCTGCGCTGCCTGGAATGCCACCTGCGCGCGGAGGGGCTCGGGCCGGCGCTCCAGCTTGGCGAGGCCGCGCGAAGTGGAGGCGATGGTTAAGGAGCTTCCTCAGGGAGGCTCCCACGGTCCCGAGTTGGGGTCGGCTGCCTTTCTGGGCCCTGGGTCCAGCGGGGGTCACCTGGCAGCGCCCAGACGCGCCCTCTGCTGCTCAGGAGGCGGCGCTGCACGGTGCCATGGTGGCCAGCAGGCCTTTACTCCCTCATCCAAAAAAAAATCAGGAAAAAGAAAGGCCAGTGCCCAGCTCTCTCCTCGTGGGTCTGGAGCGGGGACCTAGGAGAATGTATTTTTTAATAAGTGTCCTAATATAGTTATGTATATATACATTTGTATATGTAATAGAACTCCAATAGTTTCTGGCAAAGTTTTGGAAACCCTGGCAGACTCTGTCTCCCTTCCCTTACTGTGCGACTTTGGGCCATTGCAAGAACTCTCAGTCACCGATTTTTCACCTGTAAAATGGGTTGACAGAATTTTAATTCAAGCACTGTACATTAAACACTTAGCACAGATCTAATAAGTACTCAGCGCCATAACTTAGCTTTTCCTGCTCTCTCTGCAGCTGTGACAGCACCGCCTAAGCCTCATTAGAATCACCTGTCGATGGTCCTAAATACAGGTTTCAGAGACCCTTATGCAGCAGACACCCGGCGTAGGGAATCTGTATTTTATAAGCTTTCCCTGTAAGGCAGGTTATCATTTGGCTTTGTGAAACGTCGTTGTAAATTAGTGATTTTCAACATCTGGAGAACTTAGAAAATAGCTTTTCCTTGGTTCCTCCTCCAGAGATTCTCATTTAACTGGTTTGGGTCCTTCCCACCTTCATTGGTATGTTGTAAAATCTCCCCAGGAGATTCTTATCTATCCAGGGTTGTGAGCCACTGCTGTCTTGGGTTGCTTGGTAGAAACAAAACCAGGGGGAAAAAAAAAAGAAAAAAGAAAGACAGACCTTGGTGAGTTTAATTCATTCAAGACATATTGGGGTTTTATCACATGCCAGGCTCTTTGCTGGGCACTGGTTATACTGAGATAAATAAGACCCACTTGTCACCCAATCTTGTATGGCAGAGTGACACAAGGCTAGTTCAGTGCAGCGTGTGGATAGTGAGCAGTAGCCTGCTAACATGAGGCGTGTGTGGGCACCTCGGGTGCTTGGGGAGAGTCAGCACCTGAGCTGGGCCTCAGCACAAGTAGAGGTGGGCATGTTCAGGGTCAGGAGGGCAGCCCAGGCTGAGGAGACAGAGTGGAGGCCTCTATATGGCCCATGTGCTGGTGCAGGGACGGGAAGATTGAGGCAGCAGAGGAAGACCCCAGTGTATGGAGGCCCTTCTGTGCCTCATGGAAGAGCTGGGGCTCCATCGTCAGGACCCGGGGGTCCACTGAAGGCTTGGAGCCAGGGAGTACCATCGGATTTATGTCTTTCAAAAGGTGGTTTCTGGCTCTGGAGAATGGTAGGGGCAAGTCTAGCAGTAGGGAGCTGTTAGGCTCTTGTCAGGCTCTAGGCAGCTTCTGAGCACACACTCCCTGTTACCTCTGCCTGGAGATCTATGTGCCTGGAGAGCTATGTGAAGGGCTTTGTCATCCCCCAGAGCTGAACTTAAATGCCACTGCCCAGGAGACTTTCCTCTTATCCCTGACCCCTACACCCTCCTCCCAGCATCTCGTTATCTGAGTCATGGCACTTGGCCTTTTCTGTAGTCATCTTAGCCATACTCTCCTTGTTTGTGCTCTGTCTTCCTCCCCCAGATTGTAAGCTTCATGAGGGCAGGGACCTTTTCTTGTTACCCTCTGAATCCCCTGTGCTTAGCACCTGGGAGACATAAGTCCGTGTGGGATGAGTGAATTAATTTCTCCAGTGAAGGGTTCCTCGGGCCTCCCTGAGCAGGTGGCATACTGGGCCCTGGAATGCAAAGGTGCACAGGACTGCCATCCTGGCTGTAAGAGCCCTCCTTGGCCTCCTGCTTTGTGTGGGGCTTACCTTCGTTCTGGCCATTTAGCCTAGGCTCCTTGGCTTCCTTTCAAGTTTGGTGTTACCCTGTCTCTTCCCCTTGTGTCCTACCTTATGTTGGGTGGCCTTTCCCATCTGCTTCCTTCCTCGATGGCGTCCAGTGTCTGGGCTCTTCTTTCACTAAATAAGATCTGCACACCCCATTCAGCTCCTCCGAGTGCTTCCAGGGCATTCAGTGGTGCATATATGGTCCCTGAAAAGGCTCTCCTGCCTCCCCAGTGTTGGGTCTCAAACTGGCCTGTCTGGGTCTCTTGTTTACACTGAATGTAGTGACAAGTTTTGGCTGGGCCCAGCTGGGGGTCCCTCTCTCTAGTCCCCCCTGGCCCTCGGTGCTTTAGCTCTCCAGGTGGAAGGATGCCTCTGACCAATCCTAACCCTAATTCCCTGCAGTCCCCCTTGATCTCTCCTGACCTGCAAGCATCCTGGTCTTTCTTTTCTCTTAACTCTGGAAGGGTCACTTGTCCTCTCTTGGGGTTTGGGAAACTGTTAATGGGCTAAAAGAAGTCTGCCCTCTGAGTAGTTCCTGTTTTCCAGTGGTCTTCCTCTCAACCACAGCAAAGCCACCCCCAAGGACAGAGGCTGTAGCCCCCAATGAGACCCCCCCTCCCCGACTCATGCCTTTGCCCCTCTCCTGTTGTGTGGCTTCTTTTGGCCCCTTGTGCTTTCCCATGCGTCCCGTGGTGCACTCACAGACCTCAGGAGCACACATGTCCTATGGCTCCAGGGCCCCCCAGGCTGGGCTTTCAGGGAGAGAACCGTCCTGCCACTGAGGGCAGACCTGGCTCCAGAGAGAGCTGGTGGGCCTTTCCCCCCTCTTTGGCACGGTCCAGGGCAGCCCTTCTGCCCAAGCCAGGAGGTGGGGATGGAAGGACAAGGTCTCAGTGCCTGGGCCTGTCGCTGGGCCTTCCTGGGCCTTCCTGGGCCCTCCACCCCCAGCTGCTTTCCTTCTGAAGCCCTGGCGTCTTGGCAGCCAGAGAGCCAGCCGGCCTTGTCTGGTCGGGAGATGGTTCCCTGGTCCACGGGGCCGGCCCTCCTCACAGTCAGATCTCTGTCTCCAAGTTAACTTCGAAAACAAATTTCTAGAACAGCATACTTGAAAGTGATATCCATGTAATGTGGTATGAATTTAATTTTGATCCTTTTGGTTTAAGTTAAGATCCCTGTTAATTATCTTTTTAAATGACGAAAAGCTTATTGAAGAAGGAAAAATAGAAGAGGGCTTCTGTTTAAAGGAGAGGAAGATAACACTTTGGGGACATATGTCGTGATTTTCTGTTCATTAAGTCATTTTAGGTTACAATTAAGAACACTTTCTAATTGTTTTATATGTAAGTATTTATTTAAATTAATGCTTCTGTATGAAAAGCATAGTTCTTAGTTCTTCACACATGTTAACTCATTGGGTCCTCATTAGCCCCAAGGAGCAGATGCTTCTATTATCCCCATTTTACAGATGGGGAAACTGAGGCACAGGGAGGTCAAACACCTCTTTAAGGGCACATAGCTGGTGAGTGGGAGAGCTGGAACTCATGAGCATTTGGACTCTGAAATCCTCACTGCCAAATTATGTTCTTTTCTCTTGTGTCAGGCCTGGGGTTCTCCCCCAGGGACACTGTGTCCTTCAGGGGACAGTTGGAGATGTCTGGAGACACTTTCTGTTGCCACAACTATGGTATATTGGCATCTAGTAGGTAGAGATGGGGGATGCAGCTAATCGTCCTTCAGTGCACAGGACAGCCCCCACAGCAGAGAATGATGTGGCTTAAATGTCAGGACTGCCAGTGGTAAGAAACCTTGACTTAGGCATTTTCTGTCAAAGTAAAAAACATGGGGGTGACAATGTTTATCTTGTTTTTTTTAAAATGTCTCTCAGGATGGAAAAAAAAATGTTCTCAGTGAGTTTTCCTACTCCTTTGGAAAGCATTTATTCATGCTGCCCGTTTACATTTGGGTGACTCCTCGGGCCAGGCACAGGGCTGGGTGTCTGAGGGTTCAGCTGGATGCTGGTCTGCTGTAGGGGTCAGCGTTCCACTCACAGGGGCACTTTATGGATTCTTGAGGGCAGGTCTTTTTGGAGCTTGACTCAAAGCTCATTTGATGCCTGCCTGTGGGTTGCAAACTACTTTTAACACCAGGCAGAGGAAAATGTAAAATCACATCTGTAAAGTTTTCTTGAAGAAGCGTGAGGAGGAAAGCAAAGCAAAGAGCAGGAATGGTGTAGGTCTTTGCCAGCGTCTGGTTTGCTCGCTGTTCCCTTCAGTTTGCAAGGAGAAGCAGGGGTTGTGTCCATGAGGAGCAGCTTGTCCTTACCAGGGACTCAGGCTCTCCCTTTCTGCGAGCAGGATTTCATGGTGGTCGATGTACAAGTAGACGTTGGTCCGGGCTGCTGATACCCTGCCTTTGTACAGTGACTTCATTGTTCGCCAATCACTGTCATAAGTAGGGTGTCACTTACCTTTCCAACAGCTCTGTGAGGTGGGTGTGGGGCCAGGGAGACTGGCTGACTGATTACAGGTATTCGGGAGCCCAAGTCTTTGGCCTCCTGAGTCCAGTGTCCACAGAGCTGCTGCACCCACCACTGAGAGTTTGCAGAAACAGACCTGAAGCCCACAGTTCCCCAAAAAACCTTGTTTGCCTTGTGTAAAATTTTACAGCAGATTCATGCTCTCTATATATGTTCTCTTTAAAGTAATTGGTAGGGAAGGCATATTCAGATTTTATCATCTAGATATCAGTGATTATTATTTTCTACTTTGGCATGAGTATGTGAACTTAGGAAATTCAGCCTCCCCTGGGAATGCCTCTTGCAACATCCAGCTGCTTCTCTGTTGAAGTAATTTTGTTTTTCTTGATATTTTATCACCTGTTGACGGTACCTCTAGTCTGTTATTGGCTCATGATTTTAATTGTAACTTTGTGTGCTGTTAGATAAAATGCTAAATTTTACACAGAGATAGGACTAGTTTATATATTTGATTTGTTTATAATAGGTAGCACTTTTGAGGGCTTTTTATATGTCATGTACTGTGTTCAGTCCTTGATATACCTTATCCTCATAGCATTTCCTTGAGATCAGTTCTAGGATCATTTCCATTTTGCAGACAGGTAAATTGAGGCACCAAAGTTGAGTAACTTGGCTAGGTTGCAGTTAGGTGACCTTTGGGGCTTTCTAACTGCATTCTTAAATACCTCTTGGGAGCAGTTAGGAGTCGGTGCTTAAAACACTTCAAAGTTTTATCTGTGGAAAGAATAAATACTTAAGATTAATATATCTAAATGATATCTAAATATCAGCATCATAAATTAGACTGAAGTCTGTTCATCTGTCCTGGGATAAAACTAAAACAAATGCAAAACCCCTCTAGATACTCTGAGTGATTCACTAAGGTTCCTAAAGTTGACCCACAACTGGGGTTCCAGTCTGCTTCTCTTCCTCATCCTCCACAGCCTGCTCACAAAGACAGGCTTTCAGATTTCCTTGGGCTGCTTCTCCTTCCCGTGCAGGGAATTGGACCTGATGTAGACAGTAGCATTTATGTTCTGAGTATTTCTTTTCTGAACTCTGGCTTTACTACTCTTGGGAAATAGTGTTGTTGGTGAGGGGGGCGGCACAGTGCAGTTGATTAATTTTTAGAAGTGTAACCTTCACTTACTATTTTTTTGTGGAGTTTTAGCTTTTTTTTTTTTTAACAGTCACGCTGAGGAGAAGACCCAGTGGGAACATCCGAAAACCGGAAAAAGAAAACGAATAGCAGGAGGTTTGTATGTTGTTGTCATAAACCAAATAACCTTGTATTTAAAGCATGAATAGATAGCAAAACTGTCACAATCAGGTGACAGGCTGCTCTGTCATTCCTGGAAGGTTCTCTAGGAGGGAGCCATCAAGGAATCAGGCTCTCTCTCGGAGGAGCTCACGGGATGTGGCAGAAGGAGGCGATGAGAGTGGGGTGGAATGGTGAGGGTGATTTCTCATGGGCTTTTTATAACGGCCACAGTTGGTACACACAACCTGAGGTGGCCCAGTGAGGCTGCTGGTTGGTGGGATAGGCTTCGGGGCGGGGGCTGGAAGGGCGTGGAGCCTTCTGACCGGGGCCCTGGGCCTCCGTTTACCCCACCCCTGCCGCATGCAGACCTGCCAGTCTTCCTGTGTTTCAGATTTGCCGTATGGATGGGAACAAGAAACCGATGAGAATGGACAAGTTTTTTTTGTCGAGTAAGTGTCTATATAGAAACTCCTCTCAGTCGTTTTGCCTTTCAATAGGAATTTTTTGTTGTTAAAGTAATATACCTCGAATATAGAAAAATATGTAGTATGTAACTGTAATCTTACCAGTAGGAATAACTACTTTTAATAATTTTTTTTATTTATTCTCCAAGTCTGCTTCCTTCAAAGAAAAAAAAGGTAGGGAGTGCACTTTTTGAATTGTGTAGTAACCTTTCTCCACATAATGTCTTGTGAGCATTTTCTCCTGTTTGTTTTTTTCAAGACAGTGGTGCTAAATGGCCATGGAGTATTATTTTGTACCGATAGACTGTAACTTATCAAATTACCTCCTGAGCATTGATGTTGTTAAGTTCCTGTGTAACTCCTCGGCCGCTCACCTCTCCGCCTGTTACAGCAGTGTGCTGGTAAATGGTTCCCCGCCAACTCTGGTGGGGGCGGGGGGATGCCCAGGTCTGTTTCCATGGGGCACATCCTTTCACCATAGCTTCTTTCAGGCCCCCCAGGGGGTCAGTGAGGAGCCAGGAGAGGTGTGCACCTGTGGGCCAGGCAGTACTGTGGTGTCTGGCGTGGTACCGTTCCAGACACTTCTCTGGCAGCTCCGGTTATAAGTAAAACGAAAGCTGGATTCTTCTTGGCTCTTTGTATTTCTAGGGTGATGAGTATAGATCTTAAGCTGTATTATTATTTTCAGCACATACATGTTACGGAAAAACTTGAAGTCACAAAATCTCATCTGTTTATTTCTGGAGAGTTAGTTTTTAATGTTTTTAAAGACATTTTGCGATCTTTTGTCTCAGATCCAAAGAGTACATTTAAAAATGTAAAAAAATAAATCTGTTACATAGGAGTAACCCATTAATCCATATGTACTAATATATTTGAGTTTCTATAAGACTTAGATCACCTCCAAATCCAAACTACAGTGCTCGGAGGAGATGTGAATACGGTCTTGAAATGAAAATCATCAGAACTTCAGAATGTTCAGACTTTTTATCATTTTGAGTTTGCCACCTCCTACCAGTTTTCTTACACCCTTGCGCAGGGTTCAGAGATTTCACTGAAATCTACTGACAACAGTGGCTGACAGATCTTAACAGCCACATTTACATGAATTAAAAAAAAAAAAAATCCCAAAGCTGCTTCCTTTTTTGAAATCTCAGGATACAAGGCAGTGCTTTTTATATGCTACATTGTATTTCACAGGCAGTTCTGAAGAAAAGGATTTGATGACTATCTTTCCAGGCAGGAATATAATCCTTCTGGAGGCCAGAAGACAGACTTAAATGGACGCCAGTTCTATCTGGGGTTAAGAATAAACCTTTTTAGTACATGAAAAATGGGGTTTGCCTCGCCTAAACTATAAGATGGTCTTACAGGGCGCCTGGGTGGCTCAGTTGGTTAAGCGACTGTCTTTGGCTCAGGTCATGATCCTGGAGTCCCGGGATCGAGTCCCGCATCGGGCTCCCTGCTCGGCGGGGAGCCTGCTTCTCCCTCTGACCCTCCCCCCTCTCATGTGCTCTCTCTCAAATAAATAAATAAAATCTTAAAAAAAAAAAAGAAATTTCATTTTATCTCTGGTTCATGGACCTGGCTTTGCAGAGTATATGTAGTCATGGGAATATGTATATAATTTCTGTTTTTAAAAAAACTTTTTTTTTTTTTTAAGATTTTATTTATCGGGCGC
>NC_138384.1:8892493-8922513 GCF_054177405.1 Leptonychotes weddellii | reverse complement strand
TGTCTCTCATTCTCTCTCTCTCAAATAAATAAATAAATAAATAAATCTTTAAAAAAAATAATAATTTCTTTAGGGCGCCTGGGTGGCTCAGTTGTTAAGCGACTGCCTTCGGCTCAGGTCGTGATCCTGGAGTCCCGGGATCGAGTCCCGCATCGGGCTCCCTGCTCGGCGGGGGGTCTGCTTCTCCCTCTGACCCTCCTCCCTCTCATGCGCTCTCTCTCTCAAATAAATAAATAAAAAAAAATCTTAAAAAAAAAGATGGTCTTACATTTATAAATGCCTGGGTTCACTGTTTTCTCCTTTCCTTTGCAGCCATATAAATAAAAGAACCACTTATTTGGACCCGAGACTGGCATTTACGGTGGATGATAACCCTACGAAGCCGACCAGCAGGCAGAGGTACGACGGCAATACCACCGGCATGGAGATCCTCCAGGGCCGGGACTTCACCGGCAAAGTGGTCGTGGTTACTGGAGCTAATTCAGGAATAGGTAGGCCGTCCTTTACAGTCGTTGTGATTTTTTGTCCCTGCTATAATGAAATCCACTTGAATTTGAACTACAATGAAATCTTTTAGAATGATTCTCTAATATAAAAATGTATTTATAGCCTTCCCTGCTGTCGTTTTGTTAAGACCCTGGCCTCTTTTTAAATCCCACTGTTCTCATGGAAGGCCGTGGAAGGGCTGACCTTGAATTCTCTGAGAGCTGAGCACTCAGCAAAAGACTGTGGCCATTCTGGTGTTCAAGGATTAGAGACAAACAGGTTCCGTTTGAGGGTTTCCGGCCTGGTCTGTGTGGTGTCTGGACACATTTCAATGACTTGGGTTGTTGAAACCAAAATTGACTGGTAATGGAATAGCAGGAGCAACAACCTATCATGACTTTGGAACAAAGGGTACTGCAGGTTTCACCTGGTCAATGAGAGTATCATTTTCCTTTGGAAACAGGATCTTGTTTCTCTGTAAAGTTGGAGAACTAGTCCTTGTCTTAACCTCTGGATTGACCGTCTTAACCGCCAGTGTTTAACTGCAGTGACTGGCACAGGTAGATGGCTCCAGAGGCCGCCCTTCCTTTAGCAAACAGGGCTGCTAAAAGGGACAGTGGCAGAGCAGATGGTTGTACGAGAGCTTTCTGCGGGATTTTACTTTTTTTTTTTTTTAAAGATTTTATTTATTTATTTAATTGACAGAGCAAGAGAGGGAACACAAGCAGGGGGAGTGGGAGAGGGAGAAGCAGGCTTCCCGCTGAGCAGGGAGCCCGATGCGGGACTCGATCCCAGGACCCTGGGATCATGACCTGAGCCGAAGGCAGACGCTTAACGACTGAGCCACCCAGGCGCCCCCGCGGGATTTTACTCTTACTCTGTTTTGATCCAGTGACAGGAGCGTACGTACCTGTAAGAACCGAACTGCCCTGGGGATTTACATCTTCAGGTTAATTTACACAGACGAAACATAGAATTACATTGGGCTGTTTTCTGGCAAGTTCTGTCTGCCCTTTGACCCCTCACAGTTCCCCACTGCCCCCCTCGTTGGCCTTCTCTTTCATAAGCTTTGTCTCCTCGTGCCTTTCTGCACCTCCTCCGCTGTCTCCTTTCTCCATCCTTCTTCATTTTCAGTGACCCCTTCTCGAACCTCCAGAAGCATTCCCGGCATCATCAGGGGAAGCACAGGGGGTGAAAATACATTCTTGGAGGATCAGTTATTGCATGGCAGAGGGTCTAGTCTAACAGGTGACAGTCCCAGAGTAGAGTTCTTGACTGTACTTGTCTGTGAAGGCAGAGAGGCAAATGGAAGTTTTAAAAAAAGGGAAAGGGATTTATTTAAAATCAACTCTCGGACCTCACCCTAGGCTCAGAGTATGTTCAGTTCAATTTTCTGAGCTTCTTTATTGGGGTGGATTCTATATAATCGTCATTGATATCGAAACTGATGATGCTGTATTAAAAATAACGACTAGATCCTCAGTCACCCAAGAAACAATATATTGTGTTGATTGCATTGACTACTGTTATACGAGGGTGTGGGCCAGTACAGTGGAAAATAATTAAGAGAAAATAAGTACTTAAGGACTTAAGTAAAATACCTCTTTTTATTTAACAATTAGTTAACCAGAAAATTAAAAGATCTCATTCCTTTACTCTTCTAGAGAGACAGTTTTTTCCTTTAATTAGTAAGCAACGTGACTACTGGTTATTTTCTGCGTAAGTGTTCAAACTTTGTTCTGTCTGACATTAGATAGCAGACCTTGGTGCTCCTAATGCTCTGCCAAAGATTTGCAGCGTCAGACTTAAGGACATCATGATCCAGGACTAGTTGAGCTGGTTCAGAGCATACAAAGAGCTTTGTTTCATTGGATCTTTAATCATAAAGGAAGGGATTCTGAAGCATCGAGAATAAATGTGTTGATTAGAATGGACCTCGAGCCTCTTAGAGGAAACTCCGTGCCTCTTCACTGCTCCCGCTTCCTCTTTCTTGAAGACCTTTCCTTTCTGATGTCCACGGTCGACTTTGCGGACACTGCAAGCAGGTTTCTGTGGTCCAGCTGGATGTGGTCACAAATCGTCAAGCTTAAGAGTGGAAGGAGTGCTGGGAGGGTCTTGGGGCGACCATCTCTTCCTATGCCAACACCCGCACTCCTTCCCCAGCTCCAGCCTTCCCTCAGAAACTGCCTGCAGTGCTTCCGGCTACCCCCCTCCCTTCTCCTCTCTTGGGAAGCATAGGTCTTGGTGGATGTGAAAGATTTTTATTCTTAATTTTTGAAATAATATCGCCCTGAAAATTCCAAGCAATCAAATCCTTGCAAATCACTTTACTTGGCAGCAGTGGTTTCAGGCTTAAAGAAAAGACGCTGAAGATAGGCACACGGCTTTTCGTCGTAACTAAGTTCACTTTTTGTATCCTGCGTGGCTGCCTTAGAAAGTGTCCTTGCCCAAGTAGGCTGTGGCTTCCAGATAAAGTCCTCCCTTCTCCTGAACTATGAAACATGTCCCTCTATAAATTGCTGTCACCACTTTTCTGCACATTTCAAATGAAGTAACTGAATGCAGAGTGACTCAGGCATCTTCATTTCCAAGATGTATGGGCATTCAGGAGTCCTCTTCTATCTGAGCTTTAATGGTGTTGGTGTTCACTTTTCTTTTGCTGTTCACGGGAGCCTGTTTTCTGTGTATTAGCTGTCCAGCCTTTAGCCTTGTGGGTGTCTGTTCTCTTTGAAGTAGAGTGGGCTGCCACAAAGCATACCAGTATTTAGAGAGTGGTGGCTCCAAGACTAAAAACGTAGGTAACCTGATTTGCTTTGCAAAGGCTGATTTACAAACCTGATATTTCCAATGATTCTTTATTTTTAATTTTTTTAAATTCTCCACAGGCATTGCTTTGTTGGAATTGCTGTCGGTGAGGCTCTCTCTGTGGTGGGAGGGGATGATCAGGTGGTAAGAGGGGACATTTTTCCTTGATGAGCTTCAGTGTTGCACTAAGATACTGCCCCCTTTGAAGTGGCCTCTGAGCAGGTTTTGTGTTATTGTCTTCCTCCTCTGGCTGTAAGTTGGTTTGGAGCGATAGAATTTTCAGTAGTTTATAGTACTAAGGCATTTAGAGGGATTCCCACTTAATTCAGCTCAAAAAGATCAGGGTGATTCTGGAAGATGTAAGGATTCTGAGGAGATGTCAGAATAAAGCATTATGAGTTCATGAAATCTTTGTTTTTACACTTGAAGCCTGTAACTAGGTATTGCTGTTGTTTGGGTTCAGCTGTCTAGATTGGGGGTTGGCAGACTGTGGCTCATGGGCTAAATGTGACTGCTGTCTGATTTTGTAACTACAGTTTTATGCAACATGGCCACGCCCATTTATTTCCACCTTTTTCCTGTGGCAGTTTTCGTGCTTTCTGCAAAATTGAGTAATTACAGTAGAGAACACATGGCCTGCAAAGCCTAAAATATTTACTATCTGGTCCTTTAAAGAGAACGTTTGCCAGCCCCTGCATTAGATGATTTAGTCCCTTTCAAAGTAAGATCACCCCAACATTCTCTAAAGCAGCCCCAATTTAGATAACATTTAGATAAATTTGAAGCCCCGGGCCACAGGAAGCTTTTGGTGGCACACACTCTGTGACCTCTGGGGACATCTCACCAATGTCTTGCACCGCTTGCTTCGGCTCTGTCCCCTTTTTTAGGGAGATATGAACATTCAGACGTCGCCTCCTCAGAAACTAACACTCTTCTCTCCTTGACCTTTGTTCAACCAGTGTTCTGAACTTGAAGACCTTTATAGATTGAAAGCTGTAGCTTGGACCTCTCTCTGTGGAGATCAGCATCTCAGTTTCCAGGGGGACGTCATCTCTTCACCCAAACTTCTACTAGCAAACCAAGAGGCCCGGAACCCCACAGTCCTGACGTGCTAACCAGTAGAGACGAGGGAGGAACTGATTTCTCTTTGTGCTCGACATAGCGCTGAGTGGGAAGGGGGCAGGTGTGTCACGACTCTCTGGACTTAGTGGCTTGCTTGATGGCTCCGATTTGGTAAAAATGAGTGGAAATGGCTTCAACCATTTAATGGTGATCATTAAATACAAGCCTTGCTGGGAAGTCTCGGGAGAGGGGCTGTTTTAGGCTAGGCCATTTCCCATCACAGAGGACCCCATAGCTGCTTTTCTAGACTCAACCTGTCAGTTGCTCTCATTTGTCTCTGTGTTTAAATAGTTGAGTAGAAAGTGCTACCTGCTTGAATCTGAGGGCTGACATGTGCTCATCAAAGGCAGGATTCTTCTAATGAGGGGTTAACTGAATGCCTCGATGTGGGACAGCACCTACCCTGTTGATGGTCTCCTGTTAGCAGGGGCTTTTGTTGGAACTTCCACAGTCTGTTGCAGCGGGCAGACAGAATGATCATCACATTTAAGGAGTAAAATCCAGGCTTTGTCAAACGTCCATTTAAACACTAGTAACAAGGGGTGCCTGGCTGGCTCAGTCGGTAGAGCATGTGACTCTTGATCTTGGGGTCATGGGTTTGTGCCCCACATTGAGTATAGAGATTACTTAAAAATAAAAATCTTTTTAAAAAAAACCCAAAAAACAAAAAAAACCAGTTACAGGTATGAGCACATTAAATATTTTCAGTGTAATATTTTTTGGTAATGATGATAAAACTTTCTCCTTGCAGTCTTAAGCTACCAGTGGTTAAAATTTGATTTCTAAATCCCTTTTAGGATTTCTTCAGGATGAAAAATTCCTTTGGCTTTTTGAACCTTCCTAACGCTGGGCTGCATCAGTGTCGTGACTTTAGATCTAGGATAGCCTGGTCTGGTTTCAGTTTTTGAGCCAGAGGGCCCATTACCAGGAACAAAACTTTTTTTTCCCTGGACAGATACAAGCTGGCCACTTTGGTCTATACCAGTGAAATGTGTTTTAGGACTGACACTTCATTTTTTGGTATTTATATAATGTAATCCTCTCTAAGTTTTATTACATGGATTCTAATTGTGTATATTTATTTAAACATCAATATCGATATATTTTGAGATATAAAATGTACATGCTCAAGCTACGACAGTCACCCCTAAATTTGTTCTCCTTGAAACAAAATGAAGGTATCAGATTTCCTTGTAGGAATCCAAAATGATAGTATAATGTTGAAATTGCTTGTTTTGGCTTTGGGAGCCCATTTTTTAAAGCTCGGGGTCTTGTTCCTAAATCATGTGTTGAAATTACAGTGTGAAGCATGGTTTCCATGTTCTTTTATCCTACTAATGACCACCATGATGGATTCATATCTGATGTAAATTCTACCAGTTCTGCAGTAATACAGGAAGAGTGCTTTTCTTCATGTAGAGATGTGTATTCGTTCTTAGGATTTTTAAACCGACACTTCAAAATTAGGAGCTGGACTAGCTTCCTTTATACCTTCAGTTCTTTGCTCTCTTTTCCATCCTGTTACTAAATTTTGCCTTCTATCCTAAACCATGTGTTGACTTGTTTTCTTTTTTTTTTTCCAGTTATTCCAAAAGATCCCATAAATCTGAGGCCATAAGCTAACTTGCAGTCATTTTCTTGGTCAAAACCTGCTCATATGGGATCATTACATTTGGGATCCTGATGCCTGATGACAATTTCCTTTCCGATTGTCAACAAGACTCAAAATAGTGGGATCTTGGCATTTATCTTCTTTTTAGGAACCTGTGCTCATTAGTAGAGGGAAAATTTCTGAAGTAATCTAAAGAAACTTTTGGGAATATATTAAATTAAAAACATTTGTGACCAGTGGGGCACCTGGGTGGCCCAGTCGGTTGAGTGGCTGACTCTTGGTTTTGGTTCAGGTCATGATCTCGGGGTCCTGGGATTGAGCCCTTTGTCGCTCTGTGTTCAGTGGGCAGTCTGCTTGAGATTCTTTCTCTCCCTCTGCCCCTTTCCCAGCTCACTTGCTTTCTCTAAAATAAATAAATAAAACGTAAAAAAACCAAAAAGCCCAAAATATTTGTGACCACTTTTCCTTTATGCTAGAATATATCCATATATTACAAGTAAAAATTTTAAAATTACTTTGTTCTGAAATGCTATTGAGTTTTGGCAGTATTGGAAAAAGTCCTTGAATGATATTACATAAAATTGAGTATTAGTACCTTATGAATTAAACAACCACTTTGCAGTTAAATATTCTTAGACACTGAATATCCATGGAGATCACATAGTCTTGTTCAGAGTACATGGAAAGCTTAAGAGTATCGCAGAAGGGGCACCTGGGTGGCTCAGTTGGTTAAGCGTCTGCCTTCAGCTCAGATTATGATCTCAGCGTCTGACTCCCTGCTCATCAGGGAGTCTGCTTCTCCCTCTCCCTCTGCCCCTCCCCGTGCACCTGCATGTACTCTCCCTCTCTCTCTCTCTGAAATAAATAGTAAATAAAATATTTTTTCTTAATGTTCAGTTAGTCAACATATAATACATAATTAGTTTTTGATGTAGTGTTCAACGATTCATTAGTTGCGTATAACAGTGCTCATCCCCACACGTACCCTCCTTAATACCCTTCACCCGGTTACCCCATCCCCCCAGCTCCCTCCCTTCTGTAACCCTCAGTTTGTTTCCCGGAGTCCAGAGTCTCTCATGGTTTGTCTCCCTCTCTGATTTCTTCCCCTTCAGTTTTCCCTCCCTTCCCCTGTGGTCCTCCGTGCTATTCCTTACGTTCTACATATGACTGAAACCATGTGATAATTGTCTTTCTCTGCTTGACTTATTTCACTTAGCATAATCCCCTCCAGTTCCATCCATGTCGATGCAAATGGTGGGTATTCATCCTTTCTGATGGCTGAGTAATATTCCATTGTCTGCTGCTCCCTCTCCCTCTGCCCCTTCCCATGCTCCTGCACGTGCTCTTCCTCTCCCTCTCAAATAAATAGTAAATAAAATCTTAAAAAAGAGTGTCAGTGAAGCTATATATCCAAAGGAGGAGACCAACCGAAATATTCTAATGAACCTCACATCATCATTGGTAATCACATACAAAACACATTAAATAGGTATATATAACTATATATATATGTATAATGCTATATAAATTGTATGTATGTACCTGATTAGAGCTCAAACTTTTTTGTCATATGAGAAGAGTTGAATTTTACACTTGCACGTAGGTTTAGGTTTTCATTTATTTGTTGAGTGCCAGTGTATATAACGAGGGGGTTGTGGAAGCTATTGTTCAGGGAAGGAATGGTTCAAGATCATCATTTAGAGCAAATATCTAAAAAATAAGACTTCTACCCTGATTTGAGATTGCAGGTGTTTTATAAAGTCTGAAAATTTGGAAGTTATTTTACGTAATACTCAATTCAAGTGATTAGGTCTTTTGGTTTTACTTACTGGAGTGACACAGCGATGGTCCGGAGAAGTTAGCCTCAGAGAAGGGTCTTCCTACAGCTCTACCTCCCGTCCACTAGAGGGCTCTGTTGCTCTGTGATACAGTCCAACAAAAGCCCCCAGCGTCTCAGTATAGTTTTCCTCCTCAGCTGGTCTTGCTTTCATTTTTGTTAAATAATGCCTTTTACTTTCCTAACATATCTTTTAGGCCTTGTACTTCTTGGTGAAAGAGTTCAAACGGAAGACTGTTACTAGTGTCATGTTTGTTTCTTTTTCCTTTTCTCTCTCTCTCTCTTTTTTTTTTGGCTTTTGTTTTTTGTATAAAATGCCAAGGATGAAGAGATCCATTTAATAAAAAGGTCCATTGTATTCAGGGAGCAGCCTGTTCTGCCAAATTACACAAGGGCATGTGTTTTCATGACATTATTGGTTTTGAGTGTGCTGGCCTATCAATAATGTGGTTTTTTTTTTTCCTAAGTGGAAATTGCAATATTTAAATATTAATGCCTCTGTTTAAGGTTCATTTAGAATGCCTTCGTGATCTTAGAATTTATTTTCAGAATATAGAGTTTCCTTGCCCCTGCCACCCTAGCCTCACCCAGCATTATATAATTTATTTGTAATTAGACTGTTTATTAATGATATGTTTTTGTACTAGAAGGAAATATGTCCTTTTGGACTCAGTATGTGTTTCTTAAATCAGGCCATATGAAACCGAATACTTAATATGAAGCAAGTAGCCAGCACTCTGTGCATACAAGATCTTAAGGAGTGTGATTTTTATTTTGGCTTTCTAAAGTTTGAGGCAGCCCATTAATTGCATGCTTCAGCTCTCAAACAGAAATTTGGCCCAGGAAAGGAGACACTTCCGCTTTATAAAACTGCTTATTTTCAAATTTTAAATGGGGACAGGATGAATACGCTACGTTACATACTTTGATTTATATGATTCTTTTTCTCAGCAGCTTACTTTTTCTTTCTTGAAAATGAAAGAGCCTTGCAAGCATTGTTGACTAGTAACATCGCAAAACGATTTCACCAGAGTAAAGATATCTTGGTCATCCATATACAGATGTGTCCATTGTTTGTCAAATAAAAATTCGTTAAAATGAGACGGTTATCCTGGGAATTATTACAGATTTTATAATAAAAGGCATGGTGGCAGTTGAAACCCTTGGACCCTTGCCTTTTCAGTCATGAGTAGGGCCCTCTTGCAAAGCTCTCTTGAATTGAGGTCTTTGGTAGATGGATCAAAATTCCAAAAGCAGGAGTTGCTTGCCTTAATTTATTATCTTCCTTTGGCTTAATAGATAACACTACATTTCATGAAGTGCCAGTCTTTATCTCGTCAAGCCCAACTAAGTGAGTTAAAGAGGAAGTGTCCTCTTATTTAACAAGTTGTGTGACATGCTTGGAATCTAGTTGTTTCAGATCTGTGAGTTAGTTGCTTATCAGGCAGTGCTGCTTCGTGTTCTGGTTAGAAGCCATATTCCCATCGTACTGTCTCTGAAAGCAAATCAAGGTTTCCTCACTGGACTCAGAGAAGATCTAAGATTGTGTGCTCATGCAGTTGAGAGCAGGAGAGAACAGGGGAGAGAGTGTTTGTGTGCGTGATTTGGAGGGGGCAGCGGTGAGCATTCCAGTGCTTTTCATGTTTTTCGAGGGTTGAGGAGAGACTAGCAAGGTGGATGGAGTTAGGCCTTTTCCTGTGAAGGAATTACCTCTTGTAAAGAGGAACAAAATCAGAGGGGTGCCTGGGCGGCTCAGTCGTTAAGCATCTGCCTTCGGCTCAGGTCATGGTCCCAGGGTCCTGGGATCGAGCCCCGCATCGGGCTCCCTGCTCGGCGGGAAGCCTGCTTCTCCCTCTCCCACTCCCCCTGCTTGTGTTCCCTCTCTCGCTGTGTCTCTCTCTGTCAAATAAATAGATAAAATCTTTAAAAAAAAAAAAAAAAGAACAAAATCAGAATCAAAGCAGTTTCTTGTGTAGTTGTATGGAAATGAAAGTGAAAACTAATAAAATATTTTTACTTTTTACTCTTACCTGTAAAATGTACTTATTTATTCTAGATTGGTGTGTATTGATCACTGTCATGTTATCTCATATCGATAGCTCTTTAGAATTCACAAGGATTCGGGGCACCTGGGTGGCTCAGTTGGTTAAGCATCTGCCTTCTGCTCAGGTCATGATCCTTGGGTCCTGGGCTCACGCCCCATTGAGGCTCCCTGCTCCGCGGAGCGTCTGCTTCTGTCCCTCTCTGTCCTCCCACCCTTCCAGTGCTCCTGCTCTCTCTCTCAAATAAATAAAATATTAAAAAAAAATAGAATTCACAAAGATTCCACACATGTCTTATTTAATTCTCACCCCAGTGTTCATAGCTAGTTTGAAATTGAGTCAGAATGAAAGCACAGAGAGGTGAGGTAACTTGCCTGAGATCACACAGCTCTTGAGTTGTGGGTTACAGGACTAGAGCAGAGAACTTTGGACCCTCTTCCTGGGCCCTCTCCATTTTGTTTGCTGCCTTCTTGCTCCAAGGAGTAGTGCACAGTCCTGACCAAGCTCTTCCCAAGCAGCTCATCCAGTCTGAAATCAAATTTATTTTCACAAGTCTGTGAAAGCCCGCTCTGTGGCAGGCAGACCGGGTGTGGTGTCTGTAGGGAGGTTTGAGGCGCACGTGATCTCTGCTGCTCGATCGTGGGTTAGTTCACGGACGCTTTCTCTGCCGGATCCCTCTTTGGTGTTGTGAATGGGGTATTGGCGAAGAATTATGGGGGAAGGGGAGCTTGCATTTGTCAAGCTCATATATATGTCAGGTGTTAGGCTAGATTAGCTTGTTACATGCCTTCACATTTAAGTACTTTAAAATTATTTGTTATTGGTATAAATTCCTTATGGAAAACTTAGAATGTGCAGATAAGTAAAAATAAAAAAAGATGTAGATAAGAAAAGAAAAAAAATTACCCCAAATTCTTACCAGCCAGACATAATTGTTAATATTTAGCAGATAGGATTCTGAGCATTTTTCCCTTCCCCTCCCTTCTGTTATTATTATTTTTTTTAATGGTGGAACATGACCACCTCTCCCTGCCATTAAATATTGACATCTTAAGTGGTTGAATGGTATTTTCTTAATGTAGTTCTTAACGTTCTCCCACTGTGGCACATTGGGTGAATTTCAGCTTTTTGTGATAGCTGTCGAATGGAGATGAACATTTTATAATAAAGTGTTTGTACCTATCCGTGACTCTTCTGTAGTTTTTATTTTCTGCAAGTGGAATGCTAATACTATAGTTTTTATTTTTTGCAAGTGGAATTGCTGCGTCAAGGGGTTTGTTCCCTAACCTTAATATCTTGATCTGTTTTTCATCAGACCACACCCCTTGGAAACTTGTACTAATTTGAATGTGCATTTGCCCTGCATCCTTGCCAACCTTGGAGATTAGTTTTACTTCCTCTAAAGTGTCACTTACATTTGCATGTCTCTGATTATTAATAAGATCGATCAGCTCTTCATTTGGCCGTTTATATTTATTCTTCTATGAATTACCTTTTCATCTAATGTTTGTAACTATCGGGTATGTATTGATTGCTAATTGATTGCTTCGTTCATGTGGTATAATTTAATCTTCAAAATGTCCCTTTCTCTTAGAGGTTAATTTATCTCAAAGTGTCTATTTTAAGCACCTGTTCAGTCTTGCAATCGAGAGGAAAATCATGAGGAAGAATTTGGCCTAACTCCCGTTTGCTTCACTAAAAACTTTCAAGTATATGTCTTCTCTGTGACACCAGCTACGACTCTAGTAGTGGGCACCGCTGCTTCATACCTGCATTTAAGGAGGGAGCACCCCATAAGACTGGCAAGTTGGCCACTGACAGTGGTGGTTGAGTCCCACGGTAGCACCACGGGCGACATTTAGTTCTTTTGGTTTTGCACATTTCCCCCAGATCTTCCTTCTCTTAACGATAGAACTCTTCAGAGTTTTCCTCTGCATTATCTCATTTGATGAGCCTGGCTCCCGCGTGGTGAAATTGTACCACTGCTGAAAATAGCTCTGCTGACAGGCAGGGGAAGCTTGATAGGTAGCGAGTTTCTATTTGGAGAGGCAGCAGGGTGCATGAGAAGAAGTCCTGGCTCGGGAAGCAGACATGACCTAGTTTCAAAACCTGGCCTCACCGCGTCCCATCTGAGTGTCTTGGGGCAAGTTACTTCCCTTCTCTGAATTCCTGTTCCACATCTATAAACAGAGCCAATATTCCTGTTTTGAAAAGTTTTTAAAGATGGGAACTCCAGAGTGCCCAGGGAATTGCCTGCTCAACATTGCAGGCACTTAATGCACTTAATAAACTGCAGGCATTTGGGGAATGGGAGACAAGGCGATCAAGTTACTGAAATTAGTTTGGTATTTTCCTAGCTTCCTGGTTCTTGTATCCTCAAAAGGTTGCCCTGGTATCTGCGAGTTTGTCCTGAAATGACCTTTCTAAATGACTGGTTTAGACATTGACTTGTCTTTGGTGTGAAAGGAAACATTTTAGGTATCTTTTGGTTGGAGGTCAGACAGTAGCTTTATCCAGAAAAAAAGTATCAAATGAGAGAGAGAGAAAAAAAAAAGGACAAGGTTATTTTTGGTGCAGTGAAGGAAGGAAAAAGATGTTATGAAGCTTGGGGGCAAAAAGCAAGGAACACCATTAAACCTGAAAGGGATGCATGTGGTAACATCTTTATCAGGAGAGTGTGGCTTGAGAGCACCGTTCACTTGAGCTGGTGATGGTTTCTAGGAGTGCCCGGTGTATTCCGCATAGACGTCCAGCTTTGCCATCCGTTTACTTGTTCATACCAGACACCGTATCAGTGTTTGGACAGAATTTTATCAGCCCTTCAACAGGAATGATGGGTTTTATTGGAGAGTTCTGGGAACATGTCAGGATGAGAACTGGTCCAGGAGACAGGTGGTCATAAACTTAGCTAATGGAAGGCAAGTCACTTAACTGTTTGAGCCCTGCTTTCCTCATTTGTGAAATCAAGAGAATAATACTTTCTGTTACCTACTTTTTAAGGATCAGATACAAGACAGTGTGCAAAGGCAGAAGAGTACTCTATGTAGTTGATCACGGTTGCGGGAAAAGAAACCTAGTGGTTGTTGAAAAAGAGAAGCCTTCAGGAGGAGGCGGCTTTAGGTTTGGAGGAAGGTAGAGGTGGGAGAAAGAGAGTGATTTAATTCCTTAATGGGTGGAATAAAATAGGATCTCTTGATGTTTTTTTGTTGGGATATGCTGGGAGGTTTCCGCCAGTATCTCCTGCGGAGTTCAGAAATGGACCCCGATTTCAAGTACCTTTGTTGTGTGCTGGGCAGTTGATTTGGTGGTGAGGACTAGGAAAGTTGAGCGGTCCCATCCCCTCCTGAATTGGCAGGTTGTGACTCGAGCCAGACCGTCAGAAATCTGGGGTAACAGGAAGGGACACTCAGCAGAGGCAGAATGGCTGCGGGTTCTAGTTGTGTGGAGGCTTCTTTCAGAGTGGAGATGCTGTCAGTTCTCTGACAGTAACTTTTCCTTCCTGGTTCCCTAAAGTGTCAGCTGTGGAAGCGCCTTCCCTCCGCTCCCAGTGCACAGCTAGCTCAGATGGAAGCGGGAAGAGCGACCTGGGCGCTGTTGGCTCTCAGGACATCAACAAGATTGCCAGCAATGTCTTGATTCTGGAAACTTGGTTTTCCTGGTGATCACATGAACGAAAAGAATGAAAATAATCAATCTCTTTCAAATGGACAGACTCTGCTGTGTCAGCCACTGAACCCTGCAAGGAGGATGAAATCTCAAAACTTTTTGCATCTTTCGATTTGTCTTCTGCCTTCAGTTTTTCTGCATGGCTGTGTTGTATAGTGAGGCGGCCATGGCTTCTAAATTCTGCATCCGGGTTTGAGAAGCTTCTATCAGCCAGGAGATTGTCATTGCATTCCAAATGCATTAAAAAAAGAAAAGAAAGAAAAAAAATGCCATTACAACTTCATCTGTTAGCGAAGGAAGTTCCAATTCCTAGTTCATGTACAGTTACCGGATTGAGCGTTTGACAAGGTGGAGAGCACTGTAACAGATCCATATGGGGGAACATCTCAGTCAGGGAGCAGAGTCAGGTTTTTGGCAAGGGATACCATCCTTTCAGCCTGAACAGCTGATTTGGGAGCTCTTGGTCTCCGTGCACAAGGGCCCTTTCTCCTACCAGGTCTAGGGATCGCTGCATGCCTGGGGTTTCCTTTATAGTGCCTGTTGGCCTGATCAGGGAGGAACTTAATAAAGGGACACCAGCAGTGGTTTGCATGTCACTGTCCTGGGACTCTCAGACCCTCCTGAGTGCACACGTGTGCACTGATCATTCATATGTCCCATGCATGTTTGCTTTATTGAAGCAACACACATTTATTCACGTATAGGTCTGGAGGTCAGAAGTCTGAAATCCATTTCACTGGGCTCAAACTCAGGGTGTCGGCAGGGCTGGCTCCTTCAGAGGCTCTGGGGGAGAATTTATTTCCTTGCCTTGTTTGAAACTTTGAGTGACTGTCCATGTTACGTGGAGTCTGGTCATTTCTTCTCCTTCTGACTGTGTCACCCCACTTCCTGCTTCCACATCATATCACCTCCTCTAGTGGAGTTCAGTCTCCCTCTTATAGTGACACGTCCTTGGGGCCCACCTGGGTGATCCAGGATAATCTGCCATCTCAAGGCCCTTATCTTAAATTACACCTGCAGTCCCTTTTGCCGTATAAGTTAACATTCCCAGGTTCCTGGGATTAGGACTTGGGCATCTTTGGGGGTCCATTATTCAGCCTACCACAGAAGGAGATGGATTATCTCCAAGAACTCTTTCTTCGTCAGCATCAAAGACTTCTGTCCTCACTCCACCTCTTCCCTACCTCAATGATTCTTTTTTTTTTCAGGAAAAAAAAAAAATCATGTCTATCAGGCCTCAGTGCTCTGAGTTTAGGAGCAGCTCTGTGATTCCTCATTTCCTCCAGTTTGAGTTTGTCTGAAGTAGGGTGGTGTATAAATGTCCGGAGCTTTCCTTGTATTGCCATTGAGTAACTAACTCAGTATCACGTGATAGCGATTAAGGGAGGGGGACATTTTTATGCCTGCTCATTCCTCTAGAGCCTCCCAACCAGGACAGAGATAACAGTAGATTGTAGTATTTTTGTTTGGTTTTGTTTTAGATTACTTGTCAACATGTTAAAATCAGGATATTTTACTGAAAAGTAATCCTGATTTCTGACTCTCAAAAAATCAGAAGAGCTGGGAACGCTGGGGTCCTGTGCCCACCAAGCGGAATTGCTCTGATGCTGAGATATGTTGCCCCCAGCGGGCTGTCTCCTTGCAACTAGGCAAGGGTATTTTATGTGATCAATGTCCAAAACTTGCCTGGTTCTTGTGGATTCTTGAGCTTAGAACCTTGGTTTACGGTCTGTGATGAGGGCTGTATGGAGAGTGGACTGGCTGGCTCATAGCCACAGAAACACCCTTTTGTCCAACATTTGTGCAGTCAACAACATCGACTACTGAGTACCAGGTACCAAATCTTCACCGTAGAACCAGTCCTGACTGTTACGGAACCATAAACTAACCAAAATATTCGCAACCTGATCTTTGTGCTTCTAGAGAGCACTAACTTTTCTTTATGGTATAATCGTTTGTTTGTTTTAACCACACATTTCCCTGTATACATGTATGCCTCTAGGTAGCTTCTAATTATTTCTGTATTTCTCTATCTGTATTTAAAAGTAGAGATACTACAGCCTTTTTTGTTTTAATTCTCGGGAGGACATCTGCAAATGAGCACCAAATCTGCTGTAAATTAAAGAAACTTTTGCTATCTCTACTAAAAAAAGTCTTACCATCAGTCTCTGATTTTTCTTAAGCTTTGTTCCCACCTGTGCATCTTCCGAGCAACCATAAAAGAAAATAAAACCTGCAGTACGCACAGGGTGAGTGAAAAGTCACTTTAAACTCGAAGAACAGTGTGTGGATCCGTGGTCAAGTGTAATTGCTTATTCTGTAATTTATATTAATCACAGTTCCGTTGCTTGCCTTGTGGTAGTTAAGCATGCAGCTCTCTGACGATTGTTTTAAAGCTTATCCTGTGTCTTTTGATGTTTATGCTTAAAAGTCTAAGCAGTTGTTAACTACTCAGTCTGTGCTAAAACTAGTGGTTGGTTTGAGTGGCGTGTTTACTCGTTTTGTTTTGTGGATGAATTGCTTTTCCAGGTCTGGCTGTCTCTCTCGCTTGCTTCTGTGCTCTGCCCAGTTTTGCCTTAGCTTTGGAGCCCCAGGCTCTCTGTTCCCCGAGTTGCTGATGGTATAGCTGAGCTCTGCTAATGCTGGTTATTAACCTGACAGTGTATACGAGTGAGGTTTTATAATTGCCGTAATTCTTCTTTACTCCATCTCCCAGCTCCTCGAATGGGAGAGGCAGCAGCGCACAGGATTTGAACATTAGGTAGAGAATTGTAGCTTAAACGTAGCATTTTACATTCTTTCAAGGCTGCAGAGAAAGTGGTCACATTTTTGGATAATACTTGAATCTATAAATTCCAAGCAAGCTTTTTTTTTTCTTATTACCTATTATGTAAAACTTAAAAGTTAGCTAAACTGGGGTGCCTGGGTGGCTCAGTCAGTAAAGCGTCTGCCTTCGGCTCAGGTCATTATCCTGGGGTCCTGGGATCGAGCCCCGTGTTGGGCTCCCTGCTTAGCAGGGAGCCTGCTTCTCCCTTGGTGCTCCCTCTCTCTCTCTCTCTGACAAACAAAATAAATAAAATCTTTAAAAAAAAGTTAGCTAAACTTCAGAATTTTTAAATTTTAGGGTAGCACACTCAGTCTTTAAGGAGTGACTTTGAGGTTGTGTGTTTTAGTTATTTTAAAGCTGGTCTTGTTTGGGATGAAGAATTTAATAATGTTTAATGTTCAAAGGATACTTTCTGGAAACTCTTAAGTATCATGTGTTCTGTTTAAACTGTTCATAGAGAAGCACCTGAACATGAAATAATTTCAAACTCACCCCTCAAGAACAAATTTGATGGCTTTAAATGAATGTAAGGATCGAAGTGCTGAAGCTTCCAGAGCCCATGTCATAGGAGTCTAACCTAGAGATGCTACCTTGCACAGCAGCGGATGCACTTCAAGGCTCAGCTGAGCTGGAAAGGGAGCAAAACATTACAGACTTGTCACACTTAGAAATAAGGGGTTCCAAGTTGATAGTCAATAAAATACTTCCTTCTCCTTAACAGATTTTGTGGATCTTATACAGGTATTAGGGAGCCATCTGTGTTTTCTTAAACCTTCCTTGACCGTTTCCTTTAAGAATGGCTTTGTGTTTTATGGCTCTGTGTGTGTGTGTGTGTGTGTGTGTGTGCGTGGCACGCTTGTTGGGGAGAATTAAGTCTTGCGATGAGAAAACAGCAAATGTTATTAATGTTGACTTTACTATTTGCTTAAATACTACTATTGGATCTCGGAGTCTGTATGCTGGCAGGATGGCTTTGTTGAAAGCCTGTGGTAGACCAGCTCTCTGCTATTATCGGTAGCATTTCTGGATGGCTATCAGCAGTCTTTCTTGAGAGACCTAACCATATTTTTAGTACTGGGCATCACAGCAAGTACCAGTATGGTAGTTACAAGGACTGTTTCCTGTGCAGGCGGGGCCTGTAATGCCTGCTGAATGTGACGTGCTCGCTAAGTCTTTTGGAGACGTTAAACACCTCTTTCCTGAGTTTCTTTAAGCTCTTTTTCATTGCTTCTGTTATTCAAAGCACATCTCTGGCTCATCTCTTCATTCTCTGTTTAGTTTCACATTTTACTTTAATCTTTCTGTACATCAGTATCTGTCATTATGGCATTTAAGGTCTTGGAAGAATTTGGCAGTTGCCAACTTTTTGAGAAAATAAAGCACTCCACCATTACAATGTTCTGCTTATGCTGAGTTAAAAATTCACATTATTTGGCTGAGGTTGTGATGATTTAGGTGCTGTTTGTAATTAATACAAGGGAGATTTTCCTTGCTGTTAAGAGTATAACTTCGGTTTTAGAAGGCTTGATCGTGGTTTTTTTTTTTTTTTTTCCCCATGGTAGACGTGAAAAGAACCAGGAGAGTCTGAGGATATTTATAATATTGTCATGCAGTGATCCCACTGTGAAGACTTATGCAAGAGAGAAAATCCAGATTCTGGTGACCTACAGTGCTGATGGCAGAGGGCAGAAGTGAGGCACTGATAGGAAAGGTGTTGTCCGCACACTAAAAAATCCAAATGCTGTAACAGAGCAGACCCTGCAGTGTAGACAAACCTGGCTTCCACTGTACCCTGGCCTTGCCAAGAAGTAGAGGGTGCAGACTGTACCCTTCGCCTTCCCTTCCTGGAGTGGAAGGAGTCACCCATGTGCAACCGCTCAGGAATAGTTCTTTACCTAGCAGAGTGTGAACAAGTACAGGACAGCGTTCGAAGTGGGCAACATGACTTTTAATGTTTGGTTTGGAGCATGAAGCTAGCTAGGTCCACCGGGTGGTGGTTGACCAGATAAAGGGGAAGATTTCTTTCTGAGAAGGGGAGGCTTTAACTTCCTTCAGAAAGAACATCTGAAGTAGCTTTTGAGCTTCTTGTAGAAGCTTAACAGAGAGACATGCAGTAGGGAGAATTTGGATATTTCATCTGTGCTGTCACTCAAGTTTTATTATCCCATTCAAGGAAACGTGGTTAATTGTGTTCAGATATTAGAAGCCAGCTCTGTTGAGTTCTGTTCATCTGATCACAGGGGATTCTTCCATTCTGTAAACTGAGATTTCTTGCTTCCAGCAGTGATATTAGTCTGAATCAGGCTTTCTCTTCTTGCTGCTAAATGTTTCAATTATCAATAAGGTAAAAGAATAATTAAACCAAAAGTGTTACTAAAAAAACAAAACAAAAAAAAAAGCACTTCCACTAAAACTGTCCCAAAAAGATAATACGAAGGAAAATGAGATTTGTAGGCATGTCTGTCTGATTCCTTTCTACTTGATATGAATTCTTTTATAAGTTGAACATATAAGCAATGTGTGCATTTATGTGACTATTGAGATCTCTAGAATAGAGAATTCACCTGTGTAACTGCAATTTATTCAGCATGCAAATGTGAGTGGATGATTGTTTTATATACACCTGGTATTGAATGATGGGTAGCTGTGATAACTGTATATAAAATTATATTAAAGTCCAAGAGGTGCTTTTATGAGGCAGGCTGGAAATGGCATCCGATTTTCTTATGGCTTTTTCATGTCCATTTTGATGAATCTATTTATTACTTCTATAATGAGTAGTACACATGGTTGGTTAGCCAAGTTATTGAACTTTATCAACCTTGGCTGAAATTCACAATGCGTGCCAAACTTGTTGTAACATGTAAGAAATTACATCTGGGCTAAAAGGTTCAATAATGATTACTCTTATAATGGAATCTTTTACAAAGCATGGGATTTCATGATATGCCTATGCTTTTTAAAAATTATAGTGATACAGTGAAACAAAGAATAACATTATAGCTGAGAAAAAAGTGTTCTCTTATGGTACAGATTCAGATTTATAATAGGCTTATTGGACTCCCAGGACATGGTGAGAGAGGATCTTGTGTTCATCCTCACCTGTCCCTCCCTTTAGGCCTTACTAGAGCTAGTCTCAATCATGTGACTTCTGAATACTTCTGGGTCTAGGGGACAAAGCCTATTAATATGCTGTTATATCTGTTTATAAACTCTAAACTGTTTTGAAATGTGTAGGTACACTCTTCTTGTTACAGAGACTTGAGGAACATAGATATTTTTACTCTAAAGAGAGAAATCTGAGCACAAATTGGTCTGTTAGCCCGTAAAAAGATGTTTATATTTGGAGGGCCCAGCACGTTGCACATTTTCCTTTTCCTAAGTTTTGAAGGAATTGAGAAATAGGGCAAACAATACGGCACGTGGAAGACTAAAGCATCACCTTTGTGACCAGTCAAGCGGATGCTGGTGAACATGGTTTATATGTGTGGGGTGGTAGGCTTTCTAATCCTAACTGCCAGAATTAGATGGGGTGATGGGTCCAGTGCTGGATGCTGCCAGGCCTCCTGTGAGGGCAGGGCCCACCCCTGCAGCTCGCACACCACCGTGCAGCAGAGTGTGGGTTTTGTAAGAGGACAGGAAAGGCAGGGCTTTGTGAGGCCAGTCCTGTCGCATTTCCTACCATGTGAGGTACAGGAGTAAGTGAGGGCAAGGCCGAGGGCCTGGGCTGTTAACACAAATGGAGGTCCCCTCACCCAGAAAGACAAATCTGAAAGGGGTATGCTCCCTCCCTCCCCCGCCCTCCAGCAATAAAAAACAAATATGGTTCAAATTATTAAACCTTAGGAAAATTAGACTCCAGCATCGCTGTGTGTCCAGTCCACTCTCTGGTTTTCTTGTAGATTGTGAGCCCTTGCTTTTTTCTTGGATAACTAAACACAATGTTTTCTTTCTCTTTTTTTTTAAACTTCTATTATTTTCCAAGTTGCCAACTCTGTGTCCTTGGACTATATTCTTAACCCCTGACTCTCTGTTTCCTCATGTACGAAGTGGGTACCATGAGCTGGAGAATCCAGTGAGATGATGTGAAAATACCCATTGTGATGTGATGTTTGTTGCCTTGTGTTGCTTAGCACGAGTCACCTTATCGATTGTTTTGCTTCTAGGACTAAGTCTTACATTTATTTTTAAAAAGATTTTTATCGTGGATAATTTTGTATGTACGCCAGCAGAGAGAAAGTTACAGTTTTTCTTTTTTTTTTTTTTTTTTTAAAGATTTTATTTATTTATTTGACAGAGAGAGACATAGCAAGAGAGGGAACACAAGCAGGGGGAGTGGGAGAGGGAGAAGCAGGCTTCCCGCCGAGCAGGGAGCCCGATGTGGGGCTTGATCCCAGGACCCTGAGATCATGACCTGAGCCGAAGGCAGACGCTTAACGACTGAGCCACCCAGGCGCCCCAAGTTACAGTTTTTCTTAAGAGGTAAGAGGGAGCTGGTTTAAGATGCACGCTTGAATGAAATAGGGAAGGAAAATCAATTGAGTTTCAAACAGGAGCCAGCCTCCTGAGGGGCAGCTCCACAGCTGTCCCAGTCTCTGTTCCCCTTTGGGAGTTTGATAAATATTTGCCCATTTTATTTGACTGGCCCTTGGCAGTGTGCAGAATGGCCAGTGGATGACAGCAAAGGGGCCTTTGCAGAGCTGTGGTTCCGTATGCTCCACTTGGACGGTGTCCGTACTCGTGACAGAACAGACAGCGAAGCTGGCCTGTTTTTTCCCGTACCCGCTTAGACCTCGACCTTGTCCAGAGTGCGTGGGCATCCTGTGTAGGATTGCTAGACCGGCGGGTGGCTGGGGGGAGTGCCTCATTCAAGGGAAGTGGGAATTCGATTGAGCAAATGAGCTTTCTAAATGGCTGAAGGGTTGGGAGTTGTCCGGAAGATGGTTTCTGGGACCACTGGGTGCCTGGCTCCGCCATCTTCAGGAGAGCCAACGGTTGCGCTGTAGAAAAATTGCAAAATAGCCCACGGCAGTGCCGCTCCCTCTGCTAATACTGCAGGAGCCAACCCAGTTTTGCTGACAGCACAGTATGCCTTTTAATTATTCTGTCTTCGATGAAGTATTTCTTTTAAATTTTATTAAATTTACTTCTCATTAGGAACCATGCTATTATACTTGCCAATGGACGTTTACAACGTGCAACTAATTTGTTTTATTTTTTATAATGCTTAATTAGAACTCAGTTGAGCAGTAAAGATGTGTGTGATATGGTTAGCCCAAAACAGGGATGTGGGAACAAAAGGGGAGAGGAGGACGAGAGACTAAATCTGGCACTTACTTTTCAGTGGGCTCCAAGTGCAAATTCCTTATGGGTGTTGCTCTTCCCATCTTGGAACATGGGGGAACGAGGAAAAGTTAAACAAGAATAAATGTCTCTGGATTTAACTGACCTTTCCACAGAAATAAAGATATGGTAAGAAGCCATATCTCTGGAGTGTTTTTTTTTTGAATTGTTTATTTATTTTTTCCTCTATGATAATAAAACACATTCGGGGGAGCCCGTTCTGAGATGTTGGCTGGCGTTTGCCTCACTTCAGTAGTAATCACCCAGCTGCCATAGACCGTGATCAAGCTTGTGAAACCACGTGTTCCACTCTGTGGGAGAGTGGGAGTCAAGTGCTTAATGTACCACTCCACTGATGGGGAAGGGCAGCACATGGTGAAAAGTCAGCTTCTGAATCGCAATCATCATTTGACATCTCTGTTACCTACAGCTGCTCAGAGAGGTTTCGACCATGCAACATCTCTTGCACCCCTTCACGTTTGCAAAAGAAAGGCTCTGCTGTAGACAACCTATTTATACCTTTGGTTGGTTGAAACTTTCCTGGTGTGTTGTGAAGAGAGGTAAACAGTCCTGGTGATCATACCACGTCTAGAATATTGTGTTCATTTCTGGTCGGAGCATGGACAAACTAAGGGCTCTCGAAGTCATGTCTACATAAGTTAGTTCTTGCAATAGCTATCCAGGAGAAGGAGAAACCCGGCTCACTTCAAGGGACAGACCTGGGACCAATGGACAGTATTCTACAAGGAAGCAGCATTCAATCGATTAGAATAGGAGTAGGCTTTTCTATTGATTCCAGCTTTATAAAAACTAAGTTTTCTGTATTGCAAATGTTTTAAGAGGTTTTTGTTCTTTTTTTTTTTTTTTTAATCTTAGCTTGGGTTCCCCTAAAAGCAGAGCCTGGGACAAAGTTTGATGTGTAGATAATTTGGGATGTGATTTCGGAGAGCATGGGTGAGGGATGAGGGGATTAAACAAGGAAGGAGGGGGAGGCAATGCAGGGGTGTGTTATGAGTTGGGCAGTGCTCTGGGCCACTAGCATTCAGTTCCATGGATCTTTCGGAGGAGCCTCATGAGATGCATCTCAGAGCTGTCTGCTTGCGGAATGAAAGGGGAAAGCATTTGTCCCATCGGCTCCCACCCCCATCAGACAAGGGTAGCCCTGCAGGGGTATTTGTGCCCCAGCATTTTGGGGTTGCACATTGATGAATCCTGGGTTGGTTTCTGCAGGTACCCCATGCTGCCTGTCAGGGAAACTCCACATTGCAGCTCCGGGTGGGTCTGTCTAGCTGCCTGGTATGAGCTGGTGTCTGCAGCAGCGGCCGGAGTCAAGTTGGACTGGGATACTTGGGAGTGTCAGGAAGGGTCCCAGTACAGTCCCCCCTTGAACCATTACCGGATCTCTTGTGCTCTCATAAGCCCTGCCCCAGCGCATGGTCCCCCCAAAGGGATATTGATCAATCTCATTTTGTGATGACTTCTCCACTGTTGTCTTAGTTTGCTCGGGCTGCTGGAACGAAGTGCCACAAACTCGGTGGCGTCAGCAGCGGCAGTTCCTTGTTTCCAGGTTCTGGAGGCTGGAAGTATAAGGTCCAGGTGTGGGCAGGACTCTGTTCCCTCTGAAACCTGTAGGGGAAGGTCCTTCCTCGCCTCTTCTGGCTTCCGGCTGCCGTGGGCGGTTCTTGGCCCTGGCAGCAGAATTCCACTGTCTTTTTCCTGCTCCCTTGGTGTGTTCCTTGTATCCCTTTACATCTCCCCTCTGTGTGTCTGTCTCCCTGTCCAAGTTCCCCTTTCTACAGGGGCACCGGGCATATTGGACTAGAGCCCACACTAATGATCTCATTTTGACTTGATTACCTTCCAGAGAGGCCCTGTTTCCAAATAAGGTCACATTCTGAGGTTCTGGGGGTTAGGACTTCAACATTTATTTTGTGGAGTGACACAATTCAGCCCATTAAGAACCGTGCTATAGAAGAGGTCTTGCTTTCTAGTATTGATGCTGCCCAGCGCATAGCAGACCTTCAACAGCTCATTCTTTTAACAGATACTTTTCGAGTGCGTACCGTGTACCCAGCTCTGTTCTAGGGTCTGGGGATACAGCAGTGAGCAAAATATGCCCCCCCCGCCCCTGGCCCTGTGGAGCTTGCTTTCTTATGGTGACTGATTTTCACAAGTAATTGCTCTTTTGTCTTGTTTTTATTACCTATTAGGAACCAGGTTGGGGGATTGCCTGCTTTCCAATAACAGAACAGGGTGCCTGGAGCAAATGAGTTCCCGGCCACAAAGGTGTGTACGCAGCTGCTTACCAAGGATGCTGCAGAGGCAATTTTAGACTCCTAATGGTTAAGGTCCCCTTCTGATGCTGGGGACAAGGGGATGATTGCACGGATGGACTTGTTCTGGACTCTATTTTGTTAAGTACACAATACTTCTTTCTGTTTACCTTTCAGAGGAACAAACACAATGTTTTCACAGTTTTCTGCTTAAAAAAAAAAAAGAATAAATTCTAGGCCTCTGTACTCCTTTGAAAATGTCCTGGAATCTCTGGCCCCTTTTCACAGCGGGAAAGCAAATATATTCATAGCTGGGCACTTGTGTGTAATTTTGAGGGGAAGAGATGGACACTGAATTAAGAAATCCTGATACTTTTAAGGCACTTAAACTGTCAGTAGCAGTTAAATGGAGACTTGCTTTGGAGAGTCCTTTTATTTCTATAAAAAAAATCACTGAATTGAATAGAACTAGAGATAAGATATGCCTAGAGATGTTTTTGTTAACTTTTTATTGTATTGGTTACTTATCTGGTAGAAATTTTTCAGTACGCAATTAATAAAGAATTATTGTTTTCAGAATTACCCTGTGCTAAACAATGGAAATTTCCTAAGGAACTGGCAGGTAATGAAAAAAAATTCAGTTACTGACAGGCTATCATAGTTGAATCTAAAATCTAGGGGGCAAAATACATATATTCTATGTAGTTTCCATTTCTAGACCCTGGATTTCTAAATTCTTCCTTTTAAAATTTTAAATTTTTCTTTCTTTTTTTTTGAAAGCTGGGACCCCCTAATTATTGATTTCTCTTTTTAAATAATCTCTTAGTAGATTTGATTTTCACAGTTATCAAAATTCCCCTTTCGGTGGTCAGTAGGTGTAATTAATTTAAGGAAACCAGAAAGATTTGGCATTAGAATTAGCGGGCTATCTAAGACATGATGTTTAATGTCTTATTCATGGAAGGTACGTGGTAAATGTTTATGGAATTATATTCAGGCTTTGCAATACTTCCAACGGCTCTTAAAGGTGTCATAGTTACTGCTTCTGTGGATATAGAAATTACTCAAATATTACGTGACGAAAAACTAATGTTAGTTTACTTACAACAAAACTGTGTGGTGGTGTGTTATAGCCACGGGAGCTCCTCCACCACATGTTCAGTAAGCGCAATGAAAACATTTGTATAAACATTCTCATGCTGCAAAAGAACTAGGAATGCCAGGTACCCTGTAGTAACTGGATGTTCGGAGACACCTGGGTTGTCAGTCTCACGACTGTGTCCACGGTGTCTTGGTGATTACTCACCTTGGATGTGATTACTTACCTGGTGCCCTGGAAAAGCACTGTTTCTTTCTGAGCGTTTGCTCCATGTAGGACTTGGCCTGAAGTCACGATTTAAATGAATCCTTTTCTTTGATATCTACAATATTGTGCTTCTTTCTCCAGAAAGATGGAATCAATACTGTTGACTATAATGGAGGTTTGCATTTTTCTAATTTCTTATTTAGGCTGATCTGAGCAAAGATGTTCAAATTTCCATTTATTTTAAACAAGATGGAGTTCTTGCTATGCAGAAGGAATATTTTTAGCTTAGTAATTTACTTAGAAACTGCCTTATTCAATATTTGATGTTAAATTTGAACTAAAACACATAGCATCATATGACATGGTTCTTACATTAACATTTTGTTGGATTGGAAACAGAATCAACACATTAGTCATCTTAATTCATTTAAGTTGGCTTTCTCCAGAATTCTGGAATCCAAAAACAACACATTTGTCAATTTTACACACAAAGGGAGAGGCAGGATGTAGTTTATAGTTAAATATCCAACACTGCAGTAGAAAGCCAATGCAGTTAGAGTAAGTTGAATTTGAATGAAATTCAGAGTGAAGCAGTATAATAAGATTTTGATGCAAATTGAATACTTAAAAATTTTGTTTTATGTATGTCTTAGTGAGATTCTCTTTAGCAGATGACTTTCATAGGATCTTGTAAACTACCTAAAATTTTCTGTGGTTGTTATCCACATGGGTTCTAAAAAATTTATAGGTTGAGGTCGCCTTCCTGTCCTCCCATGCTTTGTTCCTGTTTGGCTTCAGGTCAGCTTAGAATTGAATGTTAAAAGTGCACTCTCTCTTCTAGGGATCAGCAAACTATGGCACATGGATCAAATCCAGACCTCTCTTGCCTATTTTTGTAAATAAAGTTTTATTGGAACACAGTGATGCCCACTCATTTACGTATTATCTATGGTTGCTTTCATATTTTTTTTAAAAGATTTTATTTATTTATTTGACAGAGAGAGACACAGCGAGAGAGGGAATACAAGCAGGGGGAGTGGGAGAGGGAGAAGTAGACTCCCCGCTGAGCAGGGAGCCCGATGCGGGGCTCGATCCCAGGACCTCTGGATCATGACCTGAGCCGAAGGCAGACGCTTAATGACTGAGCCACCCAGGCGCCCCTCAAGTCAGTGTTTTACTTGGTAAACATGTCTGAGATCATGCATCCCTGGCTGCTAAGCACCATGGCGGACAGGGCTAGAAAGGTAACAGCTTTATTTTGAGCAGGGGGCAAAGACAAGGCAGCACTCATATTTTTTTAACATAGCAGAATTGAGTAGTTATAACAGAGACCATATAGTCTGCGAAGTCCAAAATACTGACTACTGGGTGCTTCACAGAAAAAGTTTGCAAACCACAGGTTAATTCTATTAACACATGTTTCTCGTATAAGGATTCCTCTGGCAAAATTTAAGAGTTGTAAATAAAAAAAAAAAAAAAATTTTAAGAGTTGTTAAGAGAACAAAGCTCATCTCTCCTAAAACCTTGGTATGCTTTTTCTCATTTAATAAGGAGGGCGTTATAAAGTATTCCCTTTCCTTTCTTTGCCTTGGTTGCCAGGAAGCTCAGAGCTAACATTTGAATGCTCATATAAGTAGCCAGCTTACTCTACATTCCTAGTAAATCATTTATTTATTTTTTCTTAATATGGGCATACACATTCACTTAAAATAAACTTTTTGGAAGTTTCACATAAGCTCATTCATTTTAATTGTACATATGATTTTTGACAAATGTGTACACTCAGGTAACCCACCACCCAGTTAAGATAGAGAACATTTACATCTCCACAGAAATTTTTCTTTTGCTTCCTTGCCCCAGGCAATTTATTATTCTACCACCCCGCACCCCTTGTCCCTGGAAACCACCGATTTTCAGGTTATTTTAATTGCTGTGTTGTACGTGGGTGTTTATAATAGACTGTTCTAAATACTTTTTTGGAAAGAATTGGGGGCACCAGTGATTGATTGTTGAATAGGTACTAGAGACATTAAGAATCATTTATTCTATTTAGTCTCCTGTACAGATTTTTAGATTTTTATAGGAAAATTTGAGATATAAATCATATGGAGGGTGTTTTAGCTAATATTGTTGCAATAATAAGCCTAATGTATTGAGAGCTTGTGACTTGCCAAGAACTCTGATAGCTATCTCATTTGACATTCCTGCAACCCTGAAGGAGTACCTCTTAATAGGCCCCTTTTACAGATGAAGAAACTTGGGCTCATAGAAGTTAAGTATATTAATTTCCTGGGGCTGCTGTAACAAAGTACCACAGACTAGGGCTTAAAGAACAGAAATTTATTGCCTCACAGTTCTGGAGGCTAGGAGTCCAAAATTGAGGTGTCGGCAGGGTTGGCTCCTTCTGAGGGCTGTGAGGGAAAGGTCTGTTACAGGCCTCTCCTGGGCTTGTATCTGGTCCTCTTCATGCTCATGTGATCTCCCTGTATGTGTGCTGAGTCCATAGTTTTACTAATCTCATTGGATTAGGCCCCCCCCCCCCGCCATTAACCCCACTTTAACTTGATTACCTCTGCAAAAACCCTATGTCCAAATAAGGTCACATTCTGAGATATTGAAGCTTAGGACTTCAACATGTGAATTTTGAGGTTGGAGAGGGGGATACAAAATTCAACCCAGAACATACAGCATCCTTCTCAAGGCTCAAAGGTTACAAGAAAGTGGCAGAGGCAGGATCCTGACTCCAGGTTCTCTGACTCCAAAGAGTAACCCTGATAGGACGGTGGTAGGAAGAGATGTGTAAATGATTTTCTGCCATGAGATTCGCTGGGGGGTAGCAATGTTCCGAGGGAAAGTGGACTGGCTTTGCCAAGGAGGAAGCTGCAAGGGGCTTTAGAGGCATCAGGCCCTAGGGTCCAGTTTTCACCCTTCCACTTTACAAGCTGTTTGACCTTGGCTTTTCTGGGCCTCAGTTTTCTCATCTGTACAGTAGGGTTAGTAACATCATATACCCATGGCGTTGAGCGTTAAATGGGACTGTCATGTAAAAGTAGTTGTACATGGGAAACGCTAGACAGTGCATGTTAGAGAAGGTGAGTTCTGGGCATTAACAAGACCAGAGTTTCTTTTCTTTTCTTTTTTTTTTTGATGTGTAATCGCCATTTATTTTTTTTCTGGAGAACAGCTTTTCTTCAGTCCTTAAGGACTTAGCTCCTTACATGGGCTTTGGTGGAGGTCGTGGGGCAGCACCCGCAGGTCTAAATCGGGGTGGGGGTGTTCGGTCCTTCCGTGCTTCACGAGAGCGATTCCTGACTACCTTGCTGTGAATGGCACAACTCACACAATAATGTAGTTTCACATACAGCTTGGGAAGCACATAGGCGTCGAAGACACTCGCTTCGGAAATGTCCTTGACGGCGGCGGCCTCTATAATGTTCCGAATAACGAACTTCTTAATGGCCTTATCCTTGGGCACACAACGGGCGCAGTTGGTGCAGCGAATAGGCTGCACGTGGCCGCGGCCCTTTTTGGCACGACCATTATTCCTTCTTTTCTTGGTCATCTTGGTAGCGAGACCCGAGAGAGCAAGACCAGAGTTTCTTAAGCTTGAACAGGAATCTGAGTGTCTGGAAGGGCTCGTTAGAACACAGATCACTGAGCCAAACATGACCCAGCTCATTGCTTCAGCAGGTGTGGGGTGGGCCTGAGAATGTGCATTTCTGAGTTCCCAGGTGATGGTGCTGCTGGTCCAGGTACCATTCTTTGAGGAGCAAGGACTTCAGTCTCTCTTTTGTTGGTAGATACGTGTTTCAGTTTTCTCAAGAGAAACCCCAAAGAGAAGTTAGGTTTCTGACCGGTAGCAGTCTCATCTGCTCCACCTCACTTACTTGTCTCGTTTAGGGATGACGTAAATTCTTTGATCTTAATTCCCAGTGTTTGAGGCCAGGAAGCTTAGGATCCATTGCCTTTTCTCCTTTTTGAACCAGCTGATCTGGTTAAAAGCACCAGTGTATTAGTCCACCCTGGTTGCTGTAACAAAATATCACAGACTGGGTGATTAATTGACAGAAATGTATTTCTTATGACTCTGGAGGTTGGAAGTCTGAGACCCAGGTGTTGGCAGGGTTGGTTTCTCCTGAGGGCTCTCTGCTTGCCTTGCAGATGCCTCCTTCTTGTTCTGTCTGCACATGGCCTTTCCTCTGTGTGCACACATTTCTATGGGAGACCCAGTCCTATTGGATCAGAGTCCCACCCTTATGACCTCATCTAACCTTAATCACTTCCTACGAGGCCCCTTCTCCAGTATGGTCACATCAGGGCTTAGGGCTCAAGGTAGGAATTTTTAGTGGATGCAGTTCAGTCCATAACAACCAGTAAGGCTCCTGATCTGTTTTTCCTCCAAGAAATTCTTTGATTTCATGTTTTCTTTTTTCTCTGTGTCTCAAAGTACTGAAGAAAATCTAGTACACCTTGTCTTTTTTTTTTTAGAGACTTTATTTAACAGAGAGAGAGATAGCGAGAGCAGGAACACAAGCAGGGGGAGTGGGAGAGGGAGAAGCAGGCCTCCCGCGGAGCAGGGAGCCCGATATGGGGCTCGATCCCAGGACCCTGGGATCATGACCTGAGCTGAAGGCAGACGCTTAACGACTGAGCCACTCAGGTGCCCCTAGTACACCTTGTCTTTTTTTTTTTTTTTTTTTT
>NC_138384.1:8753223-8892393 GCF_054177405.1 Leptonychotes weddellii | reverse complement strand
TAATAGGGTCTCTAAGATGTTACATGCTTGAGGGGCAGGCTGCATGTTTGAGCCAAATAAAAAATCTCGTTGTGCATGCTTCCTCCAGCTATCAATCCTAGGAGGGCAAATCTCCGTTGGAATCTTTTGTAGCTGCTCCCCGGTTGCGCTGGCTCTGACTGCTGGGAACCTAGACCCCTCGAGGCGCTCAGTTTGCACAGAAACTCTATGCAAGCCGGAGTCCTCTCTTAGGGCCCACATGTCTTTACTTGGAGCATTCTCTCTCCTTTTTTGAAATGGAGTTAAGCCTAATCCCTAATCATGCATATTACCTATGTGGGGGCCCCTACTGGGACCCTCTTGGCCCAGAGGCAGCAGTGGTAAGAGGGGGGCCAAACACAGATTTACAGCTAGCTGCATCTCCAAGAGTCAGGCAGAATCAGCCTTAGCTGGAAGGCGCCCTGCGCATCTCTGACATTCATGCCAAGCAGGTGCCTGATCACAGCTGATGGTTAGATTACACATTTACTGGGAGGTATAGATTTTAAAATTGGTGTGTTTTACCAATCCCTCATCATGGTATTCCAAAACAGTGTTATCAAACTCAAAACTTCCCTTTTCCCCTTGTGAGTGAGACTGATTTTGTTGAAGCAGATCTCAGCTTAAAAAATGGCAGAGAAATGGGGAATTTCTTTTACAAATCGTATGTCCCTTGGGGACCCAGGCACTGTAATCACCGAGTGTGTTATCAAAAACATAAGTGTGAAACTAGGAAAGGTTCTTTGTGCTTTGTTGTGTGTGCAGCCTGGCTTGTGGAAGGAAGTGAGGAGCTTTGTGTACTTCCTCTTCTGAAGCCGGTGTCGCCCGTACCTTCCACACGGGACGCTGGGGACTGTTTGACGATTGCAAGAGGACTCACCTGAAGTAGCAACTTCCTTTACAAAAATAATTTCTTTTCCAAGTCGAAATGAGATAGTATCAGCATTTGTGTCTTCAAAAAGCAAAGAAACAAAACACACACACACACACATCCAAGCCCGTTATATTTTATAAAAAATAAAAAAAGCAATTATATTAAAGATTATAGGATGGTCTGGGTTACATAGATTACCTAGGGTGCTTTTTCCTTCATGACTACAAGGTAAGGATTATCCTTAGGTGTTTTTTTTAATTAGGTGTTTTTTCATTAAATTCAGCCTGCTCGAAAGTACAGTACGCTTCATCTCCTTATCGTACATTTTGAGCAAATGTTTCTTTTTTTTTTATTCTTATGTTAATGCCCATACATTACATCATTAGTTTTTGATGTAGTGTTCCATGATTCATTGTTTGTGCATAACACCCAGTGCTCCATGCAGAATGTGCCCCCCTCAATACCCATCACCAGGCTAACCCATCCTCCCACCCCCCTCCCCTCTAGAACCCTCAGTTTGTTTTTCAGAGTCCATCGTCTCTCATGGTTCGTCTATCCCTCCGATTTCCCCCCCTTCATTCTTCCCTTGAGCAAATGTTTCATTTAATAATTGCTCCCTAACCCATCGCAGTAGAGTCCAGTGACTGGTTTTGTCCCCGCGCGAGAAGGAGTTGGCGGCGTCTGACTTGAGCACAGGCCATGGTGGACCCAGAGAGCAGAGTTAGCAGGCCCGTCTCCCGCCGCAGCTGGCTTCAACAATGCAACCTCAATCGTACTTCCCAGAAGTTGCATCTTAAAACGTTATAAGCGGTGGAGAATGAAAGTCAATTTGGACACTTCTTTTTTTTTTTATTTTTTTTTAATTCTTATGTTAATCCCCATACATTACATCATTAGTTTTAGATGTAGTGTTCCATGATTCATTGTTTGTGCATAACACCCAGTGCTCCATGCAGAATGTGCCCTCCTCAATACCCATTACCAGGCTAACCCATCCTCCCACCCCCTCCCCTCTAGAACCCTCAGTTTGTTTTTCAGAGTCAATTTGGACACTTCTAAAGTGAGCCACAAAAAACTGCTGAATTTTCCCAGCGTGGTGTTCTGAGCACCTCCACATGACCTTGGGAGCATAAAGAATTTAATCTTTTCAAAGAGGCCAAGTAATATGCTACTTTTTAGAAAGTGAGAGCCAAGGTCGATCTGGAAAAAAAAAAAGTTGTGGGGGGGTGGTGCTTGAATTAGAAGGCTCACACTGAAGATGCAGGCTGGAGCAGGCTTTCCATTTCTGGAAGCTCTCAATGGAATGGAGAAGTTTTTTTTTTTTTTTTTTCTTTTCTTTTTTTTTTCCCTCTTCTTTCAGACAATCCCTTCCTAACCACTTCTTAATTGACAGGAGTGGAAAATGCCTTGGGAGATAGGCTGGTGCTGGCCCCATTGGTTTTTGAGAAAGTAAAAGAAAGGGGTCTTTTTCTGGATAAGTGCGTGTGGTTCCCTGGTGGCCTCCCTGTTTGCTCTGCATCATAAAGAAGCCTGTCTTGAGCAGACTGCAGAGTGACTGAGGCCTCGGTCTTGAAAGGAAATCCTGGCCCAGCTGTGAAAACAATGAACTGCTCGGTAACATAATCCGGCGTGCTTGCAGATTCAGGGTTAGGTTCTCTCCTCTTGAAGTGGCTATACATTAATCCATCAAAGTGAAAAAGGCCAAACTTCAGGGTAAACCTTTCCACTTGCAAACAGCAGAGACACTTTGGTTCTCTTAGTAATACTGCTGTGCGTGTGGCATTAAAGCAGTGACACCATGGGAGTGTGTGTGTGTGTGTGTGTGTGTGATTTGTTAGTTATAAAAGTTTTGCCCTCTGAAGAGCATAAACGTGGGCCAAATCCCACGTCCTGGGTTTGAGATTCTAGAGCTGTCGTGTTCTTCCCTGTATTAGTGCCAGTGAGTGAGAGAGGCTGTATCGCCTCGAGAGCCTTAAAAAGAGATACAGGTTTCTACATCTAAGAAGCTGGATTTAAGAATTTTTTTTTTTTTTTTAACTGGGAAGCCTTTGTTTTTTTGTTTCTTCTGTTTCATGCTGTTTTATTTGTCTTCCTGAGGATCTGGCCTGTGTTTATAAAAGTACTATGTATGCTTTGTTAAAAAATCCGGTGTGGCATCACTTTCTTCTTGAATCGGCGGGGAGGTCTTTGTCTTTGGCCTTCATAAAGTCTCCTCTCTAAACTTCAGCACTGTAGCCTTTCAGAAATGAAAGAAGAAACTCGAGCATGACTTGTAATGGCTAGGGTGTTAAGACCATCCCTTGTAAAAGGACTTAACTGGTTGAAAGCGCAGAGGCAGGGTTCAATTAAGTCTGTACTTGTACGTTGTTGACCTTGGAAAATGTGGAGAGAGACGTTATTTCTGCGGATTAGTTATCCCATCTGGTAGGCCTTACGCGGAGAACTGTTTGTGAAAGCAAAGGATGGTGTTAATTCTGAGCCCTGTGATGAAATATTAAGTAAGAGAGAAGGTAATTTGATAATGCATCACAGTTTGGGGACAGATTCCATTAAGTAAGTATGTTTATATACTCAAGTAGCTGAAGAGGCCTAGGTCCTTTGCCTTGACAAGATGACACAGAAAAGAAATGGGCGTTGTTGGTAGGCTGTTGGCACTGAGGCCTGTGGCGTGGGGATCATTTCTGTCTTTCAGAAGGATGACAGCTTAGTAAGGTTTGGCTTAAATCCTACAAATGCCAAAAATGGAAACATACGTCGTAAGAGACACAAACAATAGGTTCTATCAGTCGGTGGAATAAGATACAGTACAGTCAGCAGACAGTTGGGCAGGTGAGTGGTGTTCCCAGTTGGGTTTTTCCTGTCCTCCAGGGGCTCCTCTGCGTGTGTGTGGCTTTGAACTCACCTGCCGTGGACTCAGGCCTCCGCACCTCCTGTTTGCCCTTTGATCTTGTGAGCGCCAGAACCCGCTGGGCCTGTGGTTCTCTCAGCGATACGACAGTGACGGTGACTGTCCTGGCGTTGCTGTATTTCCTGCAGCCCCGGGCACGGGGTGTAGTGGTGCTCCCGTGTTTTCCTCGCTTTCTTCTTTGGTCCTTCTCTAAAAACCAGGATGCTAGAAAGTACCGTATTCTCTTCCCTTTCTCCCTTGCCTCGCTCTCTCTCTGTTAAAGCTTGTAAAGGCCTGTAAATGATCAGACGCATTCCGTCGTTCACTTGTAGTCTTACTCTTACACGTGTACGCGTGTGTGCTAAAAACGGAAATAGCATCTGTGTGGGCAAATGCAAATGAGTCTTCCCAGCCCCTGGCCAATAGCTCATGTGCCCAGGGGGTCAGTGTTAGTGCAAATGTAGACACACACCACCCCTCCCTTCGTGTGTAGCCGAGGAGATCACCCATGCATGCCGTTCTGCACTTTGATTTCTTTTTTCCTTCATAACATAGCAGGAGATGTTTCCCCTCTCTTGTGTCACCTGGTTCTGTTTGACTACAGCATGGCCCTTTGTTCTTGGCGTGCCACTGATTCACTTCACATAATTGTTGGGACATTTAGAGGGGCTCCCGTTTTTTGGCTGTCGCAAGCAGTGCTTGTTGAACATTCCTCTCGCGTGTTTGCTCCCGTGGGCAAGTGTATTTGTAGGACACGTTTCTGGATGGGGAACAACTGGGTGAAAGGCCATGTGCACTTTGATGGAGATAGCCCAGTTGCCCCCAAAGATGTTGGGTCACTTTGTATTCCCCTGCTTCCCCCCACCGTTAATATATGTGGTTGCCCTGGTTCGCCCACACCCTGACCTGCATGGACCCTGCTCCATCGAGTTGCCCTTACAAAGCTGTCTTCACTGGGGCTGCCCCGGACCATGTTTAATCACAGTCTCTTTGGGCTCTTTTCTCTCTGCGATTCCTAACACGTGGGAGTTGGATGCACTGTCATTGGCAGGTCGGGTGAGAACTTACCTAGCCAGCCCAGCGGCAGCACAGCAGGCAGCCTGGGGTCCGTCTTGTCTCTTGAGAGATTCCAGGTAGTCACTCGGAATTGATTCTGTAGTTACGGAAAAGTTCCGGCCTCAGCGTTATACTGCCCCAAGCACTGTAGTGCAGCCTGGCCGTATATCAAGAAGATATCCCATGTGAACGGGCCGTTTCCTGCCTCCGTATCCCCATCTCTCAAATTGGTGTCTGTCTTTGGTAAATATTTATATTTGAGGCCTGTTTATGTTGTGAGGGGTATTTAGGAACCTCTCTATAGGACTTGTTACCAGCTGTGTATACCACACACATTTAAAAGCAGGGCAGGTTATGACTCACTTTCCCCTGGAGAGGCCTGGATAGTCTTGTAATTTATTAAGAGCTGGCAGTTGCAGTGAGAATGGAGTGGGTGTGATTTCTGACGCTTTGGAACTCAGGACTACGGGATTGGAACGGCGTGGAAGGTAAACGTGATCGGTCAGGCGATTCAGGCAGCCACAGAAACAGCGGTGTGAGTTATCTGGTCCCTGCACTTGTGGCGTTGACCTTGGCAGTGATGGCCAGTGCGTATCCTCGAACTTCCCCCGAGATATGCCCTCAGAGCGTTCGATTTCAGTGTTCCCGTAGCTTCGTTTACGTGAATCAGATGGGTTTGGGAAGTATGGTCCTTGTACTTACAGGGAGGATGTGGGAGATGCTGAAAGCAGTGGTTTATTAACACGAAAATTGTCCCCAAATTTGAATTTCCCCCAAATCTAACTCAGGATGAAGGCTTCTCTTCTTGTTCTGTACCTGATGGTAGAGCTCCGGGTGGGGCGAGTTGGCTGGTGCTGGAATGTTCCGCAACTTGTTGATTGTTTCTCAAGATTGCTTTAGTGGTGCGTTGGGGGGTGGAGGATCACCATCTTCTTGGCCTTTTAATTGTGTGCAGTTACAAGTAACATTTGTCTCCAGTGTTTCTCAATTATAAATTAATAATAACAACCCATTAAAAATTACGGGTGTTGTAAGCCCCGACTCCTTTGGGCATCTTAATAAAAATGATAATTAAAACCATAATTTACAGTAAATGGGGACACTGCCCAAGTAAATCCACAATATGGAGAAAATTAAAAAACTCAAACCAGAAGGAGCCTTCCCAGTGTCGGGGAAAGAACCGGCCTTATTCTTAGCTCCTACTTGATTGGAGACTTTGTGGGGACTGGGTTCCCACCCTGATGTCCTTTGTGCCTGAGGAATCTGTGACTCTGTCCACACCTATCCGTCCTGCCAGTGAGTCTCACCAGGTGAGGTCACCTGCTTCGTCTGCCCCCTCCACCACCACACACAAACCCGGTCCTCCTTTGTAGTCACTGCCTGGATCAGTCAACCAGTGGCCAGCCTCTCATGTGGCCAGGCCGGCGTCTTTGGAGACTTGCTGTGCCCCCTCAGACATAGACTCAGACTGTCATCAGGCTTTGGAGAGCTTTGCTTCCCGAATTATTTTCTCATTTTTCCCTTACCTGTTCAGCCTCAGAGGGTACCTCATCCCCTCCTGGCTGGTCACAAGGCTTCAGTGTCTTCAGCTCAGTCACTTTCTGCATGACCACCAGAAGTATCTTAAATGGATGGAATAATAATTATTATAACTATATAATATGTGTAACTATATAATATGTAATTATGTAGTTATAATACTGATTGTAATTACTGTTATTGACAGCGCTGCTCCCTGTTGCCTGCCAGGGCCCCACAGTTTCTGCTTATTGGACAGGTGTTCATTTCCCATCCGGTTCCCTATTCTTCCTTCACATGGGGCCTCTCGCCAATCCATGATCTTGTCTTGCCATGTATCCAGCCTTTCTTTTTTATGTCCTCTGGTCACAGCATAGCTCTCGCCCACAGTTTCTGCTACCGCTCAGTGGCATTTGGGAAATGCCAAGAAGGTGGGTCACAAAACGTGCACCACATATATCCTAATTCCTGCGGGTCCCTGAGTTGTCACCCTGTGTTGCTTTGTGTAGGGTTGAGCGCTGCTGCTAGGCCTTCCGGGGGGTAGCTGGCGTCCTGATCTTCTTATGCCTGACTGAGTGGGGCTTGACAGGGTTTCAGTCAAATCTTGAGCAGGTCAGTGTGACACATTCTTTGAGGTGCAACAATTCGGATGTGAAAATTCTGATTGTGGCAGTTTTGTGGCAAGGCTGGAGCATTGTCTCTAGCGTGAATCTTACCTGTATAATGTGCGTCTGAGCATCAGATGCCCGCAGTGGTCTGGCAGGTGAAGTCAGCAGCATGGGTGGTGACCGGGGCCAACAGGAGGGCACAGACCCCATGTCTCTAGCCTGTGGCAACCGTGGGATGGGGGCCCAGTGTGGTCCACTTGTAAGCTTTTTCAGAGATGTTGGACATCCGCCCTTAGATATGTCATTTTCTGGGCTTTTAATGCTGGTAACTAATTCATATGAGGAAAGAAGGGAGGAAGAGAGGGTGGGAGGTGGAAGAGGGGAGGAAGGAAAGGAAGGGAGAGGAGGAGGGAGGGAAACAATGTTTGAGCTGAACAAAACAGGCCACGGGTTTGATTTATCCCGTGATCACCAGCCTGTAACCTTCATTCTTGAGAATGAAAACTTGTGTGAGACAAGCGGGTATTTAGTATTTTTTTGGGGGGGGGGATATGTTTTCCCTTTTATGGTACTTTAATGTTTGTATGCAAAGCTTAAAACTCGACAGCAAGATATTAAACCTTCGTGGCCACTTAATCTTCCTGATTGGATCAGATGTAACAAGGGCTGGAAAGCAGATGCTGCCCGTTGTTCTAAAATGTCTTCTATTTTCTTTATATTATTAGCTTTAAGTATTCTTCTGAACGCACTCACCACCTCCATGCAGTTAAGCTGGTTCAATTTAAACATTGTCATAAAGTTAATTTTTTATAAGATGAATCAGGTTATTAAATTTAGTAAACCATTGCTTTCATTGTTTTGCACAAACTTCGGCACTCTGCAGAATTGGCTCAGCACTACTACATTTAGCTAATTAAGCTGGTCATCAGCCGTGGTATTAGGAGCATGAGGGATGCTATTCTCAGGTATTAGGAGCATGAGGGATGCTATTCTACCTACTTGAGCAGTAGGTAGCATTATTAAACTTTTTTTTTCTTTTCTTTTTCTTTCTTTCTTTTTTTTTTTCCTTCATAAAACTCCACACTCTAGAGATACGGTTTACTAGGAGAGTGTTATTATCCTTCCTGTTAAACCTTCATCTTTTGAAATATCCATGCTTTGGTTTTGGCTCCAAAGGCACTTGTAAAGGATAAGAAAATGGAGCTATCTCTCACAGCTTTTAAAAGGAGACCCGCAACGTGTAACGTGTTGCTCAGATAAGGGAAGACGTAAGAGCCAGAGGGTCATTTTACGCGACGCAGGTAGATGGCTGAACTGTAACCACAGGCAGGGATTCTGTGAAACAGAGAGGGTGCAGACTTGTGGCTGCAGCCTGATGCTGTCATCACGTCGGGCGCCTTCCTTTTTGTAATAAAAAGTCCTTTGCCGTAGGTCATTTTGTCAACTGAGATAGTGTGACTTAAACAGGTTTGTTTGGGAAGATAAATTTTTTTTTTTTTTAAGGATTTTATTTATTTGACAGAGAGGGACACAGTGAAAGAGGGAACACAAGCAGAGGGAGTGGGAGAGGGAGAAGCAGGCTTCCTGCCGAGCAGGGAGCCCGATGTGGGGCTCGATCCCAGGACCCTGGGATCACGACCTGAGCCGAAGGCAGACGCTTAACGACTGAGCCACCCAGGCGCCCCTGGGAAAATAAATTTTGATAGGAAACGGACATGCTCTTCCCCACGGATTTCTAGCTGGTGTCATTCAAAACCGCTGTGAGCCCTGTCTTTGCAGGATCTTAATAATTATTCATTGTTAAAAAAGGAAGTCAGAGGGCCATCAATGTTGTTTGAAACAACTTGGATTGTTTTGCAGTAGTCCAGAATTGTAGCCTACGAACAACCTATACGACCCTGGCAGGTATTTGTTGAATCCCACTGGGTGTTAGTCCCATGGGACACAGGGATCAAAAAGGCACAGATTCTAAGGAGTTTATATTTGAACTTCTAAATTCAATAGATGGAGCCTCGGGGTCAGCCTGGCCCTGCATTGTCTCCATGCCCTCTCGGCCCCTTAAAAAGATGGTTGCTAACGAATGACCAAGCATTGTGTCCGCCATCTTTCCCAACATCATTTTTTTTTTTCTTTTTCTATCCTCTGTTGAAAATGTGATGAAAAATATTATTGATAATTGCTCTGACCTGGACATTTCGCAGGGACGCAGAGTCCACCATCTCAACAAGATCTTCTGGGAGTGCAGGTGAAGTCATTTTTGGCCACTTTACGTTCCCTCCATATGGCCGTCAGCATTTCATTAGTCTGATTGATGTAGCACATCAGTCAGCAAGATTTCGTCCTATGCCTGTCCCCATCCACCCCCGCTGAGCTACAAAACCTGGTGTTTTACTTCTTGCCTCAAGAAGATACAGCTTCAGCCTGCTTTCATTACATACACCAAGGAGGTTGCAAACTGATGTAGATGTTAAGTATTTCAGATCGGAATTCCTTTGGGCATCATGTTAGCATCAGATTCAAGTATAGGATGTTGTCCTTAGATAATGGTAAAGTGAATATCTCGGGATATAGAACTTGGCATTATCTGAAAAATAACTCAAGTTATCTCAACAGTGAAGTTCACGTGTGTTCCAGAGCCAATATTCACACAAATGGAATGGTGGGTCTTGTAGCTAATTTCTTCAAATTCTGGTTGATATTAAAGCCAGTCAGCTCTTGGGTTGCTGCTGGGAGCAGATCGAGGAGAGATTGTTAACTTTTCAGTTGTAATGACTGTGCTGTATTTGATAGATCATACAAATCACAGAGGAGACACAGGAACTTTACACCAAAGATATTGTAAAGAATGGGAATTAACACTTGTTTTCCACCTACTTTTGTTATATTAGGCTCTTAGTGTAAGTTAACTACTTACTCCTCATTTTAAGAAAAGATCTCTGAGTTTCTGACGGGGTTAAAGGCATAGTCCACAGCTTATAAATAGCTAGAGCTGGGGTCAACATTGGTATGTCAAACTCCTGAGTTTGAGTTTCCCACTGTGATCTGTGCTGGCTTCCCCCGAGAGCTAGTTTATATAAATAGACTGGCCTCCATGAAGATTAGATATATGGAAGATATGAATGAGTGAACTTTGCTAGACTCTTTCACATGGCAATCTCCGTAAGATAATGGTACTCTGATTTTGTGTACATATAAACAGTATCTTGGAAACAGTCATCTGTGGTCATTTGACATGGCTTTGGCTGAATCACATTGCTGCTCCCTCTAGTAGGACTGATTGGTTTGTTGTTTGGTGCAGTCGTGTGGTCTTCCATGCAGCTTACAAGAGGTGCCTGAGAGCAGTGGTGTAGGCTTTAGGCTCTGGAATTAGACTTTATAAGGGTTCTAGTTGTTCCACATTCTTGCCAATGTTTGGTCTGGTCATTTTAATGTTTAGCCATTGTAGTAATGGGAATGTAGTAGTATCTAATTGAATCTTTTTAATTTTATTATTATTTTTTTAATCTCATTGTATCTTTACACTTCCCTAATGACTAAAGAGTTTGAGGCTTATAAAACAGTTGGGTTTTTTTGCTTTTTCTATTATGTGGAAGAATTTTTGGAAGATAGGTGTTTTTATTTTCTTAAATGTTTGGTAGCCTTTCTGTTCAAAACATGGATCCAGAGTTTTCATTTTGAGGCTTTTCTTTAAATATATAGAATTTTTCCTAGATTATGCATTGTTATTATCAACAGAGTAATTCTACGTATTCCAAAATTTGCAAGCTATTATTGTTATTTCGATTTTTCCATAAACTTACCTTTGTGTTACTCCTTGTTACTTTCTGCACCTCCAGATTTCGAGGGTCGTTTTCCTCCTGCTTGAAGAGCATCCTTGAATGTCTCCTCTAGGCCAGATCTGGCCATAGATGGTGACATAGCCTCTCAGCTTTTCCTTTGTCTTGTTTGGTTTGTTTAAAAATTTGTTCACCTTTACTTTTGAAGAATACCTTCACTGGGCATGGCAGCACCAAAGCTGGCTCATCTCTCTTGGCTTTCCCGCTTTTCCAGGTCCCCAAATCCTCAGTCATAGTGTCCCTCTGTGCCTTCAAGGATGTGTGCATGTGTGTGCATGTGTGTTGTTTGGTCTAGCTCTTCTAATTGTTCTCAGTGGGAGGGTGGGTGTAAGAACCCCAGGCTGCCATTTTTGGATGCGTGTAGCACAGTGCAGAGTGCATTGTCCAGAATATAATAAAAGTGTTGTATGTTTGTTTTCCTTTGCAGGTCTGTTTTTTCTTATTATAATGAGTGTGAACTCTTCAAGGGCAGTGGCCATGTCTGAGTCTTTATACATCCTTATTCTTTATATTTCACACAGGATCTTCTCACTAGGCGGTTGTTATATATGGTGGACTGTGCTGTGAGCTCTCCTATGGTTTGTCCTACGCCTTGGGGATGGTGTGTTCCTGGGCTAGGTTTTCTCAACCTCAACAGTGTTGACACTTCAGGCCAGATGATTCTTTGTTGTGGGCACTGTCCTGTGCTTTGTAGGGTATTTCGTAGCACCCCTGACCTTTACACACTAGAGGCCAGTAGCACCCTGTCCCCAGTCATGACCACTGAAAATGTCTCTAGACATTTGCAGCTGTCTACCAGGGGACAAATTGCCTCTGGCTGAGAGCCGCTGGGGCAATGTGCGCGGTGCTCAATAAAGGCCCTTCAGGTGAGTCAGTGTTTTGCATTGTGTCTTCTAATGTTGACTTTCCTTTAAACCATAGGGTTTGAAACTGCCAAGTCTTTTGCCCTCCATGGTGCACACGTGATCCTTGCCTGTAGGAATGTGACAAGGGCCAATGAAGCTGTGTCACAGATTTTAGGAGAATGGGTAAGTAAGCCCTTGACCATTTTTTTTTTTTAATTGTCAAATACACATGCTGGGATAAACACATGGAGGTTTTAGTGCAGTGCATAAAGTTTATTGCTCTTCAAATAACGTTTTCTTTATTTTTAAAGTCATATTCGCTGTGTTTATTTTATGAATGAAAGGACAGGCAAGCCTGTATCCATACATTGTTTATGGTTCATTGTCAATGTCATCTGCTTTATTAGTCAGAGGTTTGAGAATGTTCACTCATTCCTCTCATTTATTAAGAAAATAAAATGTGGTTAACGCCCATGCATACACCTAAGAGTTTGTTATGCTAATGGTTTTTAAGATTGGAAGGGGGTGGGCTTTAACCCTCTGTTTTTTACTTTTCGCTTTTCTCTCTCTGCGTGGATGTTGGTGCTGATACGTCTGTGCACAAACATTTATCGAAGGCCTGCAGTACTCTTGAGGCTGAGGATGTAGCATATCAAACAGAACAAAATCCCTGCCCTCCCTTGGGCTTACTGTCTAGGTACAGAGAAATGGACCATAAGGGATAATTAGATTTAATATTTAACACCCTGCCGGATTGTTATAAATGCAATGAAGCACAGTGAAGCAGAGAGATGGATGAACAGTTACAGTGTGGGCTATTTTAGTTTGGGTACTTAGCAGAGAACTCTCTGAAATGGTGACATTTGATGTAAGACTTGAATGAAGTGAAGTAGCAAGCTGCGTCAGTGTCGGGGACATGCTTTCTAAGTGGTGGGAACAGCATGTGCCAAGGCACAGAAGTAGGAGTGTGCCTGGAGGATTCAGGATCAGCAGGGAGGCCAGTGTGGCTGGAGCCAGATGGCAGGGGCAGAGGTGACAGAGGTGCTGCGGGGGTGTCCCTGCGGCCCCAGAGCCAGTGAGGAAGAGTGTATAGACTGTGTTCGTTTATTTGCTGGTCATTCACATGTTTATGACGTGTACCCTGTCATGGGTACTGGGGGCTATACTGTCTCTACAGCTTTTACCCCAAAGTGGAAGTCAGATTTAACCAAAAACACAGAAACATCAGTGTGAACCTGAAATGCTGGTACTAGGTACTAGGAAGTATGTAGTACTCCCAAACGGTGAATAAGGCCTGGAGGTGGGGGACATTTGGAGTCTCTGAGAAGGAAGCGACCTGGGGGAGGATGGAGAAGGTCAGACTGGGCAGAGGGAGTGGCCTGTGTGCGCATCCCTGGGAGGAGGAAGGGAAAGAGGAGGAGGAGACCCTCGTGTGGCTGTGAGCGGAGCATAAAGGGGGTTGGACAATCCTTCCCAACGCTGTCTTTGGTTTCTTCTTCTTTTTTATTTTTTTAATTTTTTTTTAAGATTTTATTTATTTGAGAGAGAGAATGAGAGACAGAGAGCACGAGAGGGAAGAGGGTCAGAGGGAGAAGCAGACCCCCCGCTGAGCAGGGAGCCCGATGCGGGACTCGATCCCGGGACTCCAGGATCATGACCTGAGCCGAAGGCAGTCGCTTAACCAACTGAGCCACCCAGGCGCCCTGTTTTCTTCTTCTTTTTTAAAGATTTATTTATTTGAGAGAGAGAGAGAGCAGGAGGGGCAGAGTGAGGGACAGAGAGAATCCAAAGCAGACTCCATGCTGGATGCAGATCCCGACAGGGGGCTCGATCTCAGGATCCTGAGATCACGTCCTGCGCCGAAACCAAGAGTCAGACGTGCCACCCAGGCTCCCCCCTCTCCTTTTTAAAATTTTTTTATTTTTTTTTATTAAAGATGTCTTCGTTTTCTGAACACTGTGGAAGATTTTTTGCCATTGGAAGAAACAGACCATGATTCCTTTAGGACAGTGTCTGGTGTTCTAGGCTAAAAAGTTATCAAAGTTAAGAAAAGGAAGATTTGTTTCTGCTTTTTTACAGTATATTTCAAATGAAATATTTCAAATTCAGTATATTTCAAATGAACCCTTGTCTTGAGTTCTCTGAATTCTTTGAGTTAAATTGAAAAAAAAAAATACAGGGCCCATTTTCTTTTGATGATCTTAGTATCCCTGTAATGCTTAAGTAATAGCCTGTATTAGGTGAGGTAGTAATCACCTTCAGAGATGTACAAGGCGAACAGATGGTAACATGTGCATAGGGTCTGAATCTTCACACAGGTCTGGGAAGGTAGAAAATAAAAAGCGAAAGTCCCTCCCAGTCCTTCTCTTGGAAGGTAAATATTATTAACCATTTCTTGTATATTCTAGCAAACATACACATGCTGTTACATACTTTGAATTTTTTCGCTTAATACCATTAGGAGATCTTTTCTTTCAGTGCATATAGGTCCACCTTGTTTTTTCACTGCGATATAATCCCCATCATGTGCTTATGCCCCAGCTTATCTGAGCAGTGTCCCTTTTGGTGGACTTTGAGGTTGTGTTGTTTTGCTATTCCGAGTGATGCTCTCTTAAAGTTCGGTCTCCTGTATTTTCACCCAACATTGGGTCTAAACTGTCCTGCAGTGAGCATTCTTCATATATACTTTCATGAGTGACATAGGGCAGAATCTTAGCAGTGGACCCGTTGATTCAAAGGGTCTTTGTATTTAAAATCTTGGTAGCAGCTTCCCAGTAGTCATCTGGTGGGATCGTAGTGGTTTCCATCCCCACTGTCAATGAGGAAGACGACCGTTATCTAGCAACAGATAGTGTCAAACCTGTACCATTTTGCCCATCTAGTGTTAGACTTAGACTGGACAAAATGGAATTCAGTGGCCCTAGTGATAATGTAAGAGCCATATTGTACGATGATAGGAATATTTAAACCAGTCTTGGAAGGTAATACTAAAACATAAATGTTTATGCATTTTAGAAATGATCTTCTTCCTTCCTTATGTACGAGCACACGTACATCTCTATTTAACCCATTATCACCATTGTTTGATGCAGAGGCAGCAAGTCTTGGGTGTTCCCTATTTACCTGTGGGGCCTTAGCGAGCCTTTCAGTCTATTTTGTGTCTCCCATTTCCTCACTTCTGACAAAGAAGGTCGAATGGCATGAGCATAAAGACCCACCATTTAGTTTCTCTTTCTTGCATTTGAAGCCATACTCTGGTGTCTGGGAGTCAGTCCCAGATGACACAATGCATCCTTGCCTGTGTTCATTCTACAGTATCAGTTACTTGACGTCGCCTGGCCAACCGTGCTCCCAGAGAAAGAGTTACCCCAAAATACTTGCTGTCAGACACATGAGTAAAGGAAATGGGAACAATAACAAAACTAATACTCGCATGGCATTTCAAACATTTAAATCAAATTTTGTAGGTTGAGACTAATCTCTTTATCATGTCTCTTCCCTGTGAGCACCATTCTACCATTTCCTCAGCCCCCTTGACTATGATTGTGGAAGCTCAAGTCTGGTGCCCAAAGCCGGTTCGTGCTGTCGCACTGTCTGCAGAGCGTGAGGTGTCTGCAAACCTGCCTTCGTGATCTGCGTGAGCCCCCTCACTACCCCACCGTCAGGGAGTGCTGGGCTGGCTTCCTGCAGGCCCTTCCCTACCTCATCTCTGTGCAGGCACTTAATCTGGCACATCATTGAATACCCCCTTCTTGTGTTTCTCAAGGTCAATTTGATTGACTCCAGTTTTTCCAGCTGCTAGCCAGCTTGAGCATGTTCATACTTTATCTGGGATGAATCCTTTTGGTAGCAGAGCCAGGAAGGTACTGCAGCATATTGGCGCCTCATGGGAGACTTGAAATGATCCAGAGTTTTTTGTTGCAGCAAAAGCGCTCTCCGAAGTCTGTGGGCTGTTTGGCTCAGCGTTGGCTTGCATGTGCCAGGGCTCGGTGGGCATTCTCAGCTTGGCTCTGGAGATGGAGTTCATGCCTCCTTCCCCAACTTGTTCTTTCCTGCCTGGTCTTTGCTTCCCTGCCTTCACGGCTCTTTCTAGAATTGCCGTGTTCCAGAACCTTCGTGTCTGCCTCCAAGCCGGTGGGACATTATTCTCACGGTCACCGTGGGGCATCTCACAACCACCCTTTAGTGAGTCCCTGTCATGTGCTGTGTCCCAGGTGAGGCACTTTATATCCCTGTTCAGGAGATGCAAAAGCCTGGTTTCCTCCTTTTTACAGAAGAGCCAAGGGAGGGCCCAGAAGGGTGAAAGGACGTCCCAGAGTCCCACATCTGATAAGCCCGGAGGCAGGTTTCTGGCACAGTTTGTCCATCTGGCCTCCAAACCCAAAGTCTGTCTACTTCATGGCCGGCTTGTCTACCACATTCGGCATCACGCATGTTTGTGACCTTTCAGGCTTTGCTTTCAGAATTGCTAGATGCTATCTGAGAGATTAATTTCAGGATTAACCCTAATTTCTCACAGGGAGCAACACTGATGTACCTTATTGTTCTAAGCAATCCCTTTTCATTCAAGACATCCTTTAGCGTTCTCAAACCAGTTTTGGGGGATCTAGCTATTTAGTAAAATACAACTTAAATGAAAATACATTCCATATGGAATTATATTAAAAGCCTATATGTAATTATGACTACTAATAATTATTTCATGGGATAATGCCCTCCTGCTGAGATGTTTTGGTTGTTTCAAAGTTAGTAATAAGAATTGAAAACAATTAAAATTGGATAACATGGACAATATAGAAGTAAACTACCCTCTTAAAAGGCCAATCGATTTAGCATAGTTTAAAAAGGAGGGACAGGAGGGAGGCCCATCATTCCCCATTTGTATTTAAATGAAGTATCTCTGGAACTGGGGTTCAGTACCTGTGTTGTTAAGCAGTCCTCCTTAGGAGGATGTGATCTACCTCATTCGTGTCCTTAAGTGGATTACGGACTAGTGTCCCCTCCCTCTAAGACAAGAACCTGATTTTTCCCTAGGTATGCCAAGGAGCCCATATGGCTGGCTGAGTAGGAAGTTTACTTTCCTCTTTTCAGGATCAGGTTGGTTCTCTTTCATTTAGCAGCACTGTCTGGCTGTTAAGATTCCATGTAAGTTCTCTACGTTTGGGACACTGGTAGATTTGTCTGAGTCCCCGCTGTGCTGTGTGGTTGATATTTTCCTTTCCAGTAAGTATTTATCCAAGGCAAGTTTTGTTGCTGTGTTTATGGAGGTATGGCCCGTCCCACTCTCCATCCTGAAATCTGAGGACTCCAGGGGGATCTTATGCAAAGGACAATAGTTGATCAGGTATCAAAATGCACTTTATAAACAGCTACAACAAGACTCCAGCAACTCAATGTTGAGCTCTTAGAAGGCCTAAGGGGGGCTCCCGCTTCCTCTCTGTTCTCTCACCTTGTTACCGTTCCTGATTTTTAGATTCTTAAAACTTGGGAACTAAAGCTTCTGGTCCTGGGGAGCAAGGAGGTTGAATAGAACTAAAGCAGCTGGGCCTGAGGTCACCTGCCTACCTACCAGTTGTGTACAGGATAAAAAGGGGTGGGGCCATGGCTGGGGTTGCTGGGGGGGTCAAAAGAGTGGGGGACTCCAGCCTGCCTCCCATGTGCCAGGCCCTTACTCAATCTGCTTATCATGTAAGAGACTCCACATATAGGGGCTGCCCGTTAGTGAAACATGGGGCCCAATGAATGTTCAGAAGTTCTAGCATCTACTAGAGATGGAGATAACCAACCAGGTGGGCAAAAATGGCCTGGCCTGAGAAGAGGGGCTGATGGCCCTCCCTTGGAGTTATTATATGACCCACTCCTGATTCCTCAGAATGTGGCTTGGAGCTGTTCCCCTGTCATAAGGGAGGAGTGACTCAACTATGTTTAGTTTGGTGAGAAGCTTTGGTCCCCAAGGAAGACTTCAAGCCCATGCTTTTCTAACTTATGTTTTTAATTGGCCTAGACTTCAGGTCTTCCTAGAGACTGCTTGACATGCTCTTGGCCAGGAGAATGCAGCAGGGATCCAGCTCAGCTGCTCTCGTTTTCTCATGGGTATTTTAGCCAAGATTCCCAAGAGGTCTAGAGAAGGCAGGCTGGGTGGTCTTCATGATGCCTCCTGGGCAGATGTCCCTTGATGGGGCAGATCATGTCCAGCTGATGACCACTGCTATAAAATATGCTTTGTTATAATGGCAAAGCTTAGAAGCAAATACATCCTATGACCTTGGGTGAGTTTCTTCTCCAACCATGGTGTCTTCATCTGTAAAATCCAAATAATAATATCTATGCCAGGAGACCTAAGTAGCTGTGAGTATTAAATGCATTGACCATATGTATGTGTAGTATTTAACATGTTGCTGGGGGTAGATTGAGTATTCAATTTTATCTGCTGCTATTAATAACAATAATAATAATAATTTATTTGTACACGAAGGTACAAGTAATGCTTACTCTTCTTAACCTGTCCAAGTGGCTGCAAGAGGAGCTGTAGGGAGGATGTTTATCAGCATGATTCAAATGGAGTTGCAATGAATTCTTTCTCTGTCTTCCTGTGTCTGGACTCTTACATTTTATTAGATGTGTATTTAGTTTGTTGATTAGTATTTTCCAGTGTAGCTCATATTAGCACTCAACTGTCATTTGAAAAGCCATCTTAATTATTTATGAGATTGCTTTTTTTTTGTATTTACAAAGAAATACACTTTGCATATATTTAGGAAAGATGATTAAGGGATCAGTCATCAGGAACAGCTAGCGATGGCTTATACCAGAATGGTTATTGAGAAAGCAGGGAGATGAGGGGTAAAAAGAAAAGATTTATTAGTCAGAGGTAATGGGATATGCATGTGTTAGGGAGAGCGCATGCCCGGTTGATTGTAACCACGCAATTTGATGTTGGCGGGACTGAAGTGTCATAATTATTCCCGTCTTCGATAGAGTTGATACCGGGGCTGTTTATCTCGTTGGAGGGAAGGCATGTGGAAAGCTAATGGTATCACATCGTATTGCAGCCTCACTGATAAGCATTGGAAATAGTGGTTTTAGTAGCATTTGCACATACAGAGGACTTGGTACCAACCAATGTATTAGGCACATGGGTTTGACACTTTGCTGTGCTTTGAATAGACACCAGCACCCTGTGTTTTCGTGACATGATATTAAGAGTGTTGGGGTGGGATGCCGAGCAATAAATGGCTTGCACTTTTAAGGACCACTGGAGAAATCCAGCTACTGTTAAGCACCCTCAAATGTACTCAGTGGCTTTATGATCTGGTGTAGCTTTGGCATTTGTGGGAATTTCCCCTTTGAGAATAGAAGCTTTAATCCCTTAATTTGACTTATAGATCAGAGACCTTAGGTGAATGCCTTCTTTTATGCAGTGTGTGAGTGGTGAGTGTTGTGGGGAGGCAAGCAGCACGTGATGTGCCTGCCTGAGCTGGTGACTTGGCTCGGGGAAGATGATCATCATTTAGCGCATTGCAAGTTATAGGGCTCATCCCCATTGTTTTGAATGATCTTCAGCTAAACGAAAAATATAAAAACTATTAATATTATTAATAGTTGTAGATTATTGGGAAAAATTCATCTTAAATCAGCTGCTAGATTGGTTCCTCATTTCTTTGCTTTAAAAATTGTTTTTATGTGTAGTATTGGATTTTCAATAAATAAAGTATGATATAAATAAGTCTGCGAACAAGCAAAAACTATATAAACCGCTTGCTTAAATCAATAAGCACACGCACACACACACAAAGGTAAAGATAAAGTTCTAGAGTTCCCCCTTAGGACACTTCCATTTTCAAAATGTCACGTTATTATTATCCCCTGCAGATGGGGTTGGGTATTCATATTTGTCTCTCTGTAAGGCACGATGGATGCTTAGCATTTAGCAATGAAATATCTGTTACGTGTTAAACCCATTTTGCAGATGAGGCATTGGATGCTAGCTGGGGCCAAAAGGCTTGCCTAAGCTCACCTAGCTGGGAGCTATGGGTTAGATCTTGGGTATGAAGCCATATTTGCCTGGCTCCAAAGCCATCTCGTCACCTAATCCAAAATTCCTGGTGTGTGTTGTGTAAAAAGACTGGCCTCTCTTTTTTAAAGTTGTAGCCAGAGATTGTATTCATAGAGGTTTGCGTGTTTATATGTGAATATTTCTCTGTTCATGATAACGAGGGCCCCTGTGATTCCCTAGGAAAGAGAGCTTCCTGGGTCCCTTTTGGTAATCTGGTGGAGCTGATGAAACTCACCTCACCAAGTTCCCTCTCCTTCCCAGACTTCCACTTCAAGTGGTGTATGGAGTATTTACTGTTCTACTTGAGTTGCTTATTTGACCTTTCTTGTCACAGGCTCAGGAAAGATTCTTTGTTAGATAATAAATTATGCATCCCCCTCATGGACATAATTATTGCAATAATATTCTGAGTTTTCCCTTTCTCCAGAATGCCCCAGACTTGTGCCTGGTCCTGTCCTTCAAGTTTTCCATTTCATTTCTCATTCTGAACATTTTGCATTGATGTAGTCTTGGGTGCTATTCATTGTTCTTTGATCACTCTCTCTGTGTCTTCGTTTTGCGTTTTTTTTTTCCTCTGGCCACCGCTCTTGAACTGAATCTTTCAAACTTTATATCCATTGTAACCTTTGTATAACGAGGGCTGTGATTAACTGTGGGGTTTTTAAAGAGTGGAAATCAAGCATAGGTGACTAGCTCCAAACCATCACTCCCAATCATGTGAAACCCAAAGCAGATGCATCCTTTCATTAATACGGGGTCCCCTGAGTTCTTATTAAGCAATTTTGACATAGTTTGAAGAGACGGATTTCATCTTGAGATGGTGTTCAGCCAATGGCTCAAAGGCCTGCTTCTGGCCACTAGGCATTTAGACTCCATTACTTAAGAGGGAAAAAACATGCTAGAGACTGTTTTTCATATTTATTATGGGGCATTTACAGAGAGTCTCATATATTGCAGGTGTTAGATTAAACAGAGAGGAGAAACAGTAAAACCTCTTACCCAAGGACAGATGCAGAGATACAGCGTAAAGGGGGCAGCCAGTCTCAGAGTGGGGCGGCGCACACTGTAATGGGCTAGGGTTTATTTCAAGTGTATATTTAAAATAGACTAATATTCAATTTATAATTTTTAATTTATAGGCTATTTTAAATTTAATTTATAAATTTAATTTTTAATTTATAGAATAATTTTTAATTATAATTTATAGGGAGGCAGCCCAGTGGAGTAAAGGGAACCTCAGCTTTGGAGTCATAGAGACTCAGGATTGTATCATGGTTCCCACACATGCTCACTGGGTATCCTTGGGCAAATTTGGTAATGTCTTTGAACCTTGGTTTATTGACCTGCGGAATGGTGCTAATGTTCTCAGTCAAGGTGAGGGATGAAGTAAAATAACACATATTGTGATCTTGTGATGTATGATAGGAAACACACATTTGGTCTTCCTCCCTGTGTTTGGGGTGAGCTCCTAGAGGTGTCTTTTGTTATGTGAATGAGTTGAGTTCTAGACCCCACCCAAGGATGTGGGCTGGTTTCTGGTGGAACCCACTGTGTGATTAGAGGGTTGGAACTTCCAGTCCCACCGCCTGACCCCTGGGGAGGGGAGAGGGGTTGGAGATCAGGTTCAGTTATCAATGACCAGTGCCTTAATCAAACATGCCTATGTAATGATGCCTCTCTAAAAACCCAAAAAGGAGAGGTTTCATAAAGCTTCTGGGTTGGTGAGCACATGGGGATCCTGGAGAGTGGTGCCCCTGGAGAGGGAAGCATGTGCTCGTTGTCACACACCTTGCCCTCTACTTCTTTTCTATCTGGCTGTGCCTGAGTTCTATCTTTTTATAATAAATGGCAACCTAGTGAGTCAAATGTTCTGGGTTCAATGAACTGCTCAGGGTCTCAGAAGGCGCAATAATTCTCTTGTACCGAATGTAGCACACACATGGTAAAGACTCAAAATGGTAGCTTCAGGAGAGACTGACTTGTTCACATATCCCTAAATTAAACAAATACTCAGAAATCTTGTTGGAAAATGACTTTTTTTTTTTTTTAAATAAATGGTCAGAGTCCTACGACATAGCCAAGCCTGTCTTTATCTTCCTATCGATGTGTCAGTTAATATTCAGATGAGCTAAGGACCAGGGGTTTCCTCCCATCCCCAGGGGGTGGAGAGGTGGCTGTCCACCTCCCTGGTGCTGGTGGTACAGAGCTGGCCAGCCTTTCGCAGAGCCTGGGCTTGGTGAGGGAGAGAAGTGGAGAAAAACCAAATCTGTGACCCCAGGGCACTCATCAGGCACTTGTGCCTGCTGCTTAGTCAGCCAGGGGGTGCAGATGTGACTGGCTTTTGGAGACCCCTAAAAAATGAATCGTCACAAGTATCCACGGTGGTTTTAAAATCTCTCCATTGATTCTTTGATACTCTTCTTCTTAGGAGGTGGAGCCTGATTCTCCTCCCCTTGAATGTGGGCTGTACTTAGTGATAAACTTAATGAATAGCATGTGGCAGAAATGAGGGACTAGGACTTCAGGGAGGGTCATAAAAGGCATGAGGCTTCCTCCTTGCTTGCTGTCCTGGATCACTCCCTCTGGGGGAGGCCAGCTGCCTTGTGTTGTGAAGACACTCAGGCAATCCCTCTGGAGAGGCCCATGTGAGGAGGAACCCAGGCCTCCCACCCAGAGCCCCATGAGTGAGCCTTCTTGGAAACCTCCAGACTCGTCAAGCCTGCAGGGGACTTCTGGCTGTCAGATTGACAGTGACCTCATGAAAGAGCTTGAGTTAGACCCACTCAGGATTCCTGACCTGTAGAAACTTGGTGAGGTTACCATTCTAAACCACAGTGCTTTGGGGAAGTGTGTTGCATAGCAATGGATAACATCCACGTGGGCCATGACTTCAAGAGCAGAAGGATCTCTGGAGAGGAACTGGGCAGTGAGTTCAGAGGACAAGACCTGAACACTCGCCCAGTGATAGCTTCCAAATGCAAGTTCTTAGGGTGGTGTCAACTGTCCAGTCATCTCATTTGACCTCTTTCCAATGTGCAGACCATTCACACAGCCTCCCTGAGCAGAGATCCTCCAACTTTGGCTTGTACTCTTCCAGTGATGGGTAATCTCCTCCCTCCCCAGGCAACCCTCCTATTTCTGTGCACCTCTCAATTACATAGTTCTCTCTCATATTGAAGGCAGCATCTTTCTCCGAGCGTCTCCTACCCACCGGCCTTGGTCCTGTCTTCCGAGTTTCCCTGGGCTGCCTTCTCATCAGAATCTGCCTGATGCCCACATCTCTCAAATTCCCTAAATAATAAATCAAAAGTTATTGAAGACATCGGGTGACTAAAAGTTGGCGGTCAGGCTGGCCCCTCTCCTCGCTCTGCAACCTCTGTCCTCTTTTATTATTGGAGTCTCGGATACGCCTGGTAAGGCTTGGCAGCTGGGGAGAGCTCCCGTCTGTTCCAGCATCCTTTAGCGGGCAGCAGATGCAGAGCCCGGACCTGCTTTGCCTTCCATGGAGTTAATGAATCAGTGTGAATGAAGTGCACAGTCTCCTTTTAAATGACTAAAGAACACTGCACTCATTTACCCTGCAATTCTCAGAGTCTAATTGTTCCAACTACAATGTAATCTGTAAACTGGGTAGCTGGGAGAAACTTCAATGCATCTTTGTAATGGCTTTGTTGTTGTTTATTGAGAGGGACTAATTAACTTTGATTATTGCACTAATATTGTGGCACTTTGACAGCCTTTCAGATTTATGACTCTGGGAAAATAAACAAATGAAATGCAGGTGCTGGAGCAGAAAGAATAAGTTATTACTGAACTTTAATTACTTGGAATGTGTAGCCAGGAGAGAATTAGTTGATGAATTACAGGATGCTTAAAATCTACATAAAATTGTAAGCAATATGAAGACAAAAGTGAAGGGGGGGATGGGAGGGTGCTATTTTTTTAAGGCAGGAAGGGAGAGAACACATCTGTAATGGTCTTAGTAGTGTTTCATTGATTAATCCTGGTGGTTTCCAATGTTGCAGAAACTTCCAAGGGCCACTCAAATCCCTTTCCTGACCCAGAGCTGCTTTAACTACAGAGTCACCATTGAATTTGTTTGAAATGTAAATTCTTGGGCCCCACCCCAAGACCTAAGGGATCAGAGTTTCTAGACAAGGGGCCCAGCAATCTGTGTTTTGCAGTCGCTCCAGGAGATTCTGATTCACTCAAAAATTGAGAAGCACCCCTCTACAGTTCTCAGGCTGTTTGATTGATTGATTGATTGATTGATTGATTGATTGAGTGATTTTTTTTTTTTAATTATAAGAGGGCAGGGGCAGATTTTTATCTTTGCTTACAAAATTAGATGTTCTCACAACCTAGTTTGCTAACTAGCCCAAAGATTTTCAGACTTTTTTTTTTTTTAAATAGTACAAATATTTATTAAATACTTGTGCTTGGTATAGTGGGTGATAAAAGACAGTTTAGAATATTGTCATTACCGTAATCACTGGGTACTAACATGGGTTACAGTACCCAGTGAGCATGGTAAGAATGGTACTTTTAGGACTCATGAGAGATGCTTTCCCCAGGTGCTTCAAAGCAAGATCCTTGAAGAAGGAGCTATTGGCAAGCTGTAGTTGGCTGAGATGGTGGGCGCACATTCCAGTGCAAGGAAGAGCATGAGCAGAGGGGAGGGGGAATAGTCAGGTTTGGATGCAATGTCAGGGAAGAGGCCAGAAGTTGCCATTTGAAGCCATATCGTCAGGACTTTGGATTCAGTTCTCCTAGGAGAATGGGCTTTATTCTCTCCGTCCTGACAGCCATTGAAGGATCCAAGTGGGCATGATGTAGGTCCACACATGGTGATGCAGTAAGTTGGATGCTCAGACTGAATAGAGAGGGGAGCATTGAGGCCAGAGACCCCGTTAGCCAAGCCCTAGGTCAGCAGGGCTCAAGTGGCAGCCGTGAGCCGCAAAGGATGAGACTGATGCTCACTATACTTGCTTATTTCCTGACATTCAAAGAATGCTTTTAAATCCATCAACTGAGTCCCAAAGGATAAAAATAATCATCCCTTCCAATGTCTTTTGCTCTGAGAACCTTTAACAAATTGTGGGCGGAAATGGTCCTCATTCTTAGAAACTCTGTGAAAATAGAGAGAAACGTGTTTACTTATCTGCAGTCCTCTCTCAAGAGTAGGGTGATCAGACAATTTATTGTTCAAATCAGGACATGCTGAGAGCCAGAGGAGGGGCTCTTTATAATTATGCTGGGAGAGCAGGCATAAGCAAGGAAGGAAACTGTCAAGTGTGAGCAGCCTACTTAGGAACACGATTTCCTGAGTGAAGGTCACCCCTGCGTGGCCAGCTTGACTAGACTCAATATGGAAGGGTAGGCCCAGCTTCTGATGGGGCCAGTGTGAGCGTCACGCTGGCCTTAGTCCCTATAGTTCTGGGTTGTCTCCTGTTAGCACTTTCCCTTTCAAGATGCTGCTGCCGCCACTCTCCCAAAAGCTCGGCCAGCCTCCTGCCCAAGACCATCCCTGTTTCTTGGATGGTTGGAAATGTGAGTGCGACTCCCAGATCTTCTATTGTCAGGCCGTCTGCTCAGTTTTTATTTCAGAGACCCTTCCTTTCATCTTACTTATCCTGCTGTTTGGAACCTTCCGATCGCCCCTCGTAGGGATAGTGGTGGGTATTTGAGGAGTAGACTGAGCCAGACCCTTTCACGAGGCAGATCTACCCAGAATGCCATTTAGAAATAAGTAGTGGTCATTTTATAACTGCATTTGTTTGGGATGGTTCACAGCTTGCCTGGACTATAAATGTGGAGAGCTGAGAGCTAGTTAAAAGTGTATTTTCGGCTCTGGGTAAATTTGCATTATTGGTGGATGCCAGTGATCTTAGTTGTATTATAGGCTTGAGCCGCTGATTATGGCATCCTTGCAGACCTGCCAACACAGATGGTTTTGGGGAGACATCAAAGAAGAACAGAACTAATTCTACATTACTTTCAAGTGTATGTTAAAAATAAAGTTCTTCGTAGTCATGTATAACCCGCTAGGTTTTGCATGATTCTTTTAGCCATTACTTTTAGGGGATACAGCAAAGACGTGAGCCACTTTGTGCAAGAATAACATAATGAGAAATTCAGACGTGAATTAGTGAAGCTCTTTGTCTTTTTAGGGACAATTATGAATTAACAGATCACATTTGGGTGTACTGTGTTTATAAAATGGTAGAACTTTAGCATTGGAAAGGACTTTCTGAGAACAGCCAGTTTAACTCCTTAAACACTTGACAGATAGGAAAACAGGCCCAGAGAGGGTAACTGGCCAATCTGATGTTCCTTAGGCAATTGTGCCTTCTTTTGAGACATATTATCATGCTGTCCTCCCGCCTATTGTTATATATATATAAAAGAGCATAGAATTGCCCGTAAGACAGGAATATAAGGACCTAACACTTAATGCTCAGTTGGGTGGTTTGCTTGATTCTCCTCCTTATTTTTATGATAATAATAATGATGATAATGGTAGTTAACATTGTGTGCCTGTCACTGTGCAAAACACTTGAAATCCTTAATTCAGCTCATCTTTATAGCAGACCTGTTGGGTAGGTAATATTATGAATCCTGTTTTCAGAAGAGGATATGAGGCACAGGGAAGTTTAGGACCTTGTCCGAGCTCACACAGCCTATAAGCAGCAGAGACGAAATGCTAGGGGAGACAGGAGCCGTGCCTGTTTTATTCTTCTTTGTATTGCCCCAGCCTGTAGCCTAGTGCCTGATTAGTCGGAGGGATTTAGATGTATTTATGGAATGAATGACTGGGAATGCAACCAGGTTGACAGTTGGGCCTTTCTGGTTATAACCTAAGCAGCAGCATCCCGTCACTGTGGGAAGGGACGGTTTGGTTGGTTTGTTTTTGGAGACTAGACCAGCAGAAGGTGCAAGCAACCAGATTATTTTTCTGAAGTATTGAGCTGTGCAAATTGATTTTCACTTTGATGCTACTGTGGTGCCTTCAATTCTTCAGCTGCCTTGTAGCTAGTTAAGGAAGGACTCGTTGTTTATGGGACATTATGTTAAGCATATTGCAGTTCCAGTTCTTTGAAATTCACGGATCCTGATTTGGGAAATCTCAGTCAACCAGCTTCTCTAGCCTTTCTGGAGCAGTGGGAGTTGGCTGCAGTGAGGACCGGACTTCTAAGTGAACTCTATTCTGAAGCACAGGAGAATGGATCACTGATGTAGAGAGGTCAGCTCTGAAGGTAGTGGGCACTGTGTGGAAGGCCAGTGCATGGATTCAGGAGGTTTCTGGTCTCTCCTTGAGAGTGTGTGTGATCGAGAGAGAGAAGGCCGAACAGAAACCATTAACTGCTTATAAATGAAAAGGCCTCCGATGATGCTGGGCTTTTGGAGGTCAACATAGGAACCTTCTCATTTCCTATTGTTTAGGTCAGAAAACCAGCTTGGGTTGGCTTTGCTTCTAATGTCCCTTTCCCTTTCAATTAATAAGTAATCGTCCGGAAGCCTATCAAGGTAAATGTATACTGAAAGAGAATGAAGCAGAGAGAGAGACAGAGAGACAGAGACATCAGGGGGTCGGGGAAACAGACATATGGAGAAAGACAGACAGACACACACGAGATGGGCACTGAGAGGAGGGACAAAGATCAAGGTGCAAAGAGAGACAGAGAGAGAGATGGAGGGAAAGAAGGAGGGAGGGATGGAGGGAGGAAGGGAGAGAGAGAGAGAGAACACCTCTAGGGAGTGTCTTTGGAGCTTCTTAGTGCCGGCCTCTGCACGATGGGTTTGATCACTGTTTTCAGCATTCTCTGATCATTTCTTGCTTAGAAAGGAGGAAATTAGAATTGTTGAGCTATGATTTGTTTTAATCAGAAAGAAATTGTCTAACATAAATCTCCTCTTGAGTGCTGGAAAAGCCCTAAAGCGGCCAGGAAAAAAATATCAATACTTTGCAAAGGAGGAATGATTGTTCCAATTCGTGGCTTAATTGACTTTAAGCCTTAATGAAGCTCAGGCCAGCTCCGCTGCACACACTTCCTGGTTGGGCTCGACAGTGGAAGCTGCTCCAGGAGAGGAGGAATTTAGGGTGGGGGTTATTTGGTTCTTTGCTATTGATGCCACTTTCTAATTGAGTGGGGCTACCTAACACCAGATAGCAATTTTTTTTTCTCTGAAGAGAATAAATTTTTTTTCTGAACTAACACAGTAATTTATTTTAAATTACAGCTTTTTCTATTGCATGCATTCATTTATGTTAGATTTTCATTCCCCAAGTGAAGTTTCACTGATGCTGTATAATTAAATATAGATTTCTTAAAAAGATAGTATATATTTTACATTTATAAGTGGACAAACTGGGGGTATATAAAGACTTTACTGAAGAGGAATAAATAGCTCACCTGATCAACAGGATGGCTGTTGGAAAGGTTTCCTTTTGCATCAGTGCATCCCTGTTCAGCTACTCAGCACCTGCTTGGAGGGGCTGCTAAAACTCGCTTACTTCATCAGTCTAAAAGGACTGATCTGTAAGATAAGTCACGTGGGTATAAGCAGCAGACTTGGAATCTGGTCTGCCTGAGTTCAAATACTCTTTCTGCCATTTATGAACCAGTCGGCCTGGGTCCTTGGAATGACCTGGCCTGGGTCCTGGCTGCCTCGTGTGTGCTCTCCAAGTGCTAGTAAGGATAAGAAAGATTGTTTGGGGCTTCTGGGAGGTGTGGCCCCTGCCTGCCTGTTCAGGTTCATCTCTTGCCATTCTCTTCCTTGTCTCACTGTCTCAGCCTCACCGTTCCTCCCAAACCCCCCAGTGTGTCTGCATCTCAGCCCAGAATGTTTCCTGTGCCTGGAAGGACCTCAGCCAAGCTTGTCCACCTAACCAGCCCCTCCACATCCTGTGAGTCCCCTCCCGTGGGTGTCCTTCCCACAAAGCTTTCCCTCTCCACTGCCCACCCTCCCTCCCTTCCTCTGAGTTAGGTGCTACCCTAAAGTACTAGCAATGTGGCAGTGACTAAGGAAGCAAAGGTTCCTGCCTCCAGGGAGCTTACAGTCCATGCTTTGGTTATGCATTGCTTATTTGCCAGTGGTCTCCTTACTCAGCAGCACACGTGTGTTGACACCTTATCATATGCCAGGCATCCCACTAGACTCTGAACATATGTAGATACATAAGACGTTGTCCTTGCCCTCAAGGAGTCTAAGTGTGTTGACAGACATGTAAATTAACAACAACAACAATAACAGTAATATAAATACTCTAGTAGGTGTGTATGTATGTGGGCGGGCGGGGAGGAGAACAGGACTTGGTTTAGGGTGTGAGCTCATTTGGCAGTTGGGCAGGAGCATACTCAAGGCCTGTGTTTCTCAGAACACTTTTGGCTGTTGTAGGACTGGTTGGTTAACAGAAGGTTTTTCTGTGACTCTAGCTGTCCGGTTAGTGGTTATGAGCACAGATTTTAGGATCAGCCCAACTTAGGTAGGAACCCTGGCTTGTCGTTCTCTGGCAGTGTGTGATCTCAGTCAGGGTGCTCCTCCGTGGACCTCTTGATCTAACTATGGAAAACGGGGATACTGTGTCCCCGAGTGCTAGGATGCTTGAGAGGAGTGCCGGGCTCCCGGGCCGTGCTCAGTAACACGTGCCACATGGTGCCCACCATGTGGAGAGCTGCTGAATGTCACCTCCACATGGCTTGCACGCTTTGGGTTCTAACCCATGATGGCATTCCTACCTTCCCCTCTCCCCACCAGCACCTCTTGCGCCCATGAGGGGCCGGCCTCCTGAGTGCCAGACGGAGCCTCCACTGGCTAGATTTGCTTTGCGCTCAACATAGCTTCCTCTCTGTGGTATTGGATTTTGTAGGACAGTGACAGTTTCCAGAAACCTCTGGTCCGTGAGCCAATTTGGAGAAAATTGAATCATTCTCTGTGCCTCTCGGCTCGTATCCTGAAAGGCTGCACAAACACTTTGGGCAGGCTTCAGCAGCTTCACATCAAGGATTCCACTGCGTCTCTGAAGTAAAAACATCCCCCTGTTGCTCCCTGTGTGAGGAGCTGGAGTCTGTGCCTGGCACAGACCTTGATGGTGGCGGTAACACCCCCCCCCCACCAACGAGGTGCTAGGGTCCTACAGGAGGCAGAAGGCACTTCCCTTGCTCAGTGCCCCTCCCTGTGAGGCTTGAGGAAAGGAGGGGCTGTCAGGACCCAAGACATGCAGATGCGCTGCCAGCTAGAGGTAGGACCGGGCTTTGGAAGTCTTCAGAGAAGTGGTTTCATATTCAGATTTCGTCGAGGCTGGCTCGGAGAGGCCACGGTCTAATGCAGTGACTCACTGTTTTGTTTCTCATCTTGTCACAGAAACTGACCTCATACCACCACGGTCACCTTCTCCCTAGCAAGGGCCCTCCTGTAGAAATAATCATGAATTTGGTAACTTACAGTCATCAGGGTTTTATGATTTGTGGAGGATTTATATCTGAAAGAAAATGGATGAATTACAAATATTAAACAGCTCAGCTGGCACTCACATGATGAATTGTTGAGATCTCTTTTTTCCCTTCTTCATGCTATAAACATATGGCATGAATTTTCTGCTCTCATTACAGATGCTGAGAGAAGGCAAAGACAAATATTTATATTACATTCATGTTTTACAGTAAAAACACTGTTCGGTTTGTTTATACAGTTCCACTGTTACAGTTTTTATGGTTGGTAATGAAACCACTGTAAAACCGAGCCTGGGTTATATAGCAGATGCGATAAGCCCTGATATTCGGGGAGACACCCTGGATGGAATTGTTGATGTCACACGCACGGAGTCAACAATTGAGTTATGTGTTAAGACAGGCCAGGTGATGCTGTAATAACAAACAACCTCGAAATCTCTGGGACTTAAAAGAACAAAGGTTTATTTCTTGCTCAGCTCCGTTTCCATCATGAGTCGCTTGGGTGGCTGTTAGATGGGGAGCTCACTCGGCCTCGAGTGCTGGCAGGGTAGCCCGCGGTGCTGGATGTTGTGACAGAGGAAGAGAAAGGCATGCTGACCCCGTGTACTGCTCGGCATGTTTCTGCTTAGACGGGACACTGTCACATCTGCTCACAGTCCGTTGGCCAAAGCCAGTTTCGTGGCCACATGCAGCTTCAGCTGCAGGAGGGTGCACACCCACCCTGGTGCAGAAGAGGGTGGAGAGCTGGAACATCAGAGGGCAGCCCTCAACACTCCCTTCCGTGGTTACTTCAAGCCTGTCTGTAGTTATTTCACTGATCTTCCATGTTGGAGACAACTTTGAACCAGAAGGGAACAGGAAAGGCATCAAAGACTCTCCTGCTGGCCGTACCCAAACTCCTTAAAACTGATGAGACTCTATCTTCATTTCATGATGATCTGGATAAAAAGGATCCACAACTGTTCCCAGAAAAAAATTTCAAGACCAGAAAACTTTTTCAAGTTGAGCTGTGATTTTGGCTTTCTTTCCCTTTCGTTCCTCCTTCCCTCCCTTCCTTCTGCTCTTTCTTAATAAATTATGTCTGGAAGCTCATCAATAGACTGAACTTCTTCAAGATATTATCACCCTCAGGTGGTATATACTGACACCATGAAGTAGGCCTAAAATTCTGGAGATAACCACTTGTTCAAAGGAAATAAAAAGCTTTAATTATGAAAACGGCACAAGGGAGTTTTGTTTTTATTTTGCAAAGATTTATTTATTTATTTTTGAGAGAGAGAGAGATGGGGGAGGGAGGAGGGACAGAAGGAGAGAGAAACTCAAGCAGGCTCTGTGGGGCTCGATCTTACGACCCTGAGATTATGCCCTGAGCCGAAATCAAGAGTCAGATGCTAAACCTACTGCACCACCCAGGTGCCCCGGAAACAGCCCAGGTGACTTTTAACAGCAACATAAAGGTGGTATGGAGAGTCGAGCTGTCCCGTATGGTAGTCACTGGCCACGTGTGGCAGTTGAGTGCTTGAAATGTGCCTGGCCCAGATTGAAATGATTTATGAGTGTAAAATAAAATACCTATCAGATTTTGAAGACACTGTAAAAAATGTAAAATATTAACATTTTTTATATTGCTTTCATGCTGAAATGATATTTCAGATATACTAGGTTAAATAAAATGTTATTAGAGTTAATTTCATCTGTTTCTTTTTACCTTTTTTTGGATATGGCTGCTAGAAAATTTAAATTACACATGGGGCTTGCATTATTTCTGCCTAACAGCACTGACCTAAAGGGCAAGCATCAGGGAGAAAACAAAGTATGGTCTGCTGTCTTTTTCAGAAATCGCTAATTGCTAGAACTCAGTTTAACCTGGCAGTTTATATCCTTTGACCTGTTGGCATTTTCTACTAGCATTAGTCTTTCTAAAAAACCCTTTAATTCAAAATAATTTTGGACTCTCATAAAGTTGCAAAGACTAGTACCAAGAGTTTCTGGTTATCCCTCACCGAGCTTCCCCAAATAACAACATCTGATTCAGCCCTGGTGCCTGATCACATTGGGGAAACCGACATTGGTATAGTAATATAAACACCACGGATTTTATTCGGCATGGACTCGTTTGTGTGTGTGTGTCTGTAGTTCTATGAAATGTTATCCCACATAGATAATCACACATACATATTTGTTTACTCACCACCCATTATCAGGATACCCAACTATTCTATCACTCCAAAGAAACACCTTTAGTTTTTATTTTTTGAGTTACTTCTTAACCAGGGCTTAACCTTTACTGAGGGTAAAACTTCTAGGCAATTCAGTAGCAGAAGGGGCTCTTGGCCCCTAGATCTGTTCATTGGCCTGCTTCTCCCACCCGTAGCACGTGGCTGCGTTATGCCAAGCTCTACAGGAGGTGCTGGGCAGACACAACAAAGAAGAGCCTGCTCTCAGGGAACCCGGGGTCTTTGGAGAACTAGTTTCATCCGAAGGTGAGACATGGCATGATCGAAATGGGTGCCTTGACCTGCCAAAGACAAGAGAATAGCACCTGCTCTCGTTGCTGGGCCTCAGGACTTAACGCCTCTTGCCCGTCCTTTACCTCTCCTTAGCCAGGGTGAGAGTGGCCGAAATCACAGAAGAAGGTGATTACTTTCTCGCCAGGTTTTCAAAGAGAAAGGAATGCCATTCCCCTCAACAGGCATTTTGTGTGGTCTGTATAAGCCAGGTGTTCTGTGAAATTTGCACTGGATCTAACCCCCACAATTACAGTGTTGCTTTTTTGTTTGTTTTGATTTTTTTTTTTTTTTTTAAGGAAGAGCCTCAGAAATTACATTTGGAAACTTTGGAAATAGTTGTGTTTTTTTTTTTTTTTTTTTTTTAATGTGTGTTGGAAAGCTTTTTTATTTTTTATTTATTTTTTATTTATTTTATTTTATTTTTTTAAAGATTTTATTTATTTATTTGAGACAGAGAGAATGAGAGAGACAGAGAGCACATGAGAGGGGGGAGGGTCAGAGGGAGAAGCAGGCTCCCCGCCGAGCAGGGAGCCCGACGCGGGACTCGATCCCGGGACTCCAGGATCATGACCTGAGCCGAAGGCAGTCGCTCAACCAACTGAGCCACCCAGGCGCCCGGAAAGCTTTTTTAAATGACAAGTTTAACTAGGTTTTTCTTTCTGTGGCTACTTAAAGTAGTCCTTCTTGATATGAGTATTTGTGTGCTAGGACTTGTATCCATTTCTTTTTAAGGTGGAAGATAGCACATCATAATTTTTAACATGCTAGGAGGCCATGGAGAAGAACCTGTCTGCATTTTCTCCAATTTAAACGACCTAGGGACTGGAGCCCTACATAGTAAATCTCCTCTATGGCCCTTTCTGTTTTCCTACATCATTTTTAAACATTGTCTAGCTGTAGACATAGTATTCCTTTGTTTCACTTTGCCTGAACAAAACAGGATTGTGTCCCCCAGTTCTATGGGTGACACATCAGCATGGCATGTTTTATATTTTATTAATCCAGAAGTATGTTTTCCCATCCTGCTGAAGGATGGGATCTTATTCGCAATGTTTGCTTTCCACTTCAGGATCTGTTGTGACTTTGGAAATCTTAAACTAACGAAAAGTAGTTTTGAACATACAATTAGTGGCCGTGAGAGTCCCATGATGATGGACAAGAAATCTAATTTTTCTGAGCCTCAGTCTCCACATATGTGAACTAAAGAGACTGATAGCGATGTTTAGCTTATCATTCGTTGTGCTAATACTTGAACATCCAGTATTTGGTGTAGTGTGAGGCACACTGATGACATTCCGTAAGCTGGATTTTTGTCCACATGATTATCATGTAGTTGTAATAAAACTAGGAAAGCCTCTAAGCATGGGACCTGCCATATATGGGTACTCAGTGGATACTTGCATTTCAGGTCCTTTGTTGAATGAGTGAGTGAGTGAATGAATGCCCTGGAATTCTGCAGCCTCACTCACTTTCTTCTTGGGGATTGAAAGAAACTCTAAATAACCATAATAGATAATGTAGAACCAAATCAGAATGTGAATAAACCAGTGTACGGAAGCTAGATGAATTTTTGTTATTTCCCTTCTGATTTCATTTTTTCCCTGTAAGTCTTTATTTTTGTATGATGTAAATGATTGGACTTGAACAGCTTCTTTGGTCGTTGCGAGTGGGTTTCAGGGATGGGTGTTTCCCAGGCATTTCAGACCTCCTCCGGCTTCCATTTCCATTAAGCATTATGGATGCATTCCAAGAGTTTAATTAATATAACATCTCTTCATTCATTGTAATTCCTCACCAGGGTTATGAGAACTTGGGAGTGTTTAGTTTCTTATTCAATTGATTAAAAGGTACTTTCTATGGTTTTCCAACGAGCTGTTTTCCATGGAATTTATTACTTGTCAATGAATGTTAAATCGATAGAGCTAAAGTAACCAAAGGGGTGAGAAGAGCTTTCATCCAAACACAGAAGACTAGTTTACCTGCCTCAGTTGAGAAGAATAAGGTTTTAAGGCTACAGATTGGACTAATAGGGTCATATTTGAAAAATCCCAGAGTAATAGGAGTATTATTTGGAAGTTTTGAGGAGCTAAAATTAGAAAACATTAACAGTAATACTTTATAGAGAGGGCACTAAACGATGGCCCATTATGATACGGTCCAGGCTGAAAAATTATTGGCTTACAGAAGGGTATCAAAAGATCTATGGATTTTAAGATCCCTAATGGATATCGGGTGTGTGTGTGTATGTGTGGCGGGGGGAAGACATGTCTTTTGAAATCATATAAATTATTTTTCTTGGGGCCATTGGAGAAAATGGAACCTACATTTGATGAAGTGTGGCACATCTTCTGTTTTGATTCCGTGCTTGGTTAACCATGAAGATTAGATTAGATCCTGCTATAAAACTACTTTGGAGGGATGGGAGGGAGGTGGGGAGTGTCAGAGAAGGAGAGCAGGGTGGGGGGGGTGGGAAGAATTTGGAGGGGCAGGCAGAGGTGAGGTCAGTACCAGAGTTCCTGAAAGTCCTGTTGAAGCTTGAACTTGATTCAAGCTGTGGCTGAGAGAGAGCAGCTCATCTGCAGGACAGAATTGCAGGAGGCAGGTTTAGGGCTGAGTTATGCCAGAAACGGGAGGGAGCTTGGGTTCTTGGGCCAGGAATTGGTAGATTCCAGAGGCAAGTTGTGACAAGTTCATAGGAAAGATCTTCAGGGCTTTGGCAAACCTGTGCGGTGGAGGCCTCCCGGGAACCTCGCCTCTGGTAGCCCAGCCCCCCATGGCTTTATTTACTGGTAGTCAGAGATACTTTTGCTGTTCTGATGACTTAGCACAGAGGGTATCTCCATCCTCTTCTTTGTCGGTGCAAGTTCATGATGAAAGTGTGTGTGTCTTTGCCATGGCACTGCTCATTTGTCCATTTTCATAGCCATGTGAAGAGGGTCATAAGTAGAGTGATGTACACAGCAGATGAAATTGGGACAACAGCCCTGAAGTCTATTTTTTGAGAAAGAGAAGGGATCGAGGAATTAGTGGGAAAGCCAGTGGCTGACATAATAATAGCAACTGAAGCCTCTTACCTTTCTTCAGCAGCACCCTCCCCACCCACAGCTTCCCCATTGTGGCATCTGTGGTCTTGTCCGGCACCTGCTTCCACCCTCGTTAGTAACAGCTCCATCCTGGGGGACGTGGCAATGAAAGTGTTGGTAGCGTTTTGCATGAACTACACCACAGTAGTTCGTGCCAAGATGGGTACTTGGCTTAAGCCAGACAAATCAGGAGTCAGTGGAGAAGATGCTCTCTTTCCTGAGGCACTGGGAGCTAGAAGGATGTTCATACGGGCTTCTAGCAGCCATGTTTCCTGCCACAAGGAGACAGAGTAAGAAGGGCGAAGGCAAGGTGAAATGGGAGAGAACAAAAGAGTACCTTTGCTTCACCCCTGGCCTTGTCATATTACAGAGCAGAAAACCCCCCCTTTGTGTGTGAGCTGGTGTGAGCTGTGTTTCTGTCACTTAAAACCAAATCACTCCCATCTAGTCCACCTACTGACTCTTTGCCATCCAAGGACTGTGCCTAATAGGTCTCTTACTCTCAGTTTCTCCCCCTTCCAACTCCTAAAGGCTGTAGCTCATGTCCATTCCAGTCAATTCTATTCTACAAATATGGTAGGAGGTGGAGTTGGGCCCCATTTAGAGTGATTTGGCTCAGGTCCTGCATCTTTTCGGTGGCTGCCTGTGGTCACACTGGTACTTCATGGGGAAAGCATATTGAATCTGGGTCACAGCCACTTGGTTTGAATCCCACCTCAGCTTCTAGGTGGGTGCCCAACCTGAGCCAGGTAATTAATTTCTGAGGTGACTTCATGCATTGTGAAGTGATTATGCTAATGATGGGGAGTTCTGGACACAGTGCCTTCTGTGTCACAGGTTCGTATACTTTAGTTCCCTGTGTGTTGTCCCTCCAGACTCCACTTGGTGTTGACTTGGAACGTAGGCCATCAGGAATCTGATAATCACATGGCTTTCTCAAGGGCCTTCACTTGAGTCTGGAGCCTCTGGTTTTAAATGTCCAAACACTAAAGATGAATACCAGCTTCAGGCTTACTTGTTTCATTTTCTACTTCCTTTTAAAAGACGAAATTGGACTGAAATATATTTTATGTGCTCCCTTCTGAACCCCTGTGATGAGGACTAGATGGGGCAAAATGGCACTGCTGGACCACAGGATCATCACCTATCAAGACTAGTGCCACCAGCCACGTGGCACTTTCGGTGAGAATTAGGAAAGGTGCCCCTCCTGTCCCATGGCACACAGCCCCTCACCAGCTGGGCCTGCAGCCTGTTCAACACAGTACAAGCTGGCAGACAGGCCCCCTTGCCACTTGGACCATGCTGTTGAGTTGAACTGACTAGCCTGGGTCATCTTCCTCTGGTTACAGGTAGGAAACATAGAAAAATATACTCCTGTCAATCGAAAATAGCAGAAAAATGAGTTTCTAATATACATATTTGAGCTTTCAACAAAATGCTCCAAAAACATGTCATACGGTCTCAATATTTTAGAAATTTCCATTTAAAAAACCTTGGAAACCTGTTTTATACACATTATATATAACATCCCACATAAATATGTTAATTCCATTTTATTCCTTTCAATCTTTTTTCCTCCTGTACATGATTGCTGTTTTTATAGCTACAGTTTGGTGGAATTAACATGGATTTCCTACATGGGGCAGGTTGTAGGTGGGGATTTACAGCAAGGCAGGTTCTTGATCCTTGGAAGGGATGCCTATCTGAGGCAGGATTTGAGAATGGCATTTCAGAGTAGTACAAGGAAGACTGGAAATTGTAGCTATGTGGAAAAATGAACTGGAATAATGACCAGAGTGGTTCTTAGAATTTCCAGGATATTTGACCACAGGAGCAACTTACCTGAGGAATGATGGAATGTTTGTGCTTGGAATATTTTTAATTAATTTGCTTTGGTTATATTGAAAGTATGACACAGAGAACACCAATTTGATACGGAGTAGCCCACAATTATATGGAGGATAACAACGATGAGGCTATCTATTTAACTTTTAGGGCAAGTTAGTTAACCTGTTTCTGTTTCTTCATGTATAAAAGGAGAATAAAAGTAAGCCCCATGTCCCTGGGTTTTTGTGAGGAAATAGTGGGTATTCATAACAACTTAGAACAGTGCCTGGCACACAGTAAACACTTCGTAATGTTACTGGCCTCTTGTTTTTTTTTTTTTGAAGATTTTATTTATTTGACAAAGAGAAAGATCATAAGCAGGGGGAGCAGCAGCAGTGGGAGAGGGAGAAGCAGGCTCCCCACAGAGCAGGGAGCCCATTGCGGGGCTTGATCCCAGCACCCTGGGATCATGACCTGAGCCGAAGGCAGACACCCAACAGACTGAGCCACCCAGGCGCCCTTGGTCTCTTGTTTTTGTCAACCAGTGACCATTTGTTACCCTAAAGCTCTTAATATAGATATTGGTTGACATGTTCTCTTCCTTGTCCATGTTGTGGCAATAACTATTAAAAAAAAAAAAAAGCTTTTATCCATTAGACAAGAATTTATTGTGGGCCTAGTGTTGCTGTAGTTGAATATAATGAATTCTATGACTTATGTAAGAAATACCAGTATGATTTGAATCTTGTGGTAGATTCCAACTGGCAAGGATAGTGTATGAGTCAGCTTTAGCTGCTGTAACAAGCAATTCTGAATTTCCAAGGGCTGACAAAAATAAATGTGTGTTTTTTTGCTTATGACATATGAGGGCTGAGGTTGGCTGTGGTTCTGCTGTCTTAGCTGGGCTTCCTTGGGCTGTTTTTTGTGACTTCTCATTCCAGGACCTAGGTTGCAGGAGAAATCACTAGGGGCTGTTCTCATGACAGAGGGCAAAGCTCAAGGGACTTTTGTTCAGACCTTGATGTACCTTATGTCTGCTTCATATTCCAATAGCCATATCAAGTCTCGTGGCCAAGACCCGACATCAGTGGGGTGGGAAGGTGTGTCCCACCTATAGGAAAACATAGCAAAGGCAAGGAGGGAACACTAATTGTGAATCCATAATACAGTATACCGAATAAGGTTTTCTGAATACTGGTAGCATTTATCTTTCCTAAAATACTGCTTCACCAATTTGTTTAACCTTTTATTTTAAACTCTTTTTAGCAGTTAAAGCCATAAATACATACGGAAGGAAGGTAGGAAGGAGGATCTGAAAGAGTCAGGAAAATATTGACCAGTCTTGTTTATGAGAATGAAACCAGTGGTCTTTGCAGTGACCAGTATCCCCTTAACCTAGCAGTAATGGCAGAAGTAGGAAATACCAGCTTAGAGTCCTTGAAAGAGGCTTCCAGATTTACGGCCTATCCCAGACTTCTCTAATCGAGGCTATTTTCCCTCTCGATGCCTTAGTCAATCAGTAATTAATTTGAAATCCAAAGTTTCATTAAGTGTTATTGAGTTCCCTCACACTGACGTTTGTAGTGCTATATTTCTTTAAAATCACAAACCATTTTTCATACTGTCGTTTGCATATTTTAACAGAAAAGATTGCAGTTCTGGTATAAATGACCCAGTTTTCTGGATATATTTACTTGGATGTCATAAACTTATTCTCCTCCTCTTCCACCTCATTGCTTTTCTGCTTTTCTCAAGTATTTTGAAATCATATTTAAAACATCATTACAGCCTCTGAATACTGTCTACAGTATAAATAAATTTCCTCCAGTGACTATTTTCAGAACAACACCAAGTAGTAGCCAGTCTTACTTAGATTTGGTCTTCTCTCGCTGCAGCATGGTGATACATCCTTTGAAAAATACAAATGTTTGGAGCATGGTAAGACCTGGGAGTGAAATACTATCAGTATTACAGGGGATTTGCATGAACACAGTTGCTAAAATGAAGAGAGGCAGTCTTAGCCAAAAATAATGTTTTATTTTTTTGTTGTTGTAATTTTTGGAGGGCCCAGTGAGAGTGAAGTCACACCTTTTTAAGATTTACCTTTGAAAACCAACATGCTGCCCCTTTTCAAGTCCACGAGCTTTGTTATCTTGGTCTCCTGCAGACAGGTTTACTGTAGCTGCTTCCTGGTGACATGTTTGTGTTTTAATTAAAAACAAAAAAGTAAGATATCACTTAAGAATCCAAATTTCTGGCTTCTCTTAAAAATACTGGAAGATGTGGGCCTGAGTAGCAGCTCAGGCAGGGCGACCCTCACTCCAGCCCCACTCCACTACTCTGTGAGTGCTACTCCTGCCTGGTCCCACCCTCACTCCTGAGCTCTTAAACTCCCTTCTCTTTTAGTCTTAGCACTTATAATGTGCTAACATTTTATTTAATCTTCTCATATGTTTTATTTATTGCTTCTTGACTGCCTCCCCCCAGTAGAATGTGCATTCTCATGTAGAACAAATTTTTGCAAATAGCAGACCCTACTTAATGTTTGTTGATGGAGTAAATGAATTGGAGTTGTTAGCTGGCTGACATCTGCCTTCAGAGCTTTTTTTGCTAACTAAGATACTGCTGGACATTCCGCCTCCCAGGTCCCCAGACCCATCAAGCTATTCTGTGCCCCAGTACTTTGGTATGTGCTGGCAGTTCACCTGCGGAGCTCCATCCTTCCATTGTTCAGACCCTGAGCCCCTTTCTGCTCCTTGAGCATTATGCCCTGTGTGAAACTTTTCCCAGGACTTGCAGACTGACTGGAACCTGCCCCTTGATTAAGCTTGACAGGCTCCTCCATGTCACAGTTTTAAGAATGCCTGAACTCCTTGAAGAATAGGGATGTGACTAATCATCTCTGTGACCCAGCTCCTGGTTCCCCTCCCACTGGTTTGTAGGGGATGACTAAATGGCCTCCAAATGAATTCAGGTATCTCAGCTGCTGGATGGTCCTGACCACTGGCCACCTTCTAGAAATTTCCACATGTTACAGTTGGGACAGATGTGAGAAAAAAACTGAATTCCATTCCAAATCAGCTTTTGAATTTGTTTCCTCACTTCCTATGTCTTTTGCCCAGGAATGTAAGACGTAAACTAAGAAAAGATAAAAGTAACTATTACTCTAACATTCCAGTGTCCTTTTGTTAGAGAAGAGCACGGATCTTTGTTTTATCTCAGATGGTCACCTTTGCCCTATTCAGGGCACTTTTTGGCAGGAGAAATCATGTGGAATTTGTTGTGAGGGCATAGAAAATCTTATAATACTATATCTTAAAAAAAGTTTAACTAGATGATTGTACCTTTTTGCCATATCTACAATTAATTTGAATGTATTATAAGCTGGTTAAAATATTCCATTAATGAAAAAGGTAGGCCTAGCTTATGGTAAATACACTACTAAGTGTTTATAGTACATTTCATATTTTACATGATTTCCTTTATAATTCTGCTTATCTTTTCATTCTAATTCCCTGAAGGACATATAAAGGAACCCCTAAAGAGAGTAATTACTGTTGTACTCTTTAACCAAAGCTCCTTTTGCAAAGAGAAATCTGAGCTGCTTTTTAAAGAAGGCCGTTTTTAAATAAAAATGCAAATAAGCTACTTTGTAACCACATTAATTACCCACCTAGCCTCTTATTACCATGTTTGTATTGTTTGCAAATACTATTTACAGTCATGTGGAAATTAACATTACTGGTCCTGAGGAAAGATTGTAGTGGGGAGGTTGTGCTTTGGAACCAATTAGGGCGAACCTTGTCTGCACCGAGACTCTGGGGAAAAAACACAGCCTTGCAATGTCAAATAATAGCATTAGCTCTGACTACATAGGCAGAGCGCTGTAATTATATTATTGGCCCTATTTTGCTTCTGCAATGAATTTCATTGCCTGCATTGTAAAATCAGCAGGCAGCAAAGTTTCTGCTAATGATTTAATGTACTCTCTGATCATTTTGGACAAAAGTCGTGGTAAGATCCATGAGGCAATTTTATCACCCCCACTGATGGCTGCCTGGTTTGAGCATTTTAAGTGAGGGCAAAACATGATTCTGATCTCCTTGTTATCCTAGTGGAATCCTTCCCTCGTGTAAGAGATTACCCGCGTAATATATAAGTGTGAGTTGAGGGCCAGCCCTGTGCCAGGCATAGGTACCAGGCACTTGACCTCCATTACTCCTCATTCCTGAGTACCTCTGTGTTCAGTGATTTCATCCCCTTTTTATAGAAAGGTTACTGAGATCCTGCTTCAATATAAACGCACTGTGTGGATGACACCATGAACAGTGATTGAATTAGCTCCCTCTCACATCAGGTATAATATAAATGATGCAGGCTTTTTTTTTTTTTTAAACTCAGCTAATTAGTGACTGAGCTTCATATTTTGTGATGTTTTAAAAATTTTACATCAAAATATCTTTCAGATTTAATGAATGCTTTCCACGTGCTTTGAAGTTAATTTGAATCTGAGTTAAACATTACCGTGAAACATTTGTTCCTTCCTTTTAGGAAGTGTCTGTGAATAAACTCGTTCTGTGGTGGAGAGCTATGTATTCTTGCAGCGTTCATGCAAGGAGAGAGGGGGAGAAGGGGAATTTTAAGTCTTCATTACATGCCATATGTTTACAGGCATTATCTAATTTAATCCTCTTGTAACGCCACAAAATGGACATCAGTGTCCTCATCTGACTAATGAGGGAAAAGTCAGGGAGAGGAGGTGAGCAGCTTGTCTGAGGCTGTGCTGCTGATGCTTGGCAGACATAGAATTTGAAAACAGAGCCCACGTGTTTTAACTAAACATAGCAAACTGAGAAGGTCATAGACTCCTCCTTCCTTCCCCCATACTAGTTATTTTTCTTTAATTTCTTCCCTTCCCTTTTTGTTTTTTTAAAAGTAAACAGCAAGTGTGTGGTACTTGTGGAACAGATGGCAGTTTTCACTGCTTTGCCTAAAACTGTAGTTTATTAACCAAAAAGTTACTGCTGTCCCCTTGCAGCTCTTGGTAAGCCATTCTGTTTCTGCAGGTGCTTACCCTCCAGCCCTCCATCCCCATGCTGCCTCCTTCCTCTGGAGGCAGGTGCTTTTGCGGGTCTCAGCCCCGCTAACGTGGTGGTGCAGCTACTTTTTTTTTTAAAGATTTTATATATTTATTTGACAGAAAGAGAGAGACAGCGAGAGAGGGAACACAAGCAGGGGGAGTGGGAGAGGGAGAAGCAGGCTTCCCGCCCAGCAGGGAGCCCGATGCGGGGCTCGATCCCAGGACTCTGGGATCATGACCTGAGCCGAAGGCAGTCGCTTAACCAACTGAGCCACCCAGGCGCCCCAGTGGTGCAGCTACTTTATGATTGCTGCTTTTTGCATTTTAATGCAAGGCATCTTCACCCTTCAAAGAAGGTCACTTCTCCAGAACCTATGAGCAGGTTCGTATCAGAGGAATTAAACTAAAACCAAAACCTGAAACAACAACAAACCACACCCCCATGCCCCCAGGCAGATACAAGAAAAGTAATGTTTGCAACTATTAGAGGAAAAATCAAGTAGTTCTGAAGGACTAACAATAGCAAGCAGTAGCTCTTACCCTACCCTTCTCACTGTCTGCTTTGGTCCACTCATTCATTGATTCAACAGTTATCCATGGAGAATGGAATCTGTGCCCGGTGCTTTTCTGGATGCTGCCTTATAGGATGAACAAAGGCAACCACATTCACACAGTTGCTGTTTTTGATGCTTCCAGAGGCTGCCTCCTGTGTTTTAGTGGACTGCTATTTCTTGATCTATCAATTTCAGGGTCTTGCTAATGATTTATGCTGTTACGGATATGGATTGAGCTCATTTATACGACCTTCAGTGGTTATGTCTCCTTCCTCCTAATATGTTTGTACTGTCAGATTTGTATATTATATGTTTATATTGTACATTCTATACACGTGTGTGTACGCATCTATGAAGTGTGTATCTGTTTATGTGTGTGTATGTATATATATTTGATATGTTTGTGTGTGTTTTCTATTCTAGAACTGTTTTTTTTTTTTTTTAAAGATTTTATTTATTTATTTGAGACAGAGAATGAGAGACAGAGAGCATGAGAGGGAGGAAGGTCAGAGGGAGAAGCAGACTCCCTGCCGAGCAGGGAGCCCGATGCAGGACTCAATCCCGGGACTCCAGGATCATGACCTGAGCCGAAGGCAGTCGCTTAACCAACTGAGCCACCCAGGCGCCTCTAGAACTGTTCTTGACTCTGTACCTTATTAGGTGAGCCTATTGGTGCCCCCTACCAATCCTTACACCTTTCCTTTTCCTCTTTACCCCCTAACTTCTGCTACTCCTATTTTGTCATGGATAATAACATTTACATTCCATTCTGTAACCGTAATTAAGCCCCCAAGAATGGATTGATTCTAAAAGATGAGAAACAATATATATTTATTCACATCCTTATGGTCATAAATATTTCTTACCTAAGGGCCAATGGGTAATGGCCAATCTCCTTTTCTAGGGTTCCTGTGTCAAGACCCTTGGAAAATGAGCCTCATGTTCACATGGGTTCTCCTTTCTTGTGCTCTGCCAGTTGTTTTCCTAATGGCATGCCCTTAGTTCATTCGAGCCATTAGGGGTGCAGATTCTGAATTGGCTTAGTGCCAGCTCACCTGATATTTTTGAGCCTGAGGAGGTGATCTTTTATTCAAATGTCTGACTCATGTACACCTGTTATGCACCCCTTGTTCTCCCCCTCCCAAGTTACATCTGGGAGTGTGTCTTGCTTAGGCTCATTTCCAGACTCAAAGATCTCTCTTCTCTCTTGTTCGAGTCAAGCAGCTGATGGCATTTATGTATGTAGATTTCGTCATAAATGAGTCACTGACAGACTAAGCAGCCTGTTGGATGGAATGATCAGTGGCAGAAAGGAAACCGCTAGCAGATGTAAGAAGAGCCATTCCAAGTAGGAAAAATAATTATTTATGGACCTGTGAAAGTAGTGCATCGAGAAGAAGTCACCAATGACCCGATAGCCAGTGTACAACCTAGTTTTCTTTTTAAGCCTTTTGGGACAGCAAGGAAGGAAACAAATAATACATTTCTTGGTATCTCTTCTTTTGAGTGTCACCAGCAGATCAGTATTTGCGATCGTTGCCTTGGCCTCTGACTGTTCCCTTGACACATAGTAGGCATTTAAAAATTACACTCCAGCCTTCCAGTTTCCTTCTGTTCTGTTTCACTTGAGTCACTGCTGAATTAACTGGGTTTGATTTCATTCCTTTCACCTGGCTGACATGTCTTTAATTGATTTTCTATGTGGTTGTGGCATTTGCGCTTGAAACAGTAACAAAGAGAGGATGGAAGGAAGGAAGAAGAGAAAGAAAAAGTAAAGGAATAAAAACAAAGGCTTGATCTAGGCACTTGGCCTCTCCGAGCCTCAGTTTCCCCCTGTGTAAAATATGGTATTAGTATCTGCTTTGTCGGGCTGTTGTGAGGGCCCGAGGTAGTACTGCTGAAGTCTTAGCAGAGTGTTCATTATATCCTGGATGTTCACAAGCATTTTATTATTGTCATCCTTATTACTGTGCTCACATTCCAGGGGCACTTGGCTTCTTAGGTGACTACATGAAGTTTCCTCTCACTTGATGTTTATTCATAGTTAATCCATGTACTGGGAGATCCAACTTCACTGTTCAAAGCCCGAGGGAAGCTTTGCTATCTGTAAGGGCTGGATTAATTTTAGAGTGTGGTGGCCTTTGCCCAAGGTGAGCCTGCCTGTTTATATAAAGCGTCACCATGCTCTGTGTTGGACCAGCCCTCTCTAGTCTTGCATGCGTTCTCTGGATGGGAGTGCTTTGCATGTGTGCACTCATGATCCACGGCGCTGGCTAGAGGGGAAAACAGGCATTACTACCAAATTCAATTCAGGCTATTAAAAATTCATTCCATTTTTATTTGTGAGCAGGTCTGAGTGCACAGCGGACTGCAAACAGAAGAAAAGCTTACGATTAAAAGGCAAACATTTACCTCTGCCTTCCAAATGGAAACCATAATTCTTCACTCTCAGTGAAGCAGTTAGAGGGAGCATTGGTCTGAAAACAGTACGATCATTTCTGGTTTTTGATTATGCCCCTACTAATCTACCCTGCACAATGGGGGCTATACTATTGGGAAACACCCTGATAAAATGTTTTTATCATAAGGTCTAAAAATATGCCCACTAATCTGGCAGCATGTTTCCTTTCTTCTGCAACCACTGAAGTAGGGAAGGGATTTCAACTAAGAACCAAAATGCTTGTCTATTAAGACAATTATTTTTCAATAAGGAAAACTAATACAGCGTCATTATGTGGGGAATGTGGGCAAGGTTGAGGGCATAACAATATTGTACTAAGCTTACAAGAATATTGAAAATGTGAAAAGGTGTGATGAGAACGTACTAGTGATCTGAGCTTGATTATTTTAAGACTGTACTCACCTGTACTCAGAGTCCAGAGTGTTAATAGCCAAGAGATAGGATGAGACGCTTAACCGGCTGAGCCATGCAAGTGCCCCTATACTTATTTTTTGGCAGAGATACAGCATATTCAATATCGAACTAGGCAGTCTTCTCTTAGTTGACAAGAAGACCACGTCTCAGTCTACATGATGAAGCCATGGTCAAGAGATTTCAGCTTTAACATTCGTTCTTCCCACCACAGGTTGGGAGGGTAACTAGGGGGAATTTGTGGACAGGTGAGAAAATAAAAATTGATGGGGAACAGAGAGGGCTAGGGGATAGCTAAGACACCAGGCTCAGTATTCATGAAGGTCTTGGGCACGACACAATCTTAACATTTTCTCCACTGGTGTGGTAGTGACAGATTACTCACATTTGGCCCATTATCATCATCACATGAAGGAAACCATGTCTGGAATAAGCCCTAAGCATGGCTTTTCAGAGTGGGCATGAGTTAATGGTGATGGTGAAAGCTTGCTGCCTTGAATTCTCTCCAATTGTGGGGAGTTGGAAGGTAGCAAATTCATATCTGTGCTTTCCTTGGTCACGATGGTGTTGTCATGGACACATGTGTCTGCCACCACTTCAGCTGCTGGACAGGAATGGTGAGAGTGACTGGGGAAGGTGCTGTCAGCTGGGAAGCAGGACAGTCGTGCCACCTGTAGGAAGAGCACTTCTTTCAGAGCTACTGCAATTGGCTTCCTATCTGGAGGGGACACACATGTGAAAAGCCATTATTACCACCTGTGGACAGATTCTCCAGCACTTTCATTGTTTCAAATCCTAATCTCAACCAGTGCAGTGTTAGACTCATAGTGGCTTCCTGTTTGCATTCCTCTTCTGTTCTCATCTGAATTTTGGCACTGTGGATTGGAAGGGTAGAAAGGCCCTTACAGAGCACCTGCTTCCACTCCTGGATACTGTGTGGGTGAGGAATATGCAGGGACAAGAGAAGAAACTTGCTGCAGATTGCACGGCACTTCTGGGGTAAAAGCAAAACTAGACCCTGCTTACCTTCTCGCTGTTAGTTAGGTAAATTTAATTTTCTAAAATCATAGAACAGAGGATTTTAAATTCTAGATCATTGTCTTTTAGGAGTGAAAAATAAAAAAAGTTACTTTGAATATCCAACCAGTTCATGAATAATTATTAATTAATGAACTGTTTTGTTACGGACGCTGTGCTAAGTGCTGTGGGGGCAATGAAGCTGGTGCTTAAACCAGCCCTGCCTGCCAGGAGTTCATATCTAGAAGGCGGGGAACTTACTTGTAAAAGAACTCTGTGATGAGGGGGACAGGATAAATGGCATAAAAACTATGGAAGTTCAGAACACAGACGGAGCTTTTTCAGTGAAGGGTTGGAAGATGGCGTGAGGGAGGGCTTTGTGGAAGAGTTGGGCCGAGAAGGATACCATTGAAAAGAGATGAGAGGTAGGCAAGTAATCAAACAGAAAATATTAGATGGAACAACAGACTATGATGTTTGGAAAGCTCCATCTATGCATCCATCTGTCCACTTATCCATCCCACCATCCACTCATTATTCCATCCATCTGTCTGTCCGCCCATCCATCCATCCATCCATCCATCCATCCATCTATTCATCTATTGAATTGCTGGTATTTTAAGTTTCACCATTGCAGTGAATGTGTCAACAGATAATTTCGGTGGAAGTATATTTTGGAAAGAGATGAGGTGAAATCTTTGTAAGGTCTAGAATATCAGGTTAAGGAGTTTGGAATTTTTATGCTAGGAAATGTGGAACATTACAGGGCTTTTAAGTGGTGTGCCTGAGAGATTCCTCCAGCACCATACTGGAGGTGAATGCTGTAAGCATAGATCTAGTGAGGAGGCTGCGGTAAGAGACAGACAAGACTAGAGAAAAGGCTCTATGGAACCAGACAACTGACTGGATGTTAAGGCCAAAGTAGATAGGGCTGGAGAAGGTGACTCTGGAGTTTTGAGTCTGTGTGGCTGATTTAGGTGTATGTCCATGCTAAGAAAGTGATATATGGAATCTTGAATTTAAAAACAGATGAATTCTTTAAAAAAAAAAAAGAAAACAGATGGATTTTTAGTAACATGAATAACAATTTTTTTTTTTTTTAAATACAGGTGAGTTATTTGCATAGATTTCATTAAATAGCAGCTCTTGTTAGTTGTTGTCAGGTCTGACAGTACCATAATTCACCCCTCCATGTCTGTGGCAGATACCACATTTGGTCATGGTACTCTTCTGCTGAGTGTGGTGACAGCCTCTGAATCCTTCTCATTAGAATATTGCAAGTAAAAATTACCAATAGTTTGAAGCCCATCTGCCACCGCTGGGTCAAATAGGTTGTTTGGTTCCTGATAGAGACACTGAGACTAAAAATCTTATCCTAGGAGTAGCAGTGGAATGTCAATCCAAAATGAAGGTCAGTAACTTCAGAAATGAGCCTGTCCTTGAAAAATGTACTTTATTTTCTCTTTGCAGTCACCAGCAGCACAAAGTATTTTAGTTGTTGGAATAATGAAACAAAACAACAATTAGGAAGAAGTAAAGAAGAAGAGGGGAAAAAAAAGATAAAATACTCGGGTGTTTTAGGGCTTCTGATATTAGGAACACTAAATGTTGGCTCCATTCTGGTCTTTACCTTAAAGAGATGGAATGTGAGGCTGAGAGAGTTTACAGAGTAGATGCTGGTTGTATCTCCTCTGCAGGAGGACTGGGAAGCTGTCTAAATATTCTGACCTTCTGAGTTTGAGTAAAGAGATTAGAATGTCATCATCTTTCTGTATTACTTCTGGCCAAAGACTGAGGAAGATTCTTGGTTAACTCTTTATGTGGATGTAGTGAATAGTCTGAGAGCCACTACTGAGCGCTTGCTGTATTCCTAGACTTCACTCACCCTCACAAGTATGTTTTGGAGATACACGTATCACCATTTCCTTAGATGAGTCAGGCAAGACTCTGGGTGTTTAAGGAATATATCCAAGGTCACACAACTAGGAAGTGGCAGAGCAGAGTTTCAGACCCTTGAGTCTTTTTTGTGTTGCAAAGCTAAGATAATGATACTAGCTAATAATACCTCCCACTTCCAGCCATCGAACATTGAATTTTTTGTATGGACTACCAGGTTTAATCTTCATAGTGTCTCTTTGAGATTCTTTATGATCTTCATGTTGCATTTGAGGAAACTGAGGCATGGAAGGATTAAGTAATTTTCCAGGGGCCAAAGGGTTAACAAATGAGGGACTTGAGATTAATTCTGTTGCCTACTGATAATGTCTATTTCATATTTATGTTACTTAACTATTTTATGAGCATTTTCCATGTCATTAAAAGTTCTTAAAACATGGTGTACTTAAATACCCACATGGACATGTTCTATCCCATAAACAAACCATAATTTATTGAATTATTCTTTTTAAAGATTTTATTTGAGAGGAAGGGAGAGAGAGAGAGAGTGCATGAGTGAGGGGGAAGGGTAGAGGGAAAGGGAGAAGCAGCCTAGCAGGCTCTCCGCTGAGCAGGGAGCCCAATGGACGTGGGGCTCGATCCCAGGACTCCGGGATCCTTACCTGAGCTAAAGGTAGACACTTAACCAACTGAGCCACCCAGGCACCCCCATAATTTATTTAATTATTTATTCATGTTAGATATTTATGTTATCTTCCCATTTTTTTTTTTTTAAGATTTTATTTATATATTTGACAGAGAGAGAATGAGAGAGCACATGAGAGGGGGGAGGGTCAGAGGGAGAAGCAGACTTCCTGCCAAGCAGGGAGCCCATTGCGGGACTCGATCCAGGGACTCCAGGATCATGACCTGAGCCGAAGGCAGTCGCTTAACCAACTGAACCACCCAGGCGCCCCGTTATCTTCCCATTTTTAATTATAATGCTTTGATGGCCATTCTTCTACATAAATCATTACATATTTGGTTACTTCCAAGTGATAAAATCTTAGAACTTATTTGTTTAAAGGGTATACATAATTTTTATATTGCTGATACATATTGCCAAATACTTTCCAGAGTTGGATCAAGTAGCTTTTTTGCCAGCATTACCTAAGAAGGTCTGTATTGTTACAGCCTTGTCAACAGAAAGTATTATCCTCTTACCTTTTATTTATTTTGATCTTAGCCATTTTAACAGTTTTAAAGTAGAATCTTATTTATTTTTAAAAGATTTATTTATTATCTATTTGAGAGAGAGCGAGTGTGTGCAGGAGTGGGGGCTGGGACAGAGGGAGAGAATCTTCAAGCAGACTTCCAACTGAGGACGGAGCCCAATATGGGGCTTGATCCCATGACCCATGAGATCATGACCTGAGCCGAAACCAAGTCAGATGCTTAACCAACTGTACTGCCCGGTTGCCCGTGTAGAATCTTATTTTAATTTGTACTTCTTTAATGGGGAAGCTGAAAAAAATTATTTATTTATTTGGTGATGAAAATACCCCAAAACTGACTGTGATAATGTTTGCACAATTCAGTGAATATACTAAAAGCCATTGAATTGTACACTTTGAGTGGGAAAATCGCATGGTATATGAATTCTCTCTTAATAAAGAGGTAATTTTATTGGGGAAGAAAAGACCCTTAGAGCAGTGATTTCCAAAATGATGTATGGTCTAGCCTCTTGAAATGTTATTATGGATATATGGCAATGCCTCTATTCTTTCTAAAGTGAATAAAGGTTGATTACAAATGTTTATCTTACCATAACATCATAGTAGAGCATCCATATAACTGGTGTGAGAATATCTCATGTGTATTGTCTGTAGTTCTCATGGTTTGGTTCCTTTGCTCACAGATCTGTTCATTCAGCCATCTACCATATATTGCCCAAATGTGTGCAGTGCCAGCATTGGGCCAGGTGCTGTGCTGGGTAACAGAGATACAGAGGGAGATGCAGGGTGTGGTGGAAGCACACTGGGAGGGTACCTAGAGTAGTTACTTTTGCTGCATGACAGATTATCCCAAAAGTTACACTCATCGTCAACATGTATTGTCTCACAGAGTTTCTGTCGGTCAGGAATTGTGGGGTGGCTTTTCCTAGGTGGTTCTGGCAAAGGCTCTCTCATGAGGTTGCCATCAAGATGTCATCTTTAGGGGCACCTGGGTGGTGCAGTCGGTTAAGTGTCTGATTTCTTGGTTTCGGCTCAGGTCGTGATCTCAGGGTCATGAGATCGAGCCCCACATCGGGCTCCCTGCTCAGTGCAGAATCTGACTGAGTTCCTCTCTCACTCTTCCTCTGTTCCCCCTCCCTACCCCCCATGCTTGCTCGCTCTCTCTGAAAAAAAAAAAAAAAAAAAGAAAAGCGTTATCTGAAGATTTGACTGGGGCCAGAGGATCCATGTCCTAGGTGTTACACCCGCGTAGCTCTTGGATAGAGACCACAGGGACCTCTGCATAGGGCTGCTGGGGGAGAATCCTAATAAATCTTCCAGAGCAAGTGATCCAGGAACGAGAGAGTGAGGGAGACACCGCAGTACTGTTTATGCCGTACAGTTCATTAGAAGTGGATCACCTCATCTAGTCCACACTGAAGAGAGGGAAGGTAGACTCTACTTCTTGAGGGGATTATCAAAGAATTTGTAGAACTATTTGAACACCACCATAATATCTAACTCAGTTGGTCAGTGGGAGGAGGAGTCAGAAAAGACGTGGTTGAAGAAGTGAGTTTTGAAGAATTGGCAGGAGTTAGCAAAGAGAAGAGAAGCAAAAAAAAAAAAAAGGACGGGCATTACAGTCTGATAGCATCCCGTGAGCAAAGGTCTGGAGACTGAAGGTGCAAAAGCACATTTAGGAAGACCGTGGCTTTTCAGGACAGCTGGGATATAGGCAGACATTGGAGGTGTGGCGGGAGAGGAAAGTAAATAGGAAAGGTAGGGCATATCACAAAGAGCCTTAATCGCTTGCTGGGGGTGTGAGTTCTATAATGGGGGTGAGGTGTACAGCAGTCAGTAATTAAGCAAGCTCTGTCCTTGCTCCAGTGAGTATTCGGGAAGTCGATTCTGGCAGCATTTGGAGCCTAGCCTGCTAAGGTTGGTACAGGAGTCTTGCATTTATCACAGAAGGAAACGTGGGAGGCTGGGGAGGCAAGGACCGTGGGGATGGAGAGGGGAGGCTGACTTGGAGAGAGGTGAAGGAGCTGGCACTGAGGTGGGCAATGGGATGGCCGAAGGGGGGAAGGGAAGAGATCTAGGCTGTTTCCTGGTGGTGCTTGGGTTGTTGCACATTCACGGGAAGGCAGAGTGCAGGAGGAGGAGGAGGAGGAGGAAGAGAAATGAGTGTGGAGGCACCTGTAGAGAAGCCACATGGAGCAGTGGGGTCTGAGGCTTGATGGAAGGGTGTGGACGAGGCTGCAGGGTGCTTCCCCTGTTCACTGTTTCCCATCCCTACGGTCCTGGGAGAGAATGTTGCCTCCGGAAGGTGAAGTCAGGCCCTTTGAAGATAGACGGTGCCTCACCTCCTGTGGTGGTATGAGGAGCTCTGCCGCCTCGTTTATTCTGCTGAGGGATCCCTCTTATTCCACCAGCAGGACGGGTCGGGCAGGGAACCAGGGAGCATCGTTTGACTTGCCAAGGTGGTCTGTGACCTGAAGAATTTCGTTTGTTTGCCAGGGGCTGTGACGGGACAGAGGCCTGGAACAGGCTTTTCTCGAAGTGACTACTTTTCCTGTAACCAAGACTCTTAAAGCGGGTCAAAAGCATGCACTCAAACACACACTCTCGCCAGCTTGCGTTTCAGAACCCGGGAATCTTGTGGGCACGTATGAATGATTCAGTTAGGACTGTGCATTGGCTGGGGGCCAAGGGGAGAGATTATCTTCATCCCAGACTTTTTTCCTTTTACCTTTTTAAAAAATCACACTCTTTCCTTTCAGCATTTTCCATGCAGGAAAATACCATTCTCAACAATAATGATATAGGATTGTTTGATTTTTTTAAAAAAATACATTACACATTTTTGGGTTTCTGATTTTTGCATTACAAAATTATATTCTGTTTCTAGCCATTTACTTCTGATTGGCTTCAACTCCTATCAATGTTTTATTCCCCCTTGAAGTTAAGACTAAGCTTATTTTAATGGATGTATCCTATGATAAGCTAGATGATGGCCAGTCACTTAATTTTGTGTGTGTACTGCTGATTACCAAAATGTTGTCTTTGGTAACAGCATAGGAATTGAACAAGATAGAAATAACATTTGAGTAATTCTTTGCCCTTCATCTCTGGATCTGGAAATAAATGCTCTTGAATTTATACATTCTTGGTCCTTTAGGAACCATAAAAACATACCCTTACGTATATATGAAATGGCAAGAAACTGCATATTTATTAAGAATCATGACCCTTAGGACTAGACAAGTCAAATTAAATCTCATAAAAATTTGTTATGGAAAATGAATACATGGCACTGTTTTTTCTTTTAGGGTCTACTTACTAACTTTGTCATGTTTAATATGTTGCAGTTGCAAACAAAGACATAAATGTGTGGTTCATTCCTAATTAATTTATGTAATTGGGTTTTATAAATTTAGGTGTTTAGGAAGCTGTGTGTAACACACCCCATTTGCTGTGTGCTCTAGCCAATAAAAACATAATAGAAAGAAATATAGTTTGAAGCTCACTTCAATGGTAAATATAGATTAGTTGTAAATGATATTTTTGTAATGTTTATTTTAAATTTTGCAATGCTGCAGATTTTCTGAACATAGCAATTAATGTTCTTATTTGAAATAATGACTAGTTAATTACTATAAATTCTAAGTGCTCTATCTCTGACAATTAAAAAGTCTCTTACAGCTTTTGTGTAGTTCCCTCTAAATTATATAAGCAGTACAGTATCGGGGAAAGAAGAATAAGAATGGAAGGAGGATGTTTAAAATATGGGTACTTTTGTCAGTTCCTTGTTCTTTTGTGTGTGTATATATACACACAAACACATATATATGCATATTTATTTGTATCTATTTCATGCTAATAGGCACTGAATGAGTTGAAAAATCTGAAATGTATTTCGAATTTTAAAAGTAGGTTATAAATTATAACATGAAAACACTGGGATAAAACCAGTAAATTCTAAATAAGTCGTTTGTCATTGTGACGTGACTATGACGTTACCCAGCTTGGCAACAAACCTTCTCCTGTAGCCTAAAAAAGACCATCTGGAATGATTTGATCAGAAAGAGACTGGGGTTTTAGCCGGTCTCCCCTGATACTTCATTCACTTGTAGAGGGAGGGCCCTGTTCTTTCTCCAGCCAAAGAGACCATGAGAAATCCAAGTCACCACTACTCTGCTGCTGCCCAGGGCATTAAGTGTTGTCAAGTCTGTTTTTATGAATATGTTTAAACAGAAGAAACTGTCTCTGGTCCAAAGTGAAACAGCCGCCTCTTCGTGACCAACAGCAAGCCCATGGAGCTGTTTGAACACTGCCTAGTATACCTTTGAGAAATCACTGGATTCACAGCATTCTTTGTAAATATAATACCTTCCATCCAGGGAGAGAGTATGTGTTGCAGGGTCAATTGGGAGCACCTTTTGTACATTCTATTTTGTGCGTTATAGGTTAAAGGAGAATGTTTGATTTCCTTATGAAAGTATGGGCTTGGTGAGATTAAAAGAAACCTTGAATAATCATGTGTAAATATAAATAGTGCATGTGGATAAGTGTTATGGATCACATTTATGATGAAATATGTATGTCTTTCTAAGGGTAAGACCTTCATAATTCATTTATAAGTTACATTCCTTACCTTACATATAAGTAACAGAATAGTAATTTTCTTTGTTCCTTCTGAAGAATTGTCACACAAGGAAGGAAAAAAAAAAAAGGATAAACTTTTCTCCAACAGCAGAATGCCATTCAGGGATAACTGGAAAAAAGCGTTAGGGAGAAGCCAAGAAAAAAAAAATTGTAGGTTCTGGTGATGTTGGAAAAATGACGTGTGAGTAGAAGTGCCAGACGCTGAGCTTCATCTCTTCTGTCATGTTATGACAGAAATCATTACAAGTGTGATAGGTTTATTTATAAAGACTTGCTTCAATATTCAAAGTACATCTATTCTAGCATTCCTCATTTTGAGCCAGGCTGTGGATCAAGATGAAAGAAAAATTAAATTGTATATTGAAGAGCCGTTAATTGAGCTGTGCTGTATTTAACGGGGGAGCATCAGCTTCAGGCAGTCGATACCACAGAGGATTTTTAATGTAGTGCATCATGAGACTGGCGGTTTGCTTTGGAGAATGCAAACAGGGCTAATGACAGAGCCCTGCAAACTTGGGTTACCACCACTGGTCTCTTTGGAAGGCAAGTGTTAATGTACCCACAGACGAAATCCTGCACCACACATTCATAATGGAACTAAATACTGCAGTTTCTAGCCGGAGGACTAATGACACACCATTTAGTCACCAAAACCTATTTCCTAAGGAATCATTTTGGGGCTTGTTTAAAGTTTTTAATATAAGGCCTTCTATAATACTAGATTTTCTCCCTCTACCTTAATCAATGTAAATTCAATTGCGTTTCGGAGGGTGGCCATGTACTATTTCATCATCTCTAATATCTATTTAAAAATGTTAGGTCTACCCAGTTATAATTCTCAGAAGTAGCCTATCAGTGGCTTTAATACGTTATCTCCATTCTCTGAGGCAGTGTTAATTTCCTTTTGTAGTTAATCTATCCTACTACCAAATTTCGTATATTTATAGTTAAAGATTCTGTTAAGAGCTAAGTGATTTAAGTACATCTGGGATAAAGTGGCCTTGGCTTTAACTATGAAACAAATTTTCTTTATTTCATTCTCTTCACTAATAAATCCATAGTAACTGGAGGCATTTCTAGAATTGTGGGCAATTTGAGCCTCTAAAGTTTGATTAAAGCTACTTCAGATATTCCTACTGAGAGGCTAGAGAGCTAGAGGCCATTTATTTTTGGTTCTGATTCTGGCCCTGGCCCAGCTTTGTGGCACAGGACAGGTCACCCCGGGCGCAGTTACGATTTCCTGTGAGTCTGGGGTGGGCGTTACTTCTCAGGAAGCCGATGACAGAACCAGCTGGGTCTTCTCATGGCCATCGCATGGGACTCACACATCATAAGGAGTCCACAGACTTGGCTTTGAAGGGCATTTTCCATCCATCTATTCATTAATTCACTCATCAGATATGTATTGTGGGCCTACTGTGTGCCAAGCATGGCTTTTGTTAGGGCTTTTGAGGAAGGCTTCATTGGTGAGGTGACATTGGCGCAGAGAGAGACAGGTTATGGAGTTCAGGCGAGAGCCCTACAGATAGGACATCTTCTGTGTGAACTGCTTAATAATGTCCCTGCATCTGGAGGTGCCCATGGATGTTAGCAGTCAAGACTTATGTTATGAAGCAAAAGAGTGGCCCCTTGAAAAATTAGAAAAAATAGGCAGTGAGACTGTGTCCCTATAGTTAATGCACCAGTTCCATTGCTGACTGTTATGGGCTGAATGTTTGTGTCCTCTCTGGATTCATATGCTGAAGCCTGAGCGCCCGTGTGATCATATGGGGAGGTGGGTCCTTTGGGAAGTGATTGTGGTTCGATGAGGTCATGAGAGGGAGTCCCTTGTGATATGAATGGAGCTCTTAGAAGAAGAGGAAGAGAGGGAGATCTTGCTCTCTCCGGGCACCAAGGAAAGGCCTATGAGCACACAGTGAGGTGGTTGTCTGCAAGCCTAGATGAGAGCTCTCACCAGGAATACATCTACTGACACCTTGATCTTTGACCTCCAGCCTCCAGAACTGTGAGACATACATGTGTGTTACTTAAGCCACCCCATCTATGATATTTTGTTCTAGCAGCCTGAACAGAGAAGACATCAACACTGTGGGAAAAATGTTCCAGAAGGAGGGGTTCAGGGTGAGTGTGGATAACGTGGAACAGCTGATAGGGGAAACAGGAACAAGACTTTTCAGTATGGATATGACTGGAGAGAATCTTCCTGGCAGGAAGAATAATACAAAAATTACCAAAAAGGTAAAAAAAAAAAACAAAAAACAGGCACAAGGGATGGAAGTTTGGTGGAGTGGGAGGAAAATGAAACTGGCATTGGAAGAACCTGCTTCAGATCTGGGCTCTGCCATTTCACCCCTCTGAGCTTCACTTTGCTGTGGACATTAGAAATCAGGCATATTAGGTCTCTGGTTCATCATCATGGTAGATACATTTATTTGATCATATTCTCTTATTTTTGGGTATTTGGAAAGGGTGTGTGAGAGTAGCTAGCAGGTGAGCTTCCTGCTTGGGATACAGGGTATGAACTGTCCTTCCCAATAAGGCACTCAGCAGAGATATTATCCTTATTCCAGAGAGCAGCATCTGGCCTCAGCAATAGTGTGGCTGAGAATATTTCAGCTTTCTGCTGCTTTGGCCACCAGCTGCTGTTACAGAAGGAGTAGCAACAGAAGATGCTTCTCTGAAGGCAGAGATTGATCAGTCTAGGTTGGTGGGACAACCTCAGAGGAAACAACGCTAAGGCATTCAGGAAGGACTCAGGCCCCATAATCATGGTGATTTGCCGGGGGAACAGAGGGATGACCCCTTCTTTGACCACATGTGTGCCTCATGTTGGATTCTAGAAAACCTTGGGAGGACTAATAGACTGGTTGTGCCTGGATTTGCATTTTGTAACTGAAATGTTGGTGACTCCACCTGTAACCCTTTCAAGACCAGGTGGGGAGAAAACCAAGGTCTATATTCTTGCTCTGTGAATCTGGGTTAGGTCCAAGGAAGAGGGTACGCTGGCATGCTGCATAGAGAGGGAGGAATCAAAAAGGATATGGGACTTAGGATGGATGTCACAACCTAGGCGACCTGCCCAACCCACCCTTGATAGCTCATGAGTGGTCCCCTTACTGCTGGGAGGCAAAAGGAAAGCCAGCTTTGTGACGAGGAGGTAGAATATAAAGACAGGACTTGAACTGGTTTATAATGGCTTTTACCAGTCAGGAGGCATTAGGTTGTGCTGCCGTAATAAAAATCCCCACATCTCTGTGACTCAGTAAACAATTTATTTCTCACTCATGAGAAATGGGAAGGTGAAGGAGTTCTGCCCAGTAAAGTCACTGACCTCAGCCCCATCTCCTACACATGCCTCTGTTATTTGTAGTAGAAAGAAGGGGACATGGCACTTCAGTGCCTGGCCTTTAAAGCTTCCACCCAGAAGTGTTACTGCCCCCCACAGTTGGTTGGCCCAAACAAGTCCACAGCTGTGCTGAACTTCGAAAGGACAGGGAGGTGCAAGCCTACTATGTGCCCCAAAGAACTGAAGAATAGAAACAAGGACAGCTGTGAGCAGTTTTAATAACTATGCCACCGTGGCAGTGGAAATGGCATCTATTTTTAATGTGGGTTAGAAAATAATTGGTCAGATATTGCAGGATTTTTTTTTTTTTTTTGGAGAGGATGAAAAAGCTCTTACAGATTTAAAACTGGCATAGCACCTATGTTTTAAACAGAAAGAGAAGATGACATCGGGGACCAGCGACACAAAGATTTCACTTCTGTGCCATGACAAATACCAGGGAGATGTAATTGCAAAATGAAGCTGCAGGTGTCTTACCCAGGGAACTGGGTAACAACCTGCTTCGCTTCATAAAGGAGGAATAATATCCAATTAGACTAAGTGTATTCGGTGCCTGAGTGACAAGCTCTGGAGACCTCAGGGCCTCTGGGGCCCCCAGGGCGGTTTCAGGAGGCTGTCTGAGGCCTGTCCCAGGTGTGAGGGGACGGGCCCCACTGCACAGCAGGAGCTGATCAACATGTCACGCTGTGCCCTGTGCCTCCCTGATAGGGCGGCCTCGGCCCTTCGGAGCACTGGAATGAGGTCCAACCGATGTTCTGGGGCAGAAGCACCTTGTCTCCCGGCCACCTGTGCTGTGACTGTACATCTGGGCTCATGGCTGGTGCCACGCCGGTCCCACAGTTCAGACTGACCTCCCGGGCCCTCAGGTCTCAGGATCCCCGTCCCTGCCACAGGCTCATCCCACAGAGTCACTGCCCTTCCTCTTGCCAGGAGTATCAGTACTTCCAAGGTCAGACTGAAGGGCCCAAGTCCAAGCCCCTCCACTTCCTCCCTGTGTGATCTTTGGCCAAGTGCCGAACCTCTTTGAACTTCAGTTTCATCATGTGTAAACCCTGGTTTATAATTGTTCCCACCGATTAGGGTTTGTGTGAGGGTTGGATGACAAGCCCTGTAAGTCACCGAGCACAGTGCCTGGCACTCAGCATTGCTGTCATTAGTGTGTCCCTCTATTCAAGTTGGACGTCCCCTGAAGCCTTTCTGGTCCTCAGCCCCCCAGGAGGGCACCTTCCTCTGAATAACAGCGTTTCTCCCGTACCGCCCAGTGCTTTCCTTTCCTGTCATTCACGTCTGCCGTCCCTGCTGGGGTTGCTGAGCCTGTGGAGTGCCAGGCTAGGTCTTGGTCTCTTTGTAACTGTAATGCCTGGCTGGGCTTTGCCGTTTGACCCTCAGTTGGTTTCTTAGTTTGATTTCATGTCTTTGTTTGTTAATGAGCCACCTTATCTCCATGAAAATGGGTTGAATGTCACCAGTGAATAAATACTCTTTTCTGTTCAGTTTAAACATTTGGAGCTAGATGGGAACCTGTGCCTCGGCTCTTTATATTTTAGTCCCGTTGCTGTGACAGTGTTTGATACTTAATTCTATTCAAACAGCTTTATAGAGACCTGTATGACAATGGGGTTAAATTAAGAGGATTGTCCTTGATATTTAAGCCAATGTGGACTCAAATCCACCAGTTTGAGTCAATGAAAGGTACAGTATTAGACGCAGGGTATTGGAGGGGAAGATCGTTAGCCGGGGAAGGGAGACTGCATTGTATTTCTGTCTTTGCCACATAACTCTGCTCTTTGGCAAATCACTTAAGTCCCATGGATCTGTTTCTTCCTTGTTTCAAACACTTACTATGTATCAGGTGCTGAGTTGAGCACTGTATGCATAGTGTCCTATCTTTTTACACCCCGATGACCGTCCTTGAGGTGTTAGGACTATTATTATTTCCATTTTACAACAAAGCAAACTGGGGCTCGGGTTAACTGGTTCAAGATAGTATGGCTAGTAAGAGGCATGACAGGGACAGAAGCATGTGGGTAGAGCCATTGCCCTTATCCAGGAGGCACCCTGTCTACCTTGGCAGGTGACCTGTGTGGGCCATTCCATCTCAATAGATTTCTGATTCTGATCCATTAAATAGGAACAACTGAAAAGCAAAAATCTTAAGGAAACCAAGTTAAAAGTAATAGGATAGCAAATATAAAATTTCTTTCTTGTCTTCGTGACCCCTAAAGTCTGGCTTAATTATTTTAAAGCAGATCGATACTTGGCTGGGCCATTTGCAAATGAGGCAACCAGTGGGTTGACTGAGGAGTTATGCTCAGTGTATCCACGTATATTAGTGTCCTCTTGCTATTGTTACAATTGGCTACAAATGTAGTGGCTAAAGAGCATACAGTTCTTGTCTCACCGGTCTGTAGGATAGAAGTCGGATGCACGTTGTCAGCAGCGTTCCTTTCTGGAGGCTCCAGGGGAGGTCCTATTCCCTGCCTTTAAGGCAGCCGCACTCCTTGGCGGTGGCCCTGCCCTCAGAGCCAGCAACATTGCATCTCTCTGCTTTTCTTCTGTAGCCGGGTCTTTCCCTAGTTCTCTTCTCCTGCCTCCCTCTTCTGCTGTTGAGGACCCTTGTGATTACCTTGGGACCACCTGGATAACCCAAGGCAATCTCCCTGCTTCAAGTTCAGTTGATTAGCAATCTCATTTCACCTGCAGCCTGAATTCCTCTTTGCCATGTGACCTAAATGTGTTCACAGGTTCCGGGGATTAGGACCTGGGCACCTTCGAGAGAGGGAGTGGCATTGTTCTGTCTCCCACACAGTGTTAGCACGTTGCCCTACATACATAGTAATAAGTCCAGCACTTCCTTCCTGTTTCTTACTTCCTGCCCTGCCTCTCGGGATGTATGCAGTGCTTCAGACAGTACCCGAAGTGAGGATAATTGGTTGGTCCTGCTTTCTGGGTGGTAGAAATAGTAGGTACCACCATATATAGGTACAACCTTGGTGAAAAAAAAAAGGTAAACATACAAGAAGAGCATAGAGGGCAAGGAGGAAATTGCCTTTGTTTGAGCGGTAGAAAACAAAGGGTCCCAAATAATTGCATGGGCTAATATGCTATTAAAGACAGAGCACTGCTGTTTGTAGATCCCTGCTGTGTTGAGCATGATCCACCTGAAGGGATCAGAGCCTCACCGGACTATGCTGCCAGGTTCTGAGCTTCTGACCTTAATAGACACCAAAAGCTTACCAGGGGCTCCAAAGAGAAATCTCTTACCGAAAGTTATTACATGCCAGGGGTCACACAAAGTGTTTTGCACATCCTTATAATGTTCAACATAAGATTCATCCACTCACTCAGCAAACAGTTATTTCACCTTCTGGGAAAGGGTGTTTAATATATAGGGGTACAGGGATAAATAATTCTGTATGCTGTGGAGGCCGTGGAGACTCGTCTTCTGCAGAGGTCAGGTTCCGAAGTCAGCATGTAAGCGGGAAATAGTGCAGTCAAATGACCCTCAAAGATCCTTCCAGATTGCACGCCCCTGGCAACTCAGAGCCAGTTTGGAAACTCCTGTGCCAGTTTCTTGCAATAGTTGGCACCAGCCTCCTCTTCCATGGAAGGCAGAGGCCCACCCCTATCCAACTGTCTCAATTTTTTGTGGACTCTGCCTCCTCTCTGTCTTTGCTTTGCTCAATGCCCTCGTCATTAAGAGGTGGTTTGTTTGTGGGTGTCAGGGTTGGTTGTCCGGGGTAGGAAGCAGTCTTTTATTGAATTCTGTGGTCAAACAATATGAAGGCCACTCTCCTTCCTCTAAGAAAAACAGAATGTAACGATAAAGTCACTACGTTTATGACTGTCACAGTGAGGTTTTAAGGTTTCCTCTAGATTTTTGATGTCTTAGAGGTGTGACTTCATGCACAGGGCCTTTCCTGGCTCAGAATGTCCTTAGCCTGTGTGCCATGCCATGCAGAAGCACATCCAAGTTTACGTGCTATCTGTAGAGACAGTGATTTTTATTCATTAGAGTTTTTGAGTCTAATTGTTTTTAAACTGCCACTTTTGTTTGTTAAAGATACAGATGCCTGGTCAGAGAGGAAAGCCAGGTGAATTTATTGTTGCAATTAGACGCTTCACAATTTGAAAACTTATCACTTAAATTGGTGAAGTGTCACTTTTATGCAACTTGATGTTTAGAAATCCTCAGAGCCCAGGACTAAACTCATATGCAATTTAACAAGATCCTGGTGAGATAAAGGAAGTCGCACTTGATGAGACACTGAGACAGACTGGATGGAATTTTCCACTTCCCTCCTGCATGGTTGAATAGGTGAAGGGAGACAGACCACAAATTGATTTTTGTGTAACTTTTAAATTAAGTGGAGCAGAGTTAAAAAAAAAAAAAAAAGTTGCTGGATTTGAAGTCGCCCTATGTTTGATTGCTCCAAGGAAGTTAGTTAATATGTTAATATGAATCTAGATGAACACTGTGTGTTTCACTCTTCATGTTAATTTGTGCTGCCTGCTAATCTCTGGGCAACCGAGAACAAGTCATAGGTTATGTGTTTTCTTATTTATGGGCATTAAGCAAAATCTTTAAAATGTAAAATAAAGCCAACAAAATGCACAGCCTGATAACAACAACAAATCTAATCTAAAGTGACATGGGGGGACACTCCCAGACGTTTTTCTCTTTAATGTAACATGACTTTAAATTGATGCAGCCCCACAATGATTGAAAAACTCTCAGAGCTTGTCTCCTATGATTACGTTTCTGATCTGTACAACTTAATTTTTTAACTCGGTGAGTCTCAGTTTTGCGAATGAACAGTTTTTTTTTTCCTTTCTTTCTTTATTTGGTAAGAGAGTTTATTTGGCAACCAGACAACTGGAGCTCTATCACCTTAGGAAACAGTGGGAAATCCTCCAGTGACAAAGACCATGAGTACGCGCCTTCGATGATGTGCCTCTAAGTCTCTTGCTCCTCTTTTCCTTCCTTCTCTCCCCTTCTTTTCCTTTCTCTTTTCCTCTCGTCTGGTCTTGTCTCCTCCTCCCGTTTTGTGTCGCGTCTCGTCTTGTCTCGTGTCTTGTCTTGTCTCCTCTTGCCTCGCCTCCCCTCAGTTCCCCTCCCCTCCCCTCCCCCTCTCCCCTCTCTCCTCTTCTCTTGACAGTGGTGATGGTTGTATAACTGTGAATACATGAAAACCCACAGAACTGTACAATTTAAATGGGTGAATTGCACTGTATATGAACTATATCTGAATAAAGCAGTAATACATTTTTTAAAAATGTCTCGGGAATTGTCAGTATAATTACTTTATAAATTGTGTTTTGATAAATTCAAAAGTAACTTAAAATGGATTATCCTTATATGGTATGTAAGGTAATGCCCAGTGATTGCTAATGCGTGTTATTCGGGGCACTCACTCAAATTCTTTATCCAATCAATGGTGTCTAGAATGTGTTGAGATTTTTTTGTTTGATGCTTTCTTGGGTTTGGGATTCCATTTCTTGGGCTTCGGGTTCCATCTCTTGGGCCTCATATGTGATATGGGTGAATTTTATGTGAGTCAAAGGCCGGTTGTATCATGGATGTTTCCATTTAAGCAAAATAACGACATTAACTTGTATCATTCTGATTTCATACAGTCACGCGCAGAGTTCTCCCCTTCCTCCATAATTTTGAGTTTCAAAGCTGACTTTGTTTATTCAGTTTGGGTAATTACTAGAGTGAATAATAATTATCTAACAAATATTCCTTTTGGTCATGATTGTATGACTGAAATGACTTTTACTAAGTAATCCCCAAAGGCCTTCTGACTGTTCTTTTGCTTCCTCCACAGTCTCCAGTGATATTTTCAGATTAGAAAGAGAAAATCAAAGTTCTCTGTTCCATTTTATCACTTTTTTTTTTTTTTAACTTAGCTATCTTAGCTTGGGTATTTAATCTTTCACACAGCTATTGATAATTGTAAATTTTTATTTGAAATATGCTTAATGTTTTCTTATGTAAGACAAGAAATTTAAGGATAAGAAAACCATTTACACTTTCTTTGACATGAAAAGCAATTTACAGATGGTGGAGCGACTTGGACCCAGAAGAGTTAAAGGACCCCGAGAGCAATTCCGAGCTACTGTGTCATGCTGAGGTGCCCACAGTTACAGGATAGGGACCTTGTTTTTGTAGGGAAACGTGCTCGTAATTTCTTCCCTTCACTTGGCATTGCTCCAGTAATTTCTTTTTGGAAAAATCAAGATACAAAATACCCACCAAGAAGCTTCAGTTTATTACTTGAAGCAAGAAACCTGTATTCAAAAATTCTACCCATTAGATCCATATATGTTTATATTCTCTTATTTCTTTTTCTCTTATTCAAAGGTACCATATATCTTTAAGGAGATGATTCCTGGAGTAGGTTTTATTATATATCACACCACAGATTTAAGCTTGGTTCGTTTGGGTTTTAAAAATCTCCAGGGCTTTGAGAATGACTTTGAAACACTCTTTACTGTTGGAGCTTAAAGAAAATAAATCTTGAATGTCCTCTATATTAATTCACCTGCTTGGAAAGTTAGAGATTAAAGGGTTTACTGGGATTTTCATATTTTCTATAATTTCTATTTGTATTGGAGTAAACTGTTCTTTGTATGGAGTGGTTCAGCTTTCTAAAACAGAAAGAATCCATTATTGAGAGAGGAATAAGAAAAAAAGTACAGTATAAATACATAAAAATTCTTACAGTTTTGTGTATGTATGTGTGTTAGACATAAAGGAGTTAGTAAATTACTTTAATTAAGTGTACTTGGAAGAAAGCAATCTCCTATTTCCATTAATGGTGAACTCTGTGAGCAGAGACTCATGAGTATTCCTTTGAAAAGTCTTCTTTTTCTTCAGAAGGCATTTTTAGTAAAATGAAGGAAGAAAAAGAGAAGTGGATAAGGAAATGAATCACAATATTGAGGCAGGGACAGCAAGCTATATAGCCTTTCTCAGATTCTGGTATCTAGAACCAAGGTTGCTAATTAATGACCCAAGAGCTAACTGATGAAATGCAAGATGTAATACACACACTGAATTTGACCAATGTGTGATTATTACTATCCATTCATGTGTAATCCTGTATTTGGAAGATTTGTAATTTGTTTTTGACACATTCCTCTCTGATTTCATACACTCATGCATATAGGTCTCACCTTCTTCCAAAACCTTATTTCCAGAGTCGACTTTGTTTATTCTGTTTGGATAATTTATTGGCCACTACTTATTTTCCTTAATACGTAGTCTCTTCCCTGAATGCTCTGTCTTCCAAACCAACAATATACAGAACTAAGCCACAGGACTGGAACTTAAATCTTCTGCCAACAAAGGAAAGTCAAGGCCTTTCAGCCCCTAAATGCCCTGCGGAGTTCAAGTCCAGTGCCCGCCTTTTGCAGTGGTGGGTGGAGAGTGTTTGAAAATCACCAGAAATCAGTGTGTGACCGGGAACAGTGGCATTTTTCTGCTTGATGGCTAAGGTGGCCACCAGAAAAGGCGCTGGTCCGCTCCCAGAGGGCGGAGCAGGGTGAAGCTGGCTCATGAGAAGTTAAGGGGAGGCCAGTTGTTGTTTCCAGTTCATTTCCAGCATGTAAGTCTCAGGGCCAAAGGCCCAGCTGTGCCTCATTAGGAGCCGGAGTTTGGCTATGGTACCACTTAATTAAATAAGAAAGAAAAGGAAGGAAAGAAAGAAAGACAGGAGGGAGGGAAGAAAAAAAACAGAAAGGAGAGAAAAAGCCTAGCCAGCTAAATGGCAACACAATTTGGGACTACCTGTGTCCAGAATCTTTCATGTGACATAATGAGCGTGCCACCTGCTAGCTGTGGGGAGAAAAATGACACGGTGTGCAGCAGTCAACTTTTTCCTGAAGAAAGAGAGGACAGAGTATATCTTTGCAGCCAAGACACTGGTGGCATCTGGTTAACTTCAGGTGCGGCGCAAGTGTCAGCCCTAGAAAGCGGCTCCCAGTGAATAGTGCTCTTTACCATTTAATCAACTTCGTCGTATTTATAGCCCTGGCGAGGCTGGCCCATTGTTACAAGATGAAATTGTGATGTTCAGCAGTTTATACCTTGGGAGCTGGAAGCGTTTCTCCATGGTGAATTTGTAATATTAATTGGCCATGTCAGTTCATGACAAATGTAGTGACATCTATTTCAAGTATTTCAGTTTTATGGTGCTGAAAAAGTGACGCACGCTTGAGATAAGTAATCTCACAAAAGATCTTCACGCTCGCTCTGTAGCGCTTCCAGAACATGCTCTCAGAGGAGACGCAAATAGGCTCAGGGTTCAGGGGGGCTGTCCCCTTCCTTTTGCCCAAGGCTGAGAAGGAACCTGAGGAGGGAGGAGAGTGATGCCCTCCCTGTCATCCATCGTTCAGTCTGGTTGCTGGCATAGACTCTCTTGTCAAGGCTCTGTGCTTGAGATGACCATTTATTTGATCTGCGTGTCTGCCGCTTAGAGGCCCTGGCCATTAGTAACAAGAAAACAGTGCCCTTCTCCCTGTGTGCAGTCTGTCCCCTTAGCACTCTGGGGTATTTGGCAATGTGTGGAGACGTTTTGGTTGTCCCATCTCCCCGGGGGAGAATGAGTGGTTATTGGCATCTAGTGAGTTTAGGCCAGGAATGCTGCTAAGCATCCTACGATGCACAGGACGGGCCCCAAGAAAGAATTGCCCAGCCCCCAAAAGTCAGTAGTGGCAAGGTCGAGAAAGCCTGCACTTGTGTGGAACGTGCTCTTTTGTGCTTTTCACCTTGGCTGGTCCTCCAGAGATTGATGTGGCCCGTGGGAGGAGTGCTCAAGTTTCCACCCCATGGAAGATGGGGCAGGCAGAGTGAGGGATGCATCAAGTTGAGGGCAGGCAGACCATGAAGTGATGCCACAGAAAACATGGAAGTGGCCAGAGCAGCCCAGCAATGCAGAGCAGGCGTCTTGGGAAACGGAAGGAGGGAGGCATCCCTGCAGCTGGACTGAGCTTCTAGAAGGAGAGGGTGTTTGAGTTCACTTGCAGAGACATGGCAGAAAGGCATTTCAGCCCAGCTAGGTGGACACATTTGTCAAATAGAATTGAGCAACTTTTTTTCACATAGTTGCTATGACAATAGAGTTTCCAAAACAACAACACAAGGAAATAGACTTTTATGTATCTAGAGAGAATGTATTCATGTAATCGTGTTATCAGCCTTCTCTGTATGTCTAAGATACGGAAGGTGTTGTTATTCCTGTTTTATAGATGGGGAAACTGAGGCCCAAACAGATTACGTGACTGCTGAAGCTCCCATGATCTGTCAGTGGAAAGGAAGGGACTAAAGGCTGCAACTGCATTATTTTTCCTTCTCTCTTAAGTGGAACAACTTATTATTTTTGGTGGTTCTTTCACATGTGTAGTTTCTGATATCACAAACATACATTGCTTGTAAGAAGTTTAAAAATACAGTCAGGTCAAAAAAAGAAAATAGAATTGTCCTAGAAACTGCCCTTTCCCACTTAATTAACACTGTTTCCATGCTATTAAATCCTTCGGGAGCATCTTTTTTAATAGTTGCTCAATGCCCTAATGTATGGGTGGATTATCATTTACTTAACGGATCCCCTATTGTTGGACATAGAGGTTATTCACAATTTTTCTCGATTGTAAACCGAATTGCAATGAATGTCTTTTAGCACACATCAGTGGGTGATTGCCAAGTATGCCTGGAAGGGCTGGTTTTAAGAGGAAGAGTGGGCTTCGAGATAAATTGCTAAATTGTCTTCTGGAAATACTGAGAGATTACTTGCTTGTATTTTCACTAAGTATCATTTTCGAAAGCCAAATTGAACCTTGGCTTATTTTGCCGTGCATTTCCTCGAATTAGGAAAGCTAAATTTTTTTTTTTTTAATATATGTACGTAACAACAATGTCTTCTTTTGAAATGGTCTATTCATGTCCATTGATTTCTGTCCCTGTGCCTTTTTGTCTATGAAATGATAAGAACTTTTTATGTGTTCAGGTAGGGATAGTAACCCTTTGTTATGTGTATCATAGATATTTCCTCATGATTTCTGCTTTTTTTTTTTTGGTCTTAGAATTTTATGCTTAATTTTAACATAGCAAATTGATGAGCCTGTTCTCTATTGTCTCTGCTTTTTGTTGTTAGGCTTTAAAAATCCTTCTCCACTGTAACATTCTATTCACTTATCTGTCTTACTGGGTAAATGCTCCTATGTTTGACTTTGAAATCATTAAATTCATTGGGATTTTTTTTTTTTTTTCCATGAGAAATGAGGTAAGGGTCGGTCTGGTTTCTTTTCCCCAAATGATTAATTAGTTGTCCCAACATCAGTTATTGGAATAATTTATTCCTTCCCCAGTAACTACACCTTGGCTGATTAAGAAAACTATACCTCAGTGCAATTATTCCATGTTACCTCATAAAATATTAGGTTGATGTGTAAAAATCCTGGAATCCTTTTCTTGGGTGTATTTTGTTTTTCAGCTTCCAACCAGCACATTTCTTTGGATTATATTGTATTTTCCTTTTTTTTTTTTTAATAATTTGACTCACTTTGATATTACATCTAAATGTATAATTGTCTTTTTCCCACCCAAGATTTTAAGAAATAGTTCTGGAACTGCCATTCCTTTAACTGCGGCTTCTGCATCTAAAAAACAAAACAAAATAAAAACTTGGCATTTTGGCTCCCTTTGAGAATGAAGGCATATACTGCTTAGTTACCTATTCCTCAGCAACATCTGGGTATCCTCAAGACATCAGTGGAATAAATGGTGGGCGAGGGATATTTTTAGGCTCTCAGACGTGAGCCCCATGGGGTAAAATACTCTAATTCCACCCACCCTGGAATTTGAGTTTAGGTTTAATTTGGTTTGGAAAAGGCAGCAAGCCTGACATTTCCCAGCCATCTAAGAGAAGGATCCCTAATAGTGCGAGTCTCCAGATCTTACATTTAAAATCACCACGTCCTCGTGGATGCAGATTATGCCAGAGAAAACTTAATAATGATTTTTTCCTTGGCATTGCCTAGAAAATACTAGAATGGAAATGTTTCACAATTTTATTTTGTAATCTCTGATGTTTTCTTGTGTAGCCCAGGCCTCACTGCTCTGCTGCCACTCTTGTGGACCATACTAGGTAACACACGTGTCTCATTTATTGTCACACCGAATAGGTACTAAAAGGCCAGGCATGACCGTGTTGTGGTTCCTGCTGATGGGCACACTTATCAAAGGCACACGTTCAGTGTGTCTTATGAGGACAGGCATTTCCACTGACCAGGCCAATCTGCTGAGAGCTGTTCTCAGACATAAGGATTTCATACAGACAGATTCATATCACGTCCATTATATGCACCCCTGTCTTCTTAAATGTTTAAAAAGATATTACTTTGGACACTGAGAGGTATTTATGTCAGTGTCTCCATACCCTTCTTCTCTACTTCTTTAGTTCACAATGCAAATGGTTTGCCCTTTTGTTAGTGTCCTTGATGCTGTGTAATCTTTTTCATTTCTGTTTGCAGTCAGAGCCAAGTGGGCTCTTACTATTACTATGGAATCATTTTATTTGTGGAAACTTCTTCTTCCCCATTGTTCATTTTTAATCCCAGATAGAGAAAGACCCCAAGTTTACCTTTTGTGGAGTATATATTTTAACATTATTCAATTATTCATAATTGAGTAAGAATAACTTTTCACGGAAATTCGAGGGAGTTTTATCATCTTAACTCAGGCTTTCTTTAGGAAGTTTGGGGAGCTAGGCACGTGTTACCTGGCCAGTTTCACCTACATGCTGTAATTCTCTCTTGCTACTTTTTTGTTTATTTGTCCATTGGGGTAGATGGTGACCCGTGGGAGATAGAATCTTTTTATTTCTTTGAAAATACCCTCATCCCTCTAATGAAAGTGGCTGCTATCTTGTGTATAATCAGTTCTGGGAAGGGTTTTTTTTGATGTATGATTAAATGTTTGTGTCCCCTGGACCCCAGTATATGCCTCTTGGTTATGGGCCTAGAAGATGCTCCTCTTCAGAGAAGGAAGGATAAAGTCCAAAGTTACTCAGGTAGAAAAACAAAGGGGAAATCAGGTTTCTAGTTAGCCCAAATGCAGCCATGGGTAGAATTTTAGGCTTATTTATATTCTATTTCACCACAAGATGTCACCAGGACACCATACCAACATGGCCTATGGACCATCTCTCTGGCCGATAGAGTTATGGTAATCAAATAGCATCAGCCTAGGGCCATGGGGACAGTGGGCTGGAAAAGAATCCCATTCTAGGGAGCTGGAGGACATCACAAATGTCTTGATGCTCCAGGGGCCCATCTCTTCCAGCCTTTCACTGGAGAGTGAGTACTGGTAGCAGGACGTGAGAAGGTCATCACGAAGTCCAAGGTGTTCTCTTGCCCCTGCAACTTTGTCTTCCGTGGATGGGAAAGAGGCATCTATGAGGAGGAAGGACCAGATGGATTATCATTTCCCCCCTCTCAGTCGGCATCTGATGCATGACTAGGAATCACATTCTCTTAGGTGAAACAATTTCAGATGACTTAAATATGGACATTTTAGGCCTTTTAAAATTTGAGCTTTTTGGTGAATGGCATTATTTGACAAATGTAACATTGAGATTTCATCTTTCGTCATTTCAGTGTCAGCTGGCAGATCATTCACTTAGTACTCGTTTCTCCCTTTTGGAGTTGTGGAAGGGCTCCGCCAGGGTGGGGCTCTGGTGGCTTTTGGTTCAACCTAAGTGTTAATCCCAACTTAAGTGTTTTGAGTCCTTTGTGGTGCTTCTATAGAAAGTCAGATCTCATAGCACTCTCCTTGGTCACCTGATGTCTCCTAATTTTTATTCTTATACCTTAGATTATTTGTCATCCTGAATTATGCCAGGACTGGTTTGTGCTAAGAAGCTTGTCATTTGACTCAATGAAATAATACCAGCATGTCCCATGTGTATAGTGCTGTCTGTAGGATCCATCCAACGTGGATTGTATGTCTGCTTAACTGTTCCTATTGGTTGAGTTTAACATACCAATAAGGGCAAATATTAAGTCTCTATTGCAAAAAATAAAGCTAGGGATCATAGTGTGGATACTGAGCAAAACATTTTTTTGAAGAAATATAGAATCAGGACTGGGACTTGGAATTCCTGATTCTTGATCAAATTACTTTTCAACTCAAGTTAAAATTTTCTTCTTCTTTTAAACTCGGGAAGAGACCTTCACTTTTTTCGTCACCATTTTATGATTTAACCTATATCTGGCCCTTTAGAAGTTTAGTTTCTTCTGTAATAATTTAAAAAAAAAAAATGATGTGGACTGTTTGTGACCTTGTGTCATATTTATAGGACCTGGAATGATTAGTGTGAGAAAGAAGTAATTTCTGTTTCTGGAGTTCCTGTAGGTCTCAGTTTCCCAGCCCATACTTTTTGTTTTTGGGTTAATTAAGTGGGCTGTTTCAATGTCCATAGTTCATTTAAGCCATAAGCATGCAGACCACATGGAATCCCATTAGTGAAGCCTTATCAGTTTGCCCCCATCAGGATCACCCTTCCTCCTGAGTTCTAGTCGCTGATGTCTTGTTCTTCTCCCGAGAGCACCTTCTCAGATGTTTCTTTCCTTGTTTACAGTTCAGTATCTCCTAATCCATCCAATATGTGCTGCCACGGAAGGTTTGGGGAAATATTTGAATTACAGAGTGACAGATAGTGGGAGCATCTGGAGTCACATCTGAGATGCTGTAATGAATTTACAAGAGACTGGGTCCAGGAGTTTAGCTGTGTCCGCGATGTCTTGAGTGGAAATCCACACAAACATAATGTATACGAGCATTTGACAGATACATTCTTTGACTGGGCTGTGTTCATGGCAATTAGGAATTTTAAGCATGGGAAGCGATGAAAAAGTAAACCAAAATTGCATTTGAATAATATTGATGACTACATTTGCCTGGTAATATACCATTCTTATTGCGTCTTACGTGACCTTAGGTGGTTGATGAAACTTTCCAATGAGAATATTGTCAACTGCTGAGTACCTGTTGTCAAAGCCGTGGATAATTTGAAAAGGTTTCAAATGAGAAAGTTGTTTTCTCCACTAGGAAGCATGGTCTCAGATCTACTTCTAAGGTTCAGCATGAAAAGGAATGTAAAGTCATTTTAAGCAGGGGAAACACGAGTGGGGAAAATAAATCAGTAAGGGACATAGACTAGGGGGCTGATGGAGGAGAGGGATGGATCAGGATATGTGTTCCCAAACCAATGATTATATATTTTCCACCCATTTTGGTTATCCATGCCACTCCTTATCTCCTTAGTGCAGAAAACGGAGAGTTCGTTTGGTATTCTTAAGAACCTCCCATGATTACATTTAGGCGATGGATTTAACAAATATCTCTTATTTAAGCTCTGACTGTGGTGCACAGGTCTGTTGGTGTGACTCATCACTGGTGTTTCTGGGTTTTATTAGAAACGCCTAGACAGCAAAAGACAAGAATATGAACTGACAACATTGATGATTCTGGCAAACTGACATTACCCAACTATTGTCTTTGTTTGGTTTTCCTTCGGACTTTGGTTTTTGTTGTTGTTGTTTTGTTTTTTTTTGGGGTGTGTGTGTGTATGTGCAGTTTTTTTTTTCTTGTCGTTTTTTAAGAGAAGGGTGGGGGAGAGAGGCTTCCTCTTGCGGTTTTCCTTTCAAATCAAATTCTTTCCAAGCTTTTTGTAAAACTCTTTCTGCGTTTTGCTTACTGGTTGAGCAAGAGTTACACATGAGATGTGGCTTAGGTATTTTTACTGTGTCCATAAAGAAAATGTATATTACTATGCGTTGCACATTTGCCAGTTAGAATTTCTGAATACAAATTAATCAACTTGCAGCTGTGAATAACAATAAAACACAAGATAATGTACCTGCAGAAATGAGGGCATTTGAAATCCGTTCTCAGGTGGCCGTCAAAAATAGCCAGGCAGAAGTGCTGCTCCCTGTTTTCCATAATTGCGAGGCTTTGCCTTTCCTTAGTTAATCCGTTTAATAAACTCCCCTGCAGAATCTAAGTGCTTAAATTTAGTTTCTTTTTTGTCTTTATGGTGTTTATCATTGTTAACGTGGCATCAGAGTAGCTCAACTTTTGCATCATGATAAATTCATAACCCAAGAGAAGGCAGAAAACATAATTATTATCAATTGCCTCTCTCCTGGAATTGCCATTGGCTGAGTGGAGCAATATGTGTACCTAAGGAGTAGCTGATTCAGAGAAATTCCGGTTTGGAATGGGGCTTATCTTGATGGCGTTGCCATTGTTTAGAAGTTCTTCCCATTGGACTTGTCTTCAAGTTTTCCCGTACCGGTAAATTCTGCAAGGCATGTCAATATTTTAAGAAGCCTAAACTTTTTTTTTTTTTCCTACACAATATGGAATCCAGTGTATTCATTCAGTCCTTCAGTAAGTCTTAATTGAGTGTCTGCGATGGGTTAGGGAACACCTGTGAATAAGGTGAAGTCTGTTAACGTTCTATTAGGGGATATAAAATTTACACAGGATGTAACATATCAGATGCTAGAAAGTGAAAACAAGTATACCTTTTTTTTTTTTTTTTAAAGCAATGCAATATTTCACCCACAGCCTCAAAAATCACTTTCCTGAAGATCGCGAGTAGGAAGACTTAGCTGCTGAAGAATTTCAGTTCTTCATTAGGGAGACAGTGCCAGCCGGGGTGACTGCAGTCAGAATCGGACATGTTTGTCTCTTCATTAACTCACAGCAGGAAGGATGGGTGAAGAGAGTTGCTGTGGGGTCTCGTTTACCTGAAACTGATAAATATACTTGACACTGTGCCCTAAACTCCACTTTCATCCCTTGCTTGGCCACAACTGTTCGGGTCCTCCCTGTCACCAGCAGCCTTGAACTTGTCTGTGCTAGCTTCAGTTAGGGGTTCATAACTAGGGATTTGCCAAGGTTTGTAGAAGTGAACCTTGGTAGGTAAGGATTTCATGAAAGGGGAGTCCACTGTTGGGCAGAAATTCTTGTTCCGACAGATTTGGGGTCATGATAAAGAAAACCGACTTTTGAAATCTGAGAAACTTGGAGATTCTCTCAATGGGCTGATTTTTTTTGTTTTTTTTTTTTTTAAATGGGAGAAATAAAGTTGTTTTCAATTTGAATTTACTTTTTCCCAAAGAAGGCTCTTTTGAAGATTCAGTGAGATCTATGAAAATCCTTTGAAAAATGTAAACTGCTTCTCAGGGTTCTTACTCTCATTTATCTAGAGATTCAAAAGGAATGAGTATTATTATCTTTTTAGAGGTTTGTGGAAGGAAGGCCAAGAAAGAAATGCTCATTAATTTTGGCTGAAAGTGGTCACTTCAGCTGAAACCAGCTGAAGTTCAAGGTCAGACACTGGCATTAGGTTTTTCTCGTGTTTCCACATATCTGAAATGTTTTGAGACGTTGTTAATGGCCAGCATGCTTAGCTGACGTTTCATTGTTGTACGGATTTATTCACCTCTGTTCAAGGTACATCTTCCCTTATCATAACAGCTGGATAGAGGATGTTTTTAATATGCTGTCGTGGCCTGTACCAGACAATGTGTGGCTTCTCTCTCCGTGGATGGATTCCATGATAGGTGCCTCATTTCAAGTTAACCAAAAATTTAAAACATTTTCCTTTGATGATTCAGTTTTTACTCCAAGATATACCTCAGTCTCACCAAAATCTGCCAACGTTTTTTTCTCCTTGGGCTCTATGCTGATTCCTTCCATTGGGAAAAGGCATCCCCAGTGCTTGGCCCTGGAGGCATCTAAGTTATAGTGCTCCTCCTAGTCTTCCCATAGATGCTGTGTTCCCTAACATGCTACACCTGCAAATAGGAAGATGGGTCACAGGACCAGCTTTTACATTACATTAGGGGAAACTTAACTGATTTTAGTCCAGAACATGGGGTGGGGTGGTTTCATACTCATTTTTTTATATCTAGATTTTATAATGAAGTCACCATGCGTACAGCTATTCCGTTTTTTAAAAAAACCCTCTGTGAATTTTAATTAATACACAGCCTTTGTACATTTGAAGTATAATGTTCAAAATACTCTAACCCCCGAATTCTCTGGTTTTGGTTATTATATTTTCATGAGCATTAATTGTGATAGAGGCCTTTTAAAATCAGTTGCTCCCTGTAATTACAAATCTGCTTTATGGTATTTCGATATATCACATGAGTATACTTGAGGGTCGTGAGAAGTTCACGTGTGCAGGGTTGGGCCCCATGCCTTTCACGAAGGCGCTGGCTCAAGCAGCCGTGTTTTTGTACATCTCTGCAGGGTTTACACGTTATTCAATAGCCGGATTCCTATTGCGCTGTGCCCTGTGTTTTGAAAGCATTGAAAAAGAGCAATCTAGAACTCCAGTATTTCGGGAAGTCCTGGACTTGCTAAGGTATTTTTGAATTTGAAGAACTAGGAAACCATTACCTCAAAATGCTAATAATTTTCCCAAGTCAAGAGTCACTCTGATTTTTATTATGCATTGACCACAACTCACTTTCTGTTGGATTGACTTGGGAAACGCACACACACACACACACACACACACACACAAACCCAAATCTATCTATATATGTATTTTAAGATTTTATTTATTTATTTGAGAGACAGAGATAGCGAGAGAGAGCAGGAGTCGGGAGCCTGACATATATTTTAAAAATAGAAGTTAAATGCTAGGTCTTATTACCTAAAGGATTTAAAAATCAAATTTAACTTAAAAACTTGATTAAGTTGATATAGCAGGATATTCGATAAAGATTTTCCTTTTTTTTTAAACTAGAGGATTAGGATAGAAACCCAACTTCCATTTTCCTGCTGGGTGGCCTTGAAAACACCCAAACAATAGTGGGTCCTTCCATTAAGAGAAGGGGGAGAGGAAAAGAGACCCCCACCCCTTACCTGCTGGCTTTAAAATGAGAAAACACACACACACACAGACACACACACGTAATAATGATGGTAATGGAGGAAAATGTCATGAATAATTAAGAATTTATTTTAATTATGAAATATTCGTTGTTATTCTTACTGTTATTGGTGGGGAAAGGGTCATGTCATGCCTCCTTAAATAGCTCAGTACTTCAGAATGTGTCTGTGTTGCTCTCACAAAATGGTCTGTGCTCTTCAGTTTGTTTCACCTTTTGTTTTGTGGGGAGGATGCGTCACTATACTAAACTGCTGGTGCAGCGAAAAAAGCCTGCGTGGCCAGCTCTTCTCATCTCCTGGTGGCCTGCAGAGGAGGAGGTGCATGCCAGATGCTCCTGGTGAAGGATGAGGAGGGCAATCCCTGCCTTTAGACTGGGAGAAGCCTCCAGACCAGCCTGCGGTGCAGCAGGGGCTCCTGACCTTGTCACCAGAGCTCTGTCTGGCCCCTCAGTCCGGCCCAGCTCATCTTGCAGCCCCTGCTTTCCCCTCTCGAGCCTTTTTGCTTCTACCTCCTACTCTCAGCTGCCTTCTTCAGACCCTCGAAGGCAGTGAATCTGATTGGTTCTGTGTAGTTATCATTGTGCCTTTTGGACAAAGCACTCAAGGCAGGGTGGCCTGGCTACGCTTCACATCATGGGTGCTCCCATTGTGCAGACAGCGTGCTCAAGGTGATGGGGGGAAGGAGATCCTGGTGCCACCCATCTCCAAGGACTGTCCAGGCATGCAGCCTCGTCGGGAGCCTGTGAGTGCAGGTGTTTGCCCCAGCAGAGGGCTGTAAGTAGGTCCTCACAGGGAACAAGAACATGGCCTTTCTCTCGGAAGGGCTGGACAGTAAATACTGTCAGCTTTGTGGGCTGTACAGTCTCTGTCACAGCTACGTTGACCCATGAACTGCATGGGTTTGAACAGTGCGTGTCCACTTATACTTTGATTTTTTACAGTACAGTATTGTAAATTTATCTTCTCTTCCTTATGGTTTTCTTAATAACATCTTCTTCTCTCTAGCTTACTTTGTTGTAAGGAGACAATATATGGTATGTATAACATTCGAAATATGTGTTAATTGAATGTTTATATTATCAGTGAGGCTTCTGGTCAACAGTAGGCTATTAGTAGTTAAGTTTTGGGGCAGTCAAAAGTTATAGGTGGATTTTCAACTGCATGAGGGATGGCACCCCTGACCCCCACATTGTTGAAGGGTCAACTATACTCACTGTGCTGTTGGAGCATGAAAGTAGCCACAGACCATACATCGGTGAATGGCTGTGTTCCAGTGAAACTTTATTCACAGAAACAGGCAGTAGGCCAGATTTGGCCCAAGGGCCATGATTGTGTACTAGACTCTAGTGTACAGAGCATGGGTTTTGAGCCTCAGATCTGACACCTGCTAACCTTGCGACTTGGGCAAGTTAATTAAAATCCTGTGCCTCAGTTTTCTTTTCTGTCATGTGAGATAACATAGCTTCTAGCATGGTTATGAAACGATGTATGCAATAAGCTCAGAGTAAGATCTCAACAAATGCTCTTTCGTTCAGGACCTCCTTATCCACACTTACGAAGCAAGGTGGGAGGTGGTTCTGGATCTGAGGCCACTGGATAATAAATAGGTGTTCCTGTGAAGCTTTTGATTTTTCAGGTTGTCCGCTGGCCTTGATTTTTTGGCAGACACGTTCAGAGCTTTCAAGGTCATTTTGTGGTTTTTCCCTTTCCATGTCCAGGAACACCTTCTGCATTGCCATTTTAAACACTGGATTTTCCTTGAAGTAGTTTACTCACATGTGCTTTCTCTGTAATTATTTCTAGCCCTTTTTGAGGCTGGAGTGAACGTTTTAATTCAGGGTTTGTCTAATCTATTACTCCGTGTTCTTGGCCCAAGCAGGATAGGTGAATAGTATACCCCAAAACCTATATACCAAAAAGTGTGTCCAGACTTAGAAATTAACATGCACTCAACTTCACCATGGGCATCAAAGGGGGTCCTAGAATCTGGGAATGGAGGGGCTGTCCCCTGATGGTGATGTCTGTGTCCCCGCCTGGCTTAGGAAGCTCATGGTAAACCTTCAGAGGCTGCTAGGATGGTTCTAAGTCTGGCTGATTTATGTTCATCAGGCATTTTGTAAATAGCATTCAGATTAATCAGGCACCCACCGAACACAATGGAAGTACGTTTATAGCCCACCTGCCGTACCATGATCCCAAGAGAGCAAAAACATTGCATTTTGTCTTATTTATATATCTAATTTTTTTGAAAGCGTGTGTTTGTTGAAGGAAAGTAATTTTGCTTTGGGTCCTATCGTATTTGGTATTTGGGTTTTAGAAAATTAAGTAGGAAGCAGTTTTCTCCAGAATGACTTGTAAGTCAGAGGCGCGGGATGTTTTGCTTTAGGAGCTGCTAGGCTTGTGTTGCTCCGATCCAGCCAAGGGCTTTCACTTTGTGGGGGAGGGCCGCCAGTGGGCCTCACTCTGCGACTGGCCCCTGCTTGACCAGGAGTGACCTAGAGCAGGGGGCACAAACTGCTGCCTGCCGTTGGGCCAAATACAGCCTGCACCTGTTGGGGTACGGCCTGCAAGCTAAGAATAGATTTTGCTCTTTCTCATTTATTTTTAAACAATTGAAACAAAAGTCAAGAGGAGAATATTACTTCATGACACATGAAAAGTACATGGAATTCATATTTCAAGGGTCCATAAATAAAATTTTGAATTTCACCAATAAAATTAGGCAGAGATCTGTCATCTCTCTTATTGTATAAGTTCCTCCATACTATCCTTGGTTTTGCCTTTTGACCCACAAAGCCTAAAATATTTACTGTCTGGCCCTTTACAAAAAAAAAAAAAAATTTGCTACCCCCTGATATAGAGCAGTGATTTGCAGTCTGTTTTGTAGCTTTCAAAATCTTTCATCAAACTAAACCCTTTGAGGGAAGCCTGCTTTACAAAACAGGTACGTGATGGACTGTTTGGAGCAGGGTGGTGCTCTGAGCCTTGCTGGGTGTCAGACTCACGCCGCACCCTCCTTCTTGGGGATCAGGCTGCCTTCATTAAGAAGGTGCCTACATTCAGGCTTGTAAAGACCGATCTGTAGTCCCCTTTTTGCTATTCTAATCCAAAAAGCTCTGAAAAACTTTTTTTTTTTTTTTGGTAAACTTACAGCAAACTCTTTCGGTGGTGAAACCTGATTTCAGCTGATATTGTGTCCCTATTTTTCTACTCTACTGTGAATAATCCTATTTTCACAAGAGAAATAGAAATGTGTTTGTTATGGGATGTTACCCTAAACCCTGCTGGGGGTGTTTCATGACCCACAGTCTATTCATCCAGTTATCTTCATCACATGGACAAAGTCTGACTTATGGAAGCACACCAGATGGGGTGGCCCTCTGTTGCACCTTCGCCACCAAGGCCTACAGATTTGCATTGTCTCCCTCCATCGTGGACTCCCCTTTGCCTGCTGGACAGCAGGACGGCCTCTCTGAGCTGGCCACACACCTGCTGTGGATTCGTTGTCTCAGCTGTCCTGGGTGTGGTGCTGACCTTTGACGCGATCTTGGTTTATGCCGCCACATTTCCCCACAGCTCCCACCAGCCCTGGCCCAGCGCGTCTGTGCAGTGCGCTGTCCCATCTCGTGGTCTAAGCCGTTGTGTGACCTTCCATGGATGCTGGGGGATTTGAGAGGGGGTTCCTGTCCCCCTGAAGTGTGAAGTGCCCTGTTCAGGTTGAGACTGATGAAGAACTGGGCCCACAGCTAACAGTTTGTTTTTCTGCTCACGGGGCCAGCCTGACAGTGTTGAGGGGTCCTGCAGGCCTCACGCCCCAGGCCGCAGGCCCTATGTTCCTCTGCCCTTTTCTGCTTATGACTTTGAGGATTTGACTCTTCTGGCTTTTGGAGACTCCTTCTTTTTTTCCCTCAAGAACTCGCCCCAGTTCTTGGTGGGACAAAGCACCTACTTGTCCACCTTCTCAAAGTCCGTGACTGCAAGGCTACCCTCTGGTTCTAAGCCATGTGGGGAAAAAGGAAGAGAAAGCTGATGTGGGCAAGGCGCAGAGTTCTAACGGAGAGGGGTGACTAGGGTCCCCAGAACCTCAGAGTGTGGCCTTGTTTGGAAAGAGGGTCTTTGCAGATGCATTAGTTAGGGATCTCAGGAGGAAATCATCCTGGATGTAGACTGTTGTCCTTCAGAAGAGCAGAGGATGCAGGCATGGAGAAGAGGCTGTGAAGGTGGAGTCAGAGGCTGGAGGGACACAAGGATTACCAGCAGCCACCCCTGGCTGGGAGAGAGGCATGGTGTGGTTTCTCCCTCAGAGCCTCCAGGAGGAACCAACCTTACTAACACCATGATTTCAGACTTCTGGCCTCCTGAACTGGGGGAGGGTACATTTCTGCTGCTTTAAGCCACCCTGTTGGTCATGACCTGTTATGGCAGCCCCAGGGAACTAAGACACCTCGGTTCCCCAAGGAAGTTCATGCGGTCTTTGTTCTTGAGCTGCAGCCTCCAGAATTCTGAGCAGCCTCCTGCCCTCACCACTGTCGTCCCAGAGCAGAGAGCTCATGATCGTCCCTTGTTTATTCGTAAGTAAATATTTACTGAGCCCCTACCAGGGACAAGCTGGACTGGGCATTGCAGGTACAGGATCTATAAGACAGTGCCCTCAAGAAGTTCCTGATTTCATTAGGAAGACAGTGGAGTTCTAATGAGACCATGTGGCCACTCTCCAGAACTTGCACGAAGAGCTATGGGTCAGGGAGACACTAAGGATTAGGGTCAGGCCACACACCCCTTAGTCTCAAGCTGGAAACTTGCAGTTTAGGATCTGTTTATCCAAGTGACACCCATCTTGATGGGTATGTTCTTGGCCAGGTCAGCTGTCCCTGCTTACCACCACAGCCTCATGGCCCATGCTCACCACATTCCCCCCAACACCAGCCTTTTGGGGGGCCAGCAGTGTCTCCAGTGGATTGATGAAGACACTGTGACCTACAGACATTACAATGAGGCTGCCAGTGCTGTTTACCAAACTGTTTCAGTAGATTAGGTGAACTTTCTGTGCTAAGCACTTAGCACAGTTAATGGCACCTTGTAAGCAAAGGATAAATGTCAGTCGCTAATATCGTTGTGGTTGTGTTCCCCCCCCCCGCCGCCTCCTCTCTTCCTTCTCCTCCACCATCATGAGGGCCCATGGGCCTCACCCTTGTCGCAACCCTGATCATTATTATCGTTACTGTTATTACTGTTAATGAGGATTATGACATGGTTGCTCAGAGTCGCCCACTTCTTCGAGGACGCGAGCTGCCACCCTCACCTTCAGATCCGTTAAACAAGTGGCCTCGAGCTGTCTTCTCCGGCTGTGTCACTCAGCCCTCTCCCTCCCGGGGCTCTTTGAGGCAGACAGATGTTGCTGATAAACCGCAAGCAAACGTTTTGGGTGAATTCCCCATAGCCACACTCGGTTTGGGGCTGAGAAATGGAGTTCCTGTCACTGTTGACTGAAAAACACAGCCCTCCTAATAGGGTTTTGGTGCAGGAGCCACTAGCCTCACTGGCCCACAGACTGGAAGGATTGCGACGTTGGCCTAACATAATTTCAGTAACTCTGTCTGCTTCTGCCTCGGGTAGAAATAATTCAGATTTCACTCTACATTTTCTCTAATGGGCTAAACAGCCACTTTGTAATACCTGTATTTTATGAGACCTAATTCTGGATATTGTTTCTGCAGCGTTTTGAAAAGACAAACCTGAGAGAGCCGGCCATTTAACTTGAGCCATTTTAAAGTTATTTGTAAAATGATATGCTGTCTTTTTTGACCCAGTTACTTTATAAAGCTACATTCTTTGGCAAACATTAACACAACTTCTCTGTGTGTGGGCTAAATAAATATTCGGGCAACACTGATTGAGCGCTGCCTTGGGTAAATAATTCTCTTTCCACACATTTCCTAGTTTATAATGAGAAGTTTTCTTCGTGGTCTGACCAAATGTAACATTCCATTGAAAATGAGACATAAATCCTTGAGTGAGGGAGACGTGGAGCCAGGGTTCGAGGAGGTTCATGAAAGAGTAGGGTGGGCAGGGTGACCTCCTGAGTGCCCTCTCTCTTCTCGACTCTTCTCCGGTCTGTGGGCCCCCTGGCAGTGGGGACGTAGGAGAGAGTGGAAGCAGAAACATCCTCAGGAGGGGTAAGTGAAATCGAACTCCTACACTGCCCTCTCCCCAACCGAAACGCACCCCCTTCCAGGTCCCTCCTTTCAGTGAGACCACGTGATGCTCTACTCCCTTGTGAATTTTAGGAGCCCTTGTTCTTGACCCCACCTACCCCATTTGATTTCCTGTGTCGATTGCTCCTCAGAAAGCACCTCATTTTGGCCGAGCAAGCAGTAGAAGATCTCCAAGGAGGTTGGGACATCTCCCGCTCCGCCTGTCAGTCCTGGCTCTCCCTATTTCCGCCCGCGCAGTGGTGGGCAAGTAACCTCACCTCTTGAAACCTTGGTGTTCTCATGGGTGATAGGGGGATAAGAGCAGCATCTTCCCTGTGGGGATTCGATAAAATCATCCTCGAAGGTTATAGGAGAAAGTACACATCAAGTGCTGGTGTGTAAGCGGCCAGTTAGTAGGGGTCACAGAGGATGAGAAATTGCCACAGAAGGTACGTTTCCGTTTATTGCCTCATTGAAACCTCCTTACAATCTATTATTCCTTCTGTTGGAAATGAGGAAATTGGGACTCCAGGAGGTTTGGCGGCATGTCTGTGTCCACACAGGACCAGGATCGCTCCTCCAGTCCCGCCTCGAGTGACAGGCCACACTGCCCTCTCCCCCAACCTTCCTGTTCCTGCTCCCCTTTCCAGTCCTGTGGCCTCTGTCCGGCTGTGGATCCACCGTCTCTGGGCAAGGCGAAGGGCGATGATCAAAGTCAGCAAGGGAATCCTGGAAGAAACCTGGTGCTACTTAAAGGCCCCTCGTGCCTCTTTCAGGGCTTGACACTCCGGTGCCGGTTCAGAGCAGAGGAGGCGCGTCTGCTTGGAGACACAGGTGATTGTGCAGTGAGGCAGGTGCTACATAGGCCTTGCGTCATCCACTCTTATCGGAGCAAGAGGAGCATTTTTTTTCCTCTCAGAGTTTTATTTTTCTTAAAATTAGTGACTTCCCATATAAAATTAGAAAATGCTCATTAAAAAAGTGGAAAGTAGGGGCGCCTGAGTGGCTCAGTCATTTAAGTGACCAACTGTTGATTTCGGATTGGGTCATGATCTTGGGGGTCCTGGGATCAAGCCCCGCATTGTATTGGGCTCCCCGCTCAGCGGGAAGTCTGCTTCTCCCTCTCCCTCTGCCCCGCCCCCTCTTCATGCTCTCTCTCTCTCTCTCTCAAATAAATAAGTGGAAAGTACACGAACGTTGAAGAGAGAGAGGAATAAAAGTCACCCGGTATATTCACCACTAACATTTTGGCGCATACTCTCGAGCGCTTCAAAATGTACAGGTTGTTCTGTTTTATTTTGTTTGGTTGTAACTGCAGCCTATACGCTTATGATGCCCTTCCCTCACAGGTTAATTTTAAATTAATTCTGCTTTCTGAATCCAAATACCAATCCAGAGACAATGTTTTTTGCATAGTGGTTAAGCATGTTATATAGATAGTGCTCTGTAGGTGATAGTTTCTTTTTTGACTTAAGATTTCAGTCCTTCCTGTTTTTCTAGACTGTTCTAAGAAGCGATGTGAATGGCTGCATGACAGTCAGCCAACTAGATGAATCGTGATTTTCAGTTCATCGTTCCCCAGCTAATCGGAGTTTTAGGTTGTTACTAACTCTTTGTCAGTTATAAGGCCATGAACATCTTTGGTTGTAAAGTTGTCCCCAGTTAAGACTATTTCTATGGGATTGATTTGCCAGAAGTGGATTAAAGGTACAAACACTGAGAACTCCTGCTACATATTAACTTGGGCCAGAAACCCACCACATAACTGAGAGTGTGTCTTGGGCTTGCTGGAGAGCCAGGGTGAGGACAGGAGTAAGTGGGTCTTTTGATTTGCATTGTTCAGATAAGGACTTATCCTAGATGGGCCAAAATGACCAGCTTATTTTATTGTAAAAGTCGAGTGAATTTTACGCTTTACTTATGTGCACGTCTTCAAAGACAAGTGGGAACTGGGTGGGTGTTTGTCATCTCAAACAATGCCAGGACATGGAACCAGTCCCGAGGCTTCTGAAAAGGAGTTCCAAATTTGGATGCCTCTGAAGTTACTTCTTGCAGTACAGCACGGACAATACTCTTTTTTCCACAGTGGCTGAGTCTCAAGTGCCAGGATGCTGAAGATGCTCCTGGGTCATAATTAACCTGCTTCAAAATGAGAAGGGAGAAAGGCTGGTAAAAGGCTCCCTGAACTCCAGAAAGGAGAACAAAAATGTGAAATGCTAACCCTTTTGAAACCTCTGCTCTTTTCTGTTCTTTATTAAGAACCAATCCAAAGAGTAGGACACTGGATTGCAAATGGATCATTCTCCCTGAATTGAAAGAGTCTACACTTTCACCACAGATCCTACAAATCTGCCCTCCCTATTTTTTTTTTTTTTGGCACAGGATCTCCCCCAGTTCCCCTCTTTATCACAGCTCGTTTGGAGCATCTGTGCATTCTTTTTCAGGTTCCCACTGAAGACTGGATTTTCATTCTGTTGCCACTGAGACATTGTGTTTGTACAGTAAGACTACTTTATAGAACAGTTTGTTATTACGTGGAATTAAATAAAACCCAGGTAAATCACGTGCCCTGAAACCCAGCAGTGGCATATGGTGAAAGCCTCCGATGTAACACGGGTTCTCACCACCCTAACTACCCCTCACACATATTCTGACATTCCACAGGCCTCCCACTTTTCCCCCCGCTTCTGTATAACAATACCCTGTTTTTGAAAGTACTTGTTCTGATAATTTATTCTTTAAACAAGAGAAGGAAAAAGTGTTGTTCCCCTCATAAAACAGTTAACAGGAAGCCGGAGGCATCTTTTAGTGCCGGTTTTTGGCTGATGCTTGGAATGGCTCCATCAATCACGGCTATTCATGTAGAGCTGGTTTTTATGTCAGTTAAACCATCTTCCATCAAGTTGGTGAAGCAGAGTCAGGGAACAAGATGAATTGCGAAGCGTCTTCTGTGGTGTGGAAAGGGCTTTGCTTTTAAATGCTGATGTTGATTTCTTAATATTTTCAGCTTCCTCTTCCGAAGCCCGTTTCCCTCTGACCATGGCTCAGGAGTCCGTTCTTTTAACCTTGTTCAGGGGGTGGCAGGGGCGGGGGTGCCGGCTGCCCGTCTAGAAGTGCCAGCGATGGATCAGCTGACGAGGGGGATTCATGATCTGTCTTGGGTTCCCAAGCAAGGGAAATTAATCCTAGGACCCTGGGAGTGATCTTTGTAGCCCCAGTACGCGATGCTGTTTCTAGTTGGCCCGCAGCAGCAGCATCCGTCTGTGCTGGTGGAGTGTTGTTCGGGGTTGGGAAGCGGAGCGGTGGGGGGGAGTGGAATGTGTTGTTACTTCACACAGAGTGCCATGGTTTTTCTTGAAAGATGTATTTTATATATCTCAGTGTCAGTCAGTTTACATGTTTTGTGCCCAGAAGTCAACAGGATTTCTGCCCTTCCCCAGGCCCCGTTAATTCGGTTCAGTCCTTCAGAGAGTATTTGTTGAGTGAGTGCAGTGTGCAAACCCGTGGGGTGCCAACGGGGTGGCGGCGGGGGGGGGGTGATGGACGAGGGCCCCCCAGCAAGGAGGGGTATGTTTTCTCTGACACGGTTTAAAATTGCTGACCGTGGTGATGATAAAAAGCATTTGGACTTTGGTCAGTTTTATTACTGCTTTGAAATTCCCTATGGACAATGCACCCCTTTATTGCTTACACCCTGAGTGGAGCTGTGTCTCTTTTGGCCACTACCCCCTTTTCCTGCCATGGGTGCAAAACGTTCCTCACAGGTCCCCTCTGCCTCTTCACCCCTGCCTCTGTGCCTTGGATTGGTTCCTGGATCACCCCACTGTTTTAGGGATGCTCTTTGGTCCTTACTGTGCCCACCTGGATCCCTACTGTTCCTTACCTCCTGTACACTCAGGGACATCAGACCATGGAAAATGTTTGTATATAAACTTAGGTGAACCAAAGTGATCATTTTAACAACATTTGGGACTTGATTATTTGTATTGATAGGGCCCCTTTCTTCCCAAGAATTGCAAACTGCAAGTCGGCATGCAGCTTTTGAAAGGAACATTTCACAAACATTTTACAGCAGAGATGAGATGGCTGTGGGTGGGGCTTGGGAGGCTGGATGGGGAGAGAGGGCACCGGAAGGGGAAAGTGGGAAGAAGGGGGTGAGTGAGATAAGCAAAGGGAGTTCAGAAAGTAATAAAGTCCTACAGTAATCAGAGGGCTGAGGCCAGGTCCCTAGGGAGCAGCTGTACACAGAGTGATTCAAACCCACTCCAGACCTGTGTTCTGAATCATTACCTTCACCTGGAGAAGCAGACCTGGCCTTGGGCGAACCACCCCCACTCCCTGGCTCTATGACCTTGGCAATTTACTGCCCCTCTCTCTCCAACATCAGTTTCCTCATTTGTAAAACAGCAGTAACCTCTAACTCATAGGGCCATGAGGGGATTAAATGAGAAATCACTCCGAGCATTGAGCGCACTGTCTGGCATGTTAGGGAGAGCTCCAGAAATGCCAATGTCATGGTTAAGAGCTTCGTTCTGGAGCTTGATGGCCTGAGTTTGATTCCCAACACCGCTCTCTTCTAGCTGTGTAACTCTGGGCACGTGGCTTAATTTCCTTTTTGCTTTCCCCCCGTCCTCTGTAATACAGGGGTAACAACAGATGTTTTGTTGGCAGGGTGAACTGAGATGGTCCCTATAATGTGCCTGGGAGTTGGTGGTGCCCAGCAGATGCAAGTTATTAGTATTGGAAGGATTGCTTACTGGGTGTCTGTGCTGCACCAGGCAGGGTGGCAGAGCAGAAATGACCCATCGAGGCACAGATGTTTGGAGTAACTCTGCCCGAGGTCCCTCAACCCTGGTTCCTGCCATCCGGTGTTGGCTGTGCCAGATGTTTGAAGAAGGAGGAGGAAGCCCACTTTTGTCCTTTGCCCTGATTCCTCCTAGGTCTCATTTCATGGTGCCTTATCATAGTAGGTGTGCACGGGGCCTGGCACAGAGAGGGTGCTCTGTAAATGTGAGTTCAGGTTCTCCCTTAGGGAAACCTCCTCTCCCTCATCTTCCCTTTGCTTTGGTCAATTCGTGGGCATCAGCTTTTGCCCTTTCTGCAGATTTTTCCATTGCAATGAGCTCATTTCAAAACAAGGACCATTTGACTTTGTACATGTGTTAGCCCTTCTCCCTATGCCTCCTCTCCTTTCCTTCTTTTTTTTTTTTTAAAGAATTATTTATTTATTTGAGAGAGAGCGAGCACAAGCGCGAGCAAGCGAGCATGAGTGGGGAGAGGGTAGAGAGAGAGGGAGGGAGAGAATCTCCAACACACTCCCCGCTGAGTGTGGAGCGTGATGCGGGGCTAACCAGCTGAGCCACCCAGGCTTCCCTCCTTCCCTTTCTGTTTGAATAGCAACAATGATAGGGAAGGAACCAGAAAGTCTCCAGCAGGTCAACCTGTATTGCTACAAAACTATTCCAGCTAACCTCATTCTAAAAGCCATCTAAAATATATTTACTTGTATCCAAAAGAATACAAAAACATTACCACCAAACCCCAGTACCTTTGGAACACATGGTGCTCTGGACCACTTCCTTGCTCATTAGCTTGTCCAAACGAATGACTGGCACAATGCAGACGTGGACATCAAGTAATTCTATTGTTAAAGCAAGTACTCATACTCACCCCCCTGCAAGGTTTAGTGAAGGAGAAGTGGGAAATTAATGCCAAATGAAGGTTTTAGGTTATGTGTGGATTTCATTTATCCATGCTCTCTCTTACCCCCATTAGCATGGTTAATTAAGAGTTGTCAATACATCTTTGCTGGAGTATTTGATTATTTTTTCAGCAGGGAAGGTTAGAATGAAGTCTTCAGATCTGGCAAGTATCATGGGACTTGTAGAGTAAATTGCAGGTTAAGCCCTCATTTTGATCTCCGGGACCAGAGCAAGCACCGTTTCATTGATATGTCATCAGCTATGAGCTGAGGGAGCACACAGAGGTGCCCTTTGGGGACAGAGGGGCATCTTGCTCTTGTCTCCCATATTGAAAGGGTTTATTGCACAGTGAATGTGTGCTGGTGAACAAACAGCAGACTGGGGTTAGCATTGACTGGAGCTAGCTCTGAAAGCCTTTTGATCTATGCTTTATTTAAAAAATATATATGCATTTATATATGTATGTGTATTTATGTATATGCACATACACATTTTCGTATACATATTTTTGTCCAGGTGGAGGGGTGTGTGTGTGTGTGTGTGTGTGAGAGAGAGAGAGAGAACTAATAACAGACAGGAGTTGAAGTTACCACTTAGCCCTGCTAACCCCTTGATTTATGATTTATTAAAAAGTATATGTGTATATGTACATACACACATAGCTCCACCATGCGAATCTCCCTTTTTACCTCCCAGATAAGTATGCTAGCAAACAGTTCCTGCAAATGGCAAATGGCTCTGCCCTTTAGGTGTTTCTTTTAGCATTTGTGTTGACAGTGGCCTTTAGTTTTCCTTCTACTTTAGGGCTCTCAAGCTCTAGAATAAATCTTACTAGCTATTAATTATACCTTGAGATTTCTAGGAGAGGCAGGCTAGTTTTTATTATTTTACCCACTAAATATACCTCTAGATAACACAATACGTATTTACAAGGACAAGTTTTGTTTTATTTATAGGGTTATAACAAATCATCAAAAACAACCCAAAAAGGGCCACATAGACCAACATCCTTGTTTCTCCTTCTGCTTCATCAATGAATTATGCATGCATTACAAATGGCAATGAGGAGCAAAGGTCGGTTTAGAACAACACAGATTGGAAAATTACACCATTTGTTTAAACAACATTTATTATTGATTATTCAGCATAGGGGCCGGTAGAAGCGCAAATAGTGGCAGTAATATCATCTATTTACGTAGGCCCTTTATAAATGTTGTACCCTACTCTCTGTTTAGATCAGAATAATTGTTCAAATTTTCCAGCTCTCTTTTGCAAGAGAGCAAAGACAAATTTGGCATCTACTTTCTCGAGTCCTTGAATCCCCATGAGATCCCTTTTATTCTCTGTATTTCGCAGAAGAGGGAAAATTGAGGTTCAGATGGATTAAGTAATTTGCTTAAGGTCATACTCCTAAGGTCATAAATAGTCTTTTTAACACATAACATTGTTAATGTGTCAGAGACCCGTGATTCATTAATGAAAGTGATGGTAATCATCATCATAATCATGTATATTACAGATTAACTCTTATTTTGCCAGACCCTGTGCTAACCATTGTGCATGTGTTTTGTCTTCCAGTCTTTACATGAACGCTATGAATAAATGTTATTATAGTTGACGAGCCTGGGGCACTAAGGAGTTAAATACTCTGCTCAAGATCACAGAGTTAGTAAGTGGTTGAGCTGGGATCATGAAAGACACCATTATGTCCTAGTTTCATAATTTTTGTGCTTTCCATAGAGTATCTCCTTCTCCTGACTCATGGGCACCCGTCATTTCATGAACACGTGCGAGCAGTTCAGTGGTTGATTCAAGTTAGTCTAATACAGATTTCCTAAGAGCCAGGGAAATACGATATTCCACTTCATAAACATAAAGCTTCATTTTATTTTTAAATAATCATAGAGTAGAATGAACAACATTACTTTCACTAAAATGGAATTTAAGAAATAAAACCCAAGAGACTAATTGCTGGAGTTATGTAAGAGTGACCTGGGAATGAGAGAGCTAAGGTGGTAAAATTCGGAGTGTGTTTTCACTGTGCGCAGAGTGCCAGGCAGGGCCAGAAGCTGACTTTCCAGCTCTGCTCTCCCCGTCTCCCAGAACAACTCAAGAGGCATTTCTCGTTATATAGTACAGATCCTGGGCAAGAACAAAAGTCATCCAGCCATGTACTCAGGACATCTGGTCTACTCTCCTCACTTAGCTAGGGTTGCTTGTGAGAGATCTCTGTGTGATGGTCTTTATTTATTTATTTTTTCTTTAATATTCCATAAAGGATTATCTGGAACATTAAAAAAGAAATCCATTTTGTCTTCTTGCACAGAGACTTGCCACTTCTACTCCATGACTCAGACATTTGTTTGAGGCAGCTCTCCAACTTCCCCCCTCTCAGAGCCCTGTTGGAAAGCATCAGGAACAGGCTGTGACTTGTGCCCCTCCTTTCTCAGTTCTAATTGGGACTGAAAACTCTCCGTGTGTCCGTGGGCAGGGCCACACCTTCGCCTATCCATTATGGGGCCATTGGAGGAACCTCCAAAGAGGCGCCACTTTGCAAGGGCAGCTCAGGGCGAGTTTCCAGCCCAGTATCCGACATGGTTCAGATGCCACCCACAGCCTCCCTTTTCATGTTCCTTGCCTGTAAGCTCTCACGTTGTTATTTTTATAAGTCTTTTCCAGGGCCTCTGATTTTCTAGCCTGTTTCACATTTGCCATAACCAATAAGGATGTCTTGGCATGTGCAGTCCCCCCTGCCCCCTGCCATACCTTCTTGTTTCTGGCACGCTGTCTTTATGAGCCTATAGAAAAGTCCCCAGGTTTCCTTACTTCCAAAACAGTGGTCAGGGGGCAGCTACCTTTTAGAAGCAGGAAAAAGAAACTTCAACGAATAAACTTAGAGGATCTAAAAACTTGGGAGTCATTAAGAAGCTATATGGTGGAAAGAGAAAAATATCAATTCTTTCAGATAAATTAGGTTTTGCGGTTACCTGTCTCTTTGCTACTTGAGTAGAGGGGAGAGAGCGAGAGGCCATATTCCTGTGTGGGGGCACACTTACTCTCCTAATGTCTTTTTGGGGGAGGCAGGCATGAAGGAAGAGCAAATTTTTCCTGTACCCACACACCCCACTTAGGAAAATGCGCACCCTTGAGATGCTGGAGATCCAGCTAAGAATCACACATCCCAGAACAGTGAGTAATAACAGTATCCACGGTTTATTGAAGATCCATGATAGCCAGACACTTTTCTAGTCCCTATATATCCATAATCATGTTTATTCCTCAAAATGTCTCTGAGGTTTTATTATTCCCATTTTATAGATGACAAAATTAAAGCTCAGAAAAAGTAGTAACATAATCAAGGCCATGCAATATCAAGATGTGAGCACAGTTCTTCTGACTCCCAGGCCCAGGGCCTGTCCATCACACTACCTGGCTCCACGCCTGCCCTACGCCAGGTGAACGAGACTGAAACGCCATTGCAGTTGGCCTCCAGTACTGGTTTCCAAGCCTACTGGTCCTCTACATCTCACTGTATCCTTCCAGATCCTGCCTTCCTACCTCTGCTGTCCAAGAACTTGACTTTTTTTTTAAGATTTTATTTAGGGGTGCCTGGGTGGCTCAGTCGTTAAGCATCTGCCTTCAGCTTGGGTCATGATCCCAGGGTCCTGGGAGTGAGCCCCACATTGGGCTCCCTGCTCAGCGGGAAGCCTGCCCCTTCCCTCTCCCACTCCCCCTGCTTATGTTTCCTCTCTTGCTGTCTCTCTCTGTCTGTCACAATAATCTTTTTTAAAGATTTTATTTATTTATTTGGGGGCAGAGGGCAGAGGGGAGAGGGAGAGAGAGAGAATCCTAAGTAAATTTCCCCACTAAGCAGGGAGCCCGACGCAGGGCTCAATCCCAGGACACTGAAATCATGACCTGAGCCGAAGTCAGACGCTTAACTGACTGAGCCACTCAGGTGCCCCCAAGAACTTGACTCTTAAAAGTCATTGCTGAGAAAGGAACTTTTTGCTCTAATGAACCTAGCAGCTCCATCCAGGAGAGAAGTATAGTGGGTTCAGGCTCAGAAAACACAGCTTTGTGATCCCCACCTCCAAACAACTAATCTCTTTCTGCCTCATTTTTATCATTTGCTAAATGGGAAGGACAGTGTCTACCCAAAAAAGTGTTTGCAGGATTCAATGAGATTCACATTTCACTTGCATTCAGTTAGTATTTGTTGAATGAATGAATGATTGATGAGTTCATTCTTAAATATGGATAGAAAGCAGAGCAGGATACTGGTGGGTGATAAATGGCCCAGATGTCCCTCTCTACAATCTTGAGTTATCTGTGATTGTATACCAGTGCAAAACTCCATTCACATTGTAGTCTATGTAAATGGTGACCCATTGAATGGTTCAGTCTACAAACTGAACAACCATACATGCAGCCCTGTTCTCCTGGGTTTTGATTCTTAGAATTTAATCTAGATATATTTGCTTCAGGTGAGGCCAAGGAAATCTTCACTTCCTGGCGCTTTTGGCTTTGGACTTGAGTCCATATCCATTTCTTTACAATCCAAAGGAATGCTGCTGGCCCCATGAACTTCTTAAACACACACACGGGCTCCTGGCCTGGAGTCTTCATCTGGTTGCTAGATTGTTTAAAGAAGGATTTTTGTGATTCTTCTAGGCTGACACACTGGCTGTCATCTGTTGTTTTTCTAATCTCCCAGTCAACATTTGGTAAATGAAGGTTTAGGCGTGTGTGTTTCTCTTACGTTGGAAGAGTAAATAAAGCCATCAGATTTCACGAGTTTTCTCCCATGTCTGCTCAGATGCTGCTGCAGGTCTGTAGAATGATTGAAATATTTGCAACCTCTAGAGCAGCAGGGTATTTATATGGCAGCTGGCAGTATTGATGGATTTGGGGAATGCCGTTTGACAGTTACAGGCTCCTCAGAGCCAGAGAGGGAAGCGGGGATTGAGTGACAAGACTCTTCCTGTATGTCTCCAGCCATATAAATCATGGGCAGAATCTCACTCCTGCAGGGAGAACCTGCAGGGAGCCCAGTGGGAGGCACTGCTGTTTACTCTCGCCAGCCCCCTGCAACCACACAATTAAAACTAAGGAACAAAGTCTGGCCAGGGAGGTTTCCTCTCACCCCTCATTCCTTGTTTATTGGGAGACTTTGTAATTAGATCACAGCTTCTTCATTCTTTTGGAAAGATTGAGAACAGTTATCACACATGCTCTGATGCTTGGAGTGGAAAAGTGATTTGAACAGCTTTTGGAACTCTTGGGGTTCTAAGACATAGATTTTGGTTCTTTCAACCCCTCTCCAGATGTGTGACCTGGGACAAATAACCATTCTGTGCATAGGATTTTTTTCTTCCTTGAAACAGGAATGGAATATATTTCCACTGTTTTTCTATTGGCCTAAAAAATCAGAGACAATGTATACAAAATGTCCCAAACTTTGTTTCCTAGAAAAAGAACCATAAAAACATCCAGGCCATATTGTATAATAATTCTGCTATAGAAAAAACTTACTAGTGCAAATTATGAATCTTGACTTGCCTATTTATTAAGATACCCTCCATATAATTAAAAATATTTTATTTCAAAGGCCTGGCTTGTGACATTTAAGATGTTTCAGACACTAACCAATAATCCATCGACTTCTCTAATGAGGTTTGAAGGAAATCCAAAAAAGTATATTTTAGCCGCTTTTACAAAAGGGAAACCAGTCTCATCACAGCATTAATAACTGTGAGGAGCAATTCCACTGTTAAAGTGCCAGTAAATTCTACCATATATTGCTAGCTCTTCATTTTCTGGGATTAAAAAAGGATTACAAAATAGGCTAGATAATCTAAATATAGTTTTGCTGGGAGATTTAATAATGACAGGCACTTTTTGGGTATTAACATATCACAAATGGTGTGAAACCAAATTCCTGCAGAGATGATCTTGCTCTTCAGAGAGCTAGATTATCCCTCAGATTCTACAGCCTCTTGTGTGTTCCTGGCCTGTTTACCAGGGCCCTGCTTTGGAGAACAAAACAAACCCTCTTTGGGGCTTGTCACTCTCTTGGCATTCCTAGGAACTTCCTCGAAGATGAGTGATGCAGCCTAGTTGTTCTTTGTTCAGTTTAGCAGTTAGTGCTTGAGAAGAAAACACATTTTTTATGTGTTCATACGCTAGTTAAAGAGTATTCCAGATTTCACCTGCCCCCCCCACCCCGAAACAGCATGTTCCCTAGCCAAGGCTCACATGGCTTTTCTTTGCTTTAAGTGCTCCTCATATTATCTTGACCTTAAAGTTTACAGGGTAAAGGAAACATTTATGGAACAGTTAAGACCAGTTAGAACATAACGACTTGCCTCATTATCACACTCTACAAATCTCCACTTTACAGAGTTCACTTCCCTGTCTCCTTTAAACTTGTGTTTGGCCTGCAAATACTGGTGTTCACAGATGGAAACACAGGGAACTGCTCATTCTGTACCTCAAACGTGCCAAAAATAAGAATCTTTAAGAACTCACAAAGTAATTTAGCACCACATTAATAAAAGAAGCACAATTCTGAATCAGTTTTGTAAGTACGTATTTGAGTTAGTAATAGGATTTTTTAAGATGTCTTTTCAGATATTTCTTCTGCTTAATAAATAAACAGCTCCAACAAATCAACAAGCTAAAATTAAAAAAAAAAAAGATATAGTAGTAAGACAATTGGCAAAAGCCTAAAATGTTGTTGAAATGATCAGTAAATATTTGGAAAACATTCAGGCTTACTAGCAAGGAAGAAACAACTTAGAAAGTGCATTCAACTTTTATACATGTCAAATTAACAGGTGAAAACTGTTAATACACTGTATTGGAGTAGCACAGAAGGGGCATTCCCAAACACTGTGGGCAGGAAGTATTATTTCTCATCTTCATTCTCATGGTTAATATGGAGGTGTCTCTCAAAAGTTTAGAAATGTTTTTCACCTAGGATTTTCATAGTAGAAAAATATCTTAAAGGAATTTTTAAAGATACACCCACAAATTTATGTACAGTGATGTTTATGCCCATATTATTTATACAATGAAAAAAACCCACTTAAAATATTTAGCAATTGAGGGGCGCCTGGGTGGCTCAGTCGTTAAGCGTCTGCCTTCGGCTCAGGTCATGGTCCCAGGGTCCTGGGATCGAGTCCCGCATCGGGCTCCCTGCTCCGTGGGAAGCCTGCTTCTCCCTCTCCCACTCCCCCTGCTTGTGTTCCCTCTCTTGCTGTGTCTCTCTCTGTCAAATAAATAAATAAAATCTTAAAAAAAAAAAAAATTAGCAATTGAGTTAAATTATGTTGATCCAAAGTATAAAATACTATGTAGTTCACAAAAATGTAAACTAAAGCAAATGTAAGAAGTTGAAAATTTCAAATTATGGTTATATACTTTCATATTGTTTTTCTTTAAAAGTATGTAATGAAAACTAAAAGATTATCAACATTTTTAGTGATTCACAAAACACTTTTTTCAAACAATGACTATAAGACTTCATAAAACTAAAGTTTAATTTTATTTTTTGTCTTAATTTTTTTATTTTTTATTGTTATGTTAATCACCATACATACATCATTAGTTTTTGACGTAGTGTTCCATGATTCATTGTTTGTGCATAACACCCAGAGCTCCATGCAGAACGTGCCCTCCTCAATACCCATCACCAGGCTAACCCATCCTCCCACCCCCTTCCCCTCTAGAACCCTCAGTTTGTTTTTCAGAGTCCATCGTCTCTCATGGTTTGTCTCCCCCTCCGATTTCCCCCCTTCATTCTTGCCCTCAAAGTTTAATTTTAAAAGAACAATTAAATCACACCACATATTTTTATAGAGATAAAAAAATTTGAAATTCTAGCATGGACTATCTATCTAGTGGGTAATGAAGAGAAATGATACCATGCTTTATGCGTGTTACATCGAGTCCTGCAAATACACACATTTAAGAGTGATAGGGATGCCTTAATATTAGCTGCTATCTGTACTTGTGAGTATCTGCCAGTCTGTAAGCACCTCTCACATCACGAACTGGAACCCAAGAAAACTGATACTCTGTACTTCTGGGACACAGTACTTTATTATACAAGAATCTTTCCAATTCAGGCTATCTGAGAGAAAGGATTTGACAAGTTAATTAATTTGTCTTTTCTGTTATCTAAAAGCTTGTAAGACTCAAATACTCTTGATACCCAGAAGCATTTTCTTTTCTTGAACTTGGGAGCAGCTCACCACAAACCACAAGGGTATTCCGATACAGGGGTCTTTTGTTTCAAAGATGGAGGGTAAGAGAGATGTGGAGCAGTGATTTTCTGGGGCCTGACCAGTGGCAGTCACCGGAGTGGATGTTTAGGGTAACATGTCCGCTCCACAAACGTTCAGCAGCAGATCTCAAGTAACGGAGGCACCAGTGTGTTTTCCGGTAAACGTATTTCGTCTCTAGTTGATACACGGTGCTTTCTGAAGGTTAGGGCCCACCTAGGACAGGTGTTCATCTCCCGTAGATGCCAGGGCAGTACTGCATTCAGACAGCCCCTCAGCCATCCAGCCAGTCATGGCTGTCAAGGTTACTAGGCACAGTTCTAGGCGCGGGGAGTGTAGCAGTGAATGCAGCAAAGACCCCTGTTGTGGGGCTTGTGTCCCAAGGGATGTGCCAGAAAACTGGGAAGTAGACTTCATATTCTTGTTTTAGGAATGTGAACTTCTGGAGGGGGGTTAGGGACTACTTCTGCTTATTTTTTTTGGTTTTTATTTTTGAATACGGATTATTTATTCATTTATTTTTTGGAATAAGGAATTGTCCATTTGGGGAAACAGGATTTTAAAAAAGATTTATCTAATAGTATTATGTGGAGTCATTACTCAATTGATTATGAGGATAACATTTTAATTAAATAATTTGAGGGCATCTGGGTGGCTCAGTCAGTTAAGCGTCTGCCTTCGGCTCAGGTCATGATCCCAGGGTCCTGGGATCGAGCCCCACATGAGGCTCCTTGCTCATCAGAGAGCCTGCTTCTCCTTCTGCCTGCTGATCCCCTCCTGCTTGTTCTCCCTCTCTCTCTTCCTCTCTTCCTCTCTCTTTCTGACAAATAAATAATATCTTTAAAAAAACAATTTGAAAGCTTGCAGTTTAACCATATCAGTTTTAGACCAATTGGAGGACAGTTTTTTTTTTTTTTTTTTAAATAATACTGGACCCTCCTTTTACCTCCTATGATAAGTGTCTTGGTAAATGGCGATAAAAGAAAAATTTAGTTTTCACACAAAAGCTTTCTCAATAGATTGCATCAATCACTCTGGGCTCACCAATTTTATTTCCTTTTCTATTTACGCACTTATAAATGGACCAGCTGATTTTGCTCAGTTATTTCAAAGATAATGATAATGTTTGTAAAATGTACCATTGTTCCTAATTTGAGAGTCTTACAATCTTAAATTTCATGGAGACAGCTGACCTCTTTTTTGACCCAGATAGGGCTGGGTCCTGATAGACAACATGCACATAAACAAATGAGTATTTAGCTTCATGACTCCGTGCGTTATGTTAAAGATAGCAAGTCTGGCATTTTTGGTGAGTTGACAAGGGTAAGAAATTGGGAAAATTTAATTTTACTGGCACCCTAATTAAAATTGGGAGGTTTCCTAGGAGCATTTAATACTCTCTCTTGTATCCCGCTGTGGTTGTACTTACACTGCTTTATTTCCTTTAGATTAAAACTATTTCAAAAGGAACGTGATAAAGACATATTGTTCGTAGTGATTGCTGTCCATTGCTGTATCCATATTCAGTTTAGGTGTTATAGGGCAGATATCATGTGCAGTTCATATAAATTATCCTCTCAAAGTGATCACTTAGGGTTTTTTTTTTTTTTTAAAGATTTTATTTATTTATTTGAGAGAGAGACTGAGAGAGAGCATGAGAGGGGGGAGGGTCAGAGGGAGGAGCAGACTCCCTGCTGAGCAGGGAGCCCGATGTGGGACTCGATCCCAGGACTCCAGGATCATGACCTGAGCCGAAGGCAGTCACTTAACCAACTGAGCCACCCAGGCGCCCCGATCACTTAGGGTTTTATATCTGGGTTGACTTGATGCTACAGTCATGAAAAGAGATTAGCTACCATCTTCTGTGTTCTGGATCAGAAATCCTGCATCCCTCACTGGGACTAGTTGGGGAAGAATACTTGTTTTTATCCAAATCATGTTTTATTTCCATGATGATTAAATTTCCATAATGATTGAAATGACCGTAATGTGCATGTTTTCCTTAAATAGCTATTAGAAGTCTACCTGGCAGATAATGCCTTCTAACATAAGCTGGTGATGTTATTAATACATAATCAATGAGCATTAGGAAGCAGGAACTGTCAGTCAATCATCTGAGTACACATGGTAATATACCCCACGTCCTCTTGACTGAACTGTGGCCTTCCACATATTTTGTCTTATCAATGGCTCAGCCTGGGCTGATCGCCTTGGATTTATTTGGAGGGAACATCTTTCATTTGCTGTAGGTCTGTGTAGTGTGTAGCTTAGGGAGGGATGAGTCTCAGTAAGGCAGAACCCTACAGTTTTTAAAGATGGATACTCACCCTGGGTACTAATATCTTGTCTATAGTGCCTAATAGAGTTCTTCACCTTAAGACAACAAAAGGACCAACTGGGACCTTTGTTTTGGAATGGAATCCTGCCGCAGTTAATCATGACTGTTCATAGCTACCATAAATGGTATGCAGTGGGTTCTGATAAGTTTTGGCTTCTCTTATTGAAGAAAGCAGATGAGTCCCTTATTGTGACTAAGAATACAGGTCCTCATTAGGGTCCTGTCTGGGGTTCCTTGTCTGGCTGATTCTATTGAACCTTTTTTAAGAGGCGCATGGATTCTTCCATACCATCTATGCTGGGATTGATGGTATGTTTGTGTCTGATCCCTTATTGTCATCTATGGATGCTTTGCAGCCTCTACTCATCCAATTACATTCCCATTATATATAAAGTTGGCCCCCTGCTTTATGTATGTGCCTAGTGAGTCCCAAGTTCACTGGATTCTTTGACCGGGATGCTCTGACCAGCAGTGGTCCATGTTGAGGCAATAGGAAGGGTATTTCAACTGCTCTTGTCTAGGAGAGTCATGTTCTGTTTGGGGTCACGCCTGAAAACTGACTCTCACCTCTCTCCATTTACAGTTGTCCACCCAGAGGAATACCTCAAGGTCAATCCTGTTTTCACTTTTTCATGTCTATGGCATAGGGGCTGCATTAGACTGGGTCTGGTCTTTCTTAGCATCCCTCATATATCACGGAGTCTTTGAGATTAGTCAGAGTGAGGTCTTGCCTTGATGACATTGGACCATTTGACAAGGAGTCATAATTAAAAATGAAACTCACTTGAAACTTTAGGTTGGACCATAGGACTTAACCAAGCTTCTTTCCTTTTCTTTTTCTCTTTTTAATGCAGAAAGCTCCCAAGGACATATTCTGGAAATAACATTTGTTTGTGAAAAATATGGAGTCTAAAAAAGTATTGCCAAAGGTGGGAAAACTTTAATACAGATTCCTGGGGCTCTTGAGTAATCTGTGGATTGTGCAGATACAGTTCTTCGTTTCTGAGATAACATGACTATATTTTATTAGGAAATCCTGACATGTTAATGGTGTGATAGTCAACCCTCACCTGGTGGGTTGTAAGTCAACTTTGACCCTGAGCTGAGTGATTCGATGATGATGATGGACGATAGTCGTTAATAGCCACCACTTATTCTCTGTTGGGAGCTGATGCTGTGAGAGTTGCTCTGCACAGATTCTCACTTCTTCATTCTAGCACATTCCTATGAGATGGGTAGACTTGTCTCAGTTTTCCAGGAGAGGAAATTAAGGTTTAGAGAACTTATTACAGTTGCCTAGAATTTGAAGTGAGGTTTTTACTCCGAGTCATTTCTTGGGAGGCAGAATGTATTCCGCTTTGTCTCTCATTCAGCGGCACGGTACACTCTTCAGCGGCACCACCTCATCGCCAGTGTGTCCAGATGGCATACTTTTTGCCCTTTTGTAATCTTCCGGGCCTGCTTTTGGCCCATCACTCTACCTGAGTAGTTCCTTTCTGGTGTTCCTGAGCGTGGTCTGTTGACCTTCTCCTGGACCCCAGGCAGCAAAAGTGGCCGTGGAGGGCCCAGCCTTTAAGGGTTAGGCACGAGGACGGCTCAGTTAGGAAGTTCCTGGCTACCTCCTCTGTCGCAGCATCTTTATCCCGGGGCTGGCACGCCTGGCAAACCCCAGGGGAGCTCTTTTCCCCCCAGGGGAGCTCTTTTCCGACGATTGGGTCTGCGCTTGTTGGCCGTCCTCGTTGTCAGGTTTGCTCCACTGAGTTTGTTGTGCTCTTGATGGCTGGAGCTCTAACCTCCCTTTTCAAGTTTAGCTCGTGTAAAATTGCTACCTCTCTGTACTGCCCCGTCAATAAAATCTCCCAGGAGACTCAGCACCCAGTGATGGGTGGCCGACGGGGGAGAGAGAGTGCTTTATGTTTACAAGGTGTCATCATAACTACATGAAAGAAACAGAATGACAGGAGAGTCACCCAAATTCTATTCTCCTTTTGCAGTGATTCTGTCTCCTTAGTTTTGCCTTTGATTTGAGTTACACTGGGTATGTATTTTTACATACGTGATTGCAATCGTTGGGCCTCCTGACTGTAGAAAAAATCTGTGATTGAAACTACATGCTGGGGAATGAGAGACACTTCTGTGGAAGCCCCTGTTCTCAGATCTCAGTCTGAGGCCACAGTGGCAATACCACAATTTCTAGAACACTGTTTGCAGTCACATTTTCCGCTTTACAGTGATGTAATGCAGGGTCTGGTAGACCCACAGTTGTAACTCCTCACGTTTTTCTTCACCAATGCAGGTAATTTGCATTCAGAATTTGCTTGTGTAAGTTATATTTTAGATCAATAATGCAAATTGGAAGGCCCAGTAGAGCCCAAGGCCTCATCATATCTGACTAGGCCTTTAAGAAATTGAGAAATAGGGAATATACATACTCCCTCCTCCCTTCTCCCCCATAAATTATAAACAGTACCAGTTGTTCATAAGTGAACTTGGAAGTGCTTTTAATTGGTGGTGGAGCATTTGTCTTCATTCAACAAATAAATTGTGAGCATCTTTTAGGTACAGAGTATCCTGCCTGGTCCTGTTGGAGGACTCAGGGCTATAGAAGTCCACTGTTACTCTCTAGGTGTCTTCAGTGTATTTGAGGAGATCTCTTTGCTTATTTATTTATTCAGTAAATTTTATTCAGGACCAACTATATGGCAACCCCTAGCCTATATGCTGGGGATTCACAGATGATAACAGAGGCAGATTCAGTCACTCAGTTGGCTGTCTCTGGATGTCAGCCATGTCCTGAAGATGCTTACTATCTGGCAGATAAGGCATAAATCCCCCTTAACAAAAGGTTCATGCCATGAAAATGTTAAGAGGAGGCCAAAGGGGAAGGGACAGGGAATAAGGAGGAATCAAAGACATCCCCTGCATTAGATGGTCTGTGATGAATAGCTCTTGGGACTACTAAGTCTTGGGCCGTCAATTACACTCTGGTCTGGGATGCAGGGAGGTGACAGGCTGAGAGAAAAGTTGTTTGTAGGTGGCCTCACTCTGATGGTCATAAATGTGGGAGTTGATGCCGTTTTTGTAGTACCCTGGGAAGCTATTTGCATCATTCTCTGAGGGCTTTTGAAAAACCATCAGATAACCACCACAAAAAATAATATTTAGCTTGGCTGGACCCAGAGGCTTGACTGTGCAACCTTTCATTTCTCTCTGTCTCTTGACTCTGCTTTCTTCATGTTGGTCTTCCTTGGGCAGCCATTTCCTACACTGTAGCAAACCAGCAGTTAGGGGCTTGCACCCTGTTCTTTCAGCCCCCTCATACAATTGCGATTTTCTGTCCCCTGTGGATCCAGTCAGCACCCCGGCCTTCATTCACATTGGCCCGACCTGAGTCACATGCCATCTCTGAACCCATCATGGTGGCCACTTACATGCCATCTCTGAACCCATCATGGTGGCCACTTCTAATTCATGTGTTCACCTCTTGATTCAGCAGGTGGGGTCAGGCGCCCCAAGAAGTGCATGGGGAGGAAGAGGGTTGCCCTGGTGATTGGAGGAGCTGTTGTCAGAAGAAGGGGGCGGGGTATGGATGCAGAACACAGAAAAGGTAAAAACGACAGATGTCCATTACAGTCCTGCAGTAATTAAATGCCTCCTAATGAATCCTGTTGGCTCCAGCCAATTTGTTACTTAAGGTGAGGTTTTTATGGCTGTGCAGAGCCTTGGTGGTAGGGGATTGAAACAGAGAAAAAGAGAAAGGACCACGGGCCCATTTTGTTCCACTCAAATGTAGATCATGATTTTCGGTTTTGTAATTACTGATGAGAAAGCCTGAGCCAGACCCCCTCTGGGATTATCTGCCACTTATCTGGAGTAAGTAGAAAGGATGTCAGCTTCCCCCTGCCTACCCACCTCCAGTAAGGCCAGCTCCTAGGCTCTAGAAACCTCTGCCCTGGGATGGATTTGCCAGCATGCTCCCTGGCCTGGCAGCCTGGAAACAGCCTTGCTGTATTTCATCCTTTAAAAATCCAGCCTGCTTGCCATCTCACGATTTTTCCCTTAATGCAGCAGAGAAGTGCGTGTTTGGCTGTGATACCTTTTTGATGAGGAGCGGTGAAATACCCATTTTTCTCTGGGTGTCTTGTTTCTGGCCATCTGCCCTAAGTGTATCTGTGAATGCTGTAACGGAGGTCACTTCTTGGGTCTTGATCATTCTGAAGTGACATTTGGCATTAATTTACTCGTCACCACAGAGGGCCCCAGGGACCCACTTGGGATAAGGTGAGTTATAGCCCAGAAGGCAACTATTCACCTAGTCTCCTCAGGCCACTGCATCAGGGTGTTGAGAGATGAGTTAAGAAGTTTTATTCTTATATGTTTGGAGAAATTATGCCTTCCTACACCATGCTTAGGAGGTGACAGCCTTCTCTATTTTCTCCCAAATTATCCTCGTCTTTGTAGGATAGGAGGAGGAACTCCTGAGGGTCTGTTTAGGAGTGAGACTAACTGGGGCTTTGGAACACATGCAGTGATGCTCTCAGCCGGGGGCACAGATCACGTTCGTGGTGCTCTGCCTTGGAAGCATATGGAGTTAGCTCTGGCTATTCCTTTTTCCCTCTTATCATTAATTGCTTCTTTTATTCGTACATCCAGGATCCCAAGGGAGCATAATTGCTGACATATTCTCCAAAACAGTGAGAGTTCTTTTTTTTTTTTTTAAGATTTTATTTATTTGACAGAGAGAGACACACCGAGAGAGGGAACACAAGCAGGGAGAGTGGGAGGGGCAGAAGCAGGCTTCCCGCAGAGCAGGGAGCCCGATGCGGGGCTCGATCCCAGGACTCTGGGATCATGACCTGAGCCGAAGGCAGACGCTTAACGACTGAGCCACCCAGGTGCCCCAAAACAGAGTTCTTGGGCATCCATGTAGTTTCCATCTTTGTGTTCTCCCATACCTGCGACTCCTTGCTGCATTGCAGGTGGGTGACTTGGAAGAATTGATTGACCACAGAAAAACAACCCAGAGTCTTGACTCATCCTTCAGTGGGCCAGGCCCATTCACGGTGTAGAGTTGGGTTTCCTCTGTATTTGGAAAACTTGGCACTAGAATGGCAGCTCCACGAGGACAGAAAGTCTTGTCTGCTTTTTTTCACAGCGGCCTCCCCAGCTCCTAAGATAGTTCCTGGCAGAAAATAGGGACTCAGTAAGTGCTTTGTTGAGTGAATGGATATCCAAACAAATTGTCTCTCCTGTATCTGGTACAATGCTAAGCCCACTGTATGTGTAGTTTTATATCTCAAAACCAAATGATATGGTAGATGTTGTCATCCCTATTTTACAGATGTGGAAACTGAGGCATAGAGCTGTTAAGGAACTTGCCCAAGGTTACAGAACTCAGCCCCAGGCCTCTCTGATGTTAAAGTCTAAATAAGCACATCTCCCTGCCTTGTACTGCCCTTAGTGGAAGAGGCCCACAAACAGTGGCTCGTGGGCCAAATCTGGCTTGCCACGTGTTTTTGTACAGCCAGTGAGCTAATGGTGTTAATTTTTTTATATGTTTGAGGGAAAAAAAAAAGAAGAATGTTTTATGACATTTGAAAATTATATGAAAATCAAATTTCAGTGTTTGTAAATAAAGTTTTATTAGAACACAGCCCAGTCACACTTCTTTGTTTCTATGTTGTCTGTGGCTCTCTTTGCACCATGATAGCAGAATTAAGTGGTTGGGGCAGAGACCATGTGGTCCATAAAAGCCCATAACGTATCTACTCTCTGGCTCTTTGCAGAAAGTTTGGTGGCCTCTCCTGTAGCTTCCCACGTCTGCCCTTGTTCCCTTTCCTGTTGCTTTTCTGTGAAGGCAGGCTAGCATGGCAGTCTCCAGAAGGCTGTTGGAGCTAGACCATGAGTCCGCTGTTGGCTCTGCACTGGCTAGTTGCAGGAACTTGGGTGAGTTCCTTGATTTGTCTCTTTTCCAGATTCCTCCTCAGTCACGTGGAAGTAACAGAGTACCCTCTGCCGTGGGTTTTGTGAGGATTCACTGTAGGAAAATTAAATGTAGCTAGACACATTGCTTTAAGCATCACTTGGTACATAGTAAGTGCTGGGTAAATTCAAGTTGTTATTTCCCTTCATCCATCTGTCTCTCGCTCTTTCCCTTCCCTCTCACTCTCTCTTTCTCTCCTTCACTCATGCACACACATGTAATTTTGTATCTTTTGTTTACCTAAGCCAGAAGAGAACATACTTTTTAGTTGTTCTGCCTCACTTAAGTGTGGAATGGTTAATGTAGCCACGTGGAAATTAATTGCTTGTTTTGTTGTTATATAATTAAGAACTTAATTAAAAATGGATAACTCTAACTTTTCACTTCATTTTCTCCATTTGCACAATCTGGGTATTTTATTTTGTAGCCCATTAAAATTTGAAAGTGAGTGTTAAGTGTCAGTAACTTTGATGAGTCTTCCTGAAGGCAATCGGGTGGGAATGCATTGTCTCTGCCTTGCTGGGGGCAGCTTTTGTAGGGCCCCGTGAGTACTGAGCCCCCAAGGAATGCACAGTTCCTGGCAGTGAAACCCAGGCATGTGAGTCAAGCCCATGAAGAAGAGCAGCAAACCCGCTGGCCATGTTCTCTTTCAGAGACTGATCCTGGGAGGTCCTCATCCTACTTACCTGGGTTGCTTCAGATCCATGTGCAGTCAGGAAAAGTGCTCTGGGATTTTCATCTGTAAATTCTGCCTTTCCTATGGTTGGGCTGAGGCTGGAATACCACACAAAAGCTCGATTTCACAAATGACTTTATGTAATGAAGCAAAGGAAAATGTGGTTATTCCTTAAAAAAAAAAAAAAAAAAGGCTTTCTCCCCCATTGGTAAGTGGAACAAACTTGGGACTGTATAAATTTGAATTCCTTTGTAATCAGTTCCCTGTCGTGTGTTTCAGTGTTATCAACCTGGTTCACCATGATAGCCAAGCGTGGCTTATTCTGCTCAGAAGTAGTCGTACTGAGATCCTGCCGCATGCTCTCACTGTCGTTCTTGTAATAGTTTTACACTTGGAAGGGATGAAGAGCATGGCCTAAAGCTACATGGTGAGCAAGCCAGTGGAGCTAGAATTTCCTTTCAGGTCTAGGTGATTCCCAAACTGTATACTCCTAGCCCACCATGTCCTCGGACTGGTTCATTGGTTGCATGGGTGAAGGGAGGATGGATAGAAAGATAGATCAGCCCTTGAGAAGCTTCCCCAAAGGGGCCAGGTAGAAATAAATTAAGAGAATAAGCAGCTTGCCTATTTTATGATTTTGTTTCTTTGGTATTAGATTTTTTCAATTATAAAAGAAATGCATGCTTATTTGAACAGTTTTTTAAAAATTATAGAGCTGTATAAAGGGGAACTTAAACTCCCCTCTTCTACTCTTTTTTTTAAAGTACATATATTTAATAATGGTGACACAAATAAAATCCTTACTTTATTCCTCCCTCTGATCCACCCCCTCTCCTGATAACTGTAGTTAATAGCTGGTGTATTCTTGCACATCTTTATTCATGTTAAAATGTGTAATACCCATGCAGAAGATTTCATTCTCTTTCTCTAAAGTAAGTGGATGCATACTTCACCATCCCTAGATAGTATACAGGGTCTACCTTCCAGCCAGTAAATACAGCTTTAACTTATTCTTTTTAATAGCTGCATAATATTCCATAACCTAGAACAGCAGGTCGCAGCCAGCTAAAAGGACACGTGTCCGAATGGAATTAAGAGCTTTGTGCATATTTTCTTGATTTTGATTAAGGAGTTTTCTTAATCGCTATCTCAGACATGACTATGCTGCACGGCATATCATAGGTGCACATTTTTATGTCACAGGTGGGCCTTATTCTTGATTAATGTGCTGGAAAACCTGATAGAACAGAGACTTGGAAAGGAACACTAAAGAAAAGCCGGATCATACGTGATTCCCAGACCTGTGAGCAGCCACCGCGCACACAGCAGGCGCTCCAGTTTGACTCTGCCGAGGCTTAACACAGTGAGTTATGAGACAGGGAGAAATCTAGACTTTAGCCACCGATTTAACAAACTGGTGACTTGGAGCTCAGCACTCTGGCGTTGCCATCCTCATCAAAGGCTATATCTTTATCTAAAATTTATTAGCCAGCTTCAAACCTGTTTGCCAGCGCACTAATGGAAGTCTTTTGAATCAATTTGCTCCTATAATTTAAAAAGCATTTCAGTGTATATTGTTGAGGCAGAAAGGAGTTGCAGCCTCTAGCAAGTAGAATTAATTATTTATTATCCTTTTCATAAATACTTTCCTAGACCAACATAAGTGAAAAATGCTTAGGCTGTTTAAAGCACGCACACACACACACACACACACACACACACACACACACACACACACACACAACGTTTTCCATTGGCTAATTTGAAAAATGTCACCATATTAGTTTTCATTTACGTCTGTCAGGAAACATTTATATCTACATGTAAGAATTTTTTTTTTTCCCTTTCACCAGATATTTTTTTTGTGGAGTATGCATTTAATTCACATTTACAAATTGGTTTCTGTTTTTAACTAAAGGCACTTTTTCAGCAAAAATGATGTGTATGATGTCACAGATCTGTTAGTGTGGCATGAGCCTTGAAATTGCCAACTTACTTTTTATGAGCACTTTTTAAAAAATATGAATCTGCTTGATTAGTTCATAGAAAAGATCTTTAGATTAAGGTAGTGTTAGCTTTGGCTTTTTCTTCTCTTTATCCTTGTTCAGAGACAGTGTTCTCCTGGTCTCGCCTGTTTTTTTTTCCTTATATTTATTTATTTGTTTATTTACCTATTTATTTAGAGAGCACAAGCCCGGGGAGGGGCAGAGGGGGAGAGGGAGAGAGCATCTCAGGCCGACTCCGCGCCCAGCACAGAACCCAGTGCGGGGCTTGATCTCATGACCCCGAGATCATGGCCTGAGCCGAAATCAAGAGTCACGTGCTCAGCTGACTGAGCTACCCAGGCACCCCTGTCCTGTTTTTGCACATCTTGGCATATGCAAGGAATTTCAAGCAATTCTGTAGAGCAAAGAACATGGAAAGATAGAGATAGTGTTTCTTTCCTGTGGGAGCATGGGGGAGGGTTGTTTACTGTCCAGTATGATAAAGATAATGTCTTCCTCCAGGACAAAGTTTAGGTTGATTTGCTTGATAAAATATTTGGATTCTTAGGCTCACTGTTTCTTAGCTGTGACTCAAACCCACTAAGGGCACAGCATCCACCTGGGCTGTTACGCATCACCCTGTGGGACTGGGGGCAGAGATGGCTGGAGCTGATGCACAAATGAACTTTGCATTGTTTGCAATGTTGTAAGCAACAACTACTTTGTATCTGACCCTGGAGTCTCACGTCTTCTACTAGCTCTCAGAGAACTTGCCAGGTAGCTCCTTAGCTTACCTGTAGGGCAAAATCTTAGACCCTTCACAGTTTGAAAATTACCGAATCAATAACAGAGATTATAAAGAGGTAGGCATGACCTAACTGTGGCCTGCTTGCTAATAAATCCAGCCCATATTTTTGTGTTTTTTGTGACCCATAAAAAATAAAAAACAAAGACTATGTGGCAGAGACCATATATGTTCCCAAAGACTAAAATCTTTACTCAAGTATTTACTGGCCCTTTACAGGAAAAATTTGCTGACCCCTGATACAGAGAAAGGTATTAGTATGGTATCTAAGACATAGTAGATATAGCATTAATAACAGCAAACACTGAAATGCTGTTAATTATATGCACTTTACACACACGAGTGCCCTTCACTCTCACAGCTGTCCTGGGAGGTCCGTACTACCATTACCTTCATACAGGTGAGTACAAGAGTGCCTTTATTACTGTTAGAGAGAAAAGGAGACACTGAGAGACTGGTTAACTCACCCAAGGGCACAGAGCTGGTAAATAGAGGTAATTCTTTAGAAGCTGCACTGCCAGACCGTGAAGCCCACGTTCTTAACACTCTGTGCCCTCACTGTGATGGATACTCAAAACATCTGAGTTCTTCCTGTGTACCTCTTAGGTGCCTTCCCATGCCCTTTTAGCCCCCTGTGGTGGGCTTCCCTTTTGCAGATGAAGAAATGGAAACTGCCGTGAGCTTCAAGCCTTACCCAGAATAGTGTTACCATAAATATTGGTCCTGAGACTCACACCCAAGTCTCTCTGGCCCCAACTGATATTCTTTTTACAGCTTATTCCATGGCAAATGCAGCCATTATTTTGGCCCATTTTCAAAGTGACTAGCTATAATACTTTATAGCTTTTTAAAATTAATACTTCATGTTGGTTATAAATCATTTCCTTTATGTTGATGGGCCTGTGTATTTTTTTGGACATTTGTCTGGTCTTTAGATACTTTGGCCCCTTTAAGAATGATGTATCTGCTAAAATGGGGCATAAAAGCCAACCAAAGAGGAATCTTAAAATGCTCCATACTCCTTGATCCATCGTGAAAGAGCCAGAAATGAAAAGGTAGAATACCTTTTCCTTGGAGACTTAAACAGATTCACTTTCAAATTCCTTGTTTTTGTTTGGGTGACTCAGTTGGTCTGAAAGGCCCCGTAATCTTACAGTTCTACCAGTGTTTAGTGGTTTCAACTTTTTTGTTGTTTGTTTAATCTGGGGTAATCTCATATCAAATGACGATTTTTATGTTATTTCGTAGAACTCCAGAAGTCCACCAATATTAGGCCAATTACTTTAAATCCCATTTTGCAGGTAACTGAGAACAGGTCTGTGGATGCTATTCTATGTCATTTTGACTGCTATTTAAAAAAAAAAAAATACTCTTGATGATATTATGTGTTAATCTCATCCCAGATGGTCTTCTCATCCCCCTGACTTACAAATCTGTTTTAGTCTTGGGAATTTTGCTTAGGTCAAAGGAATGAGTGCATGCATCTTGTCAGAGGAAATTACAAGCCCATGTAAACTCACTCTTGCTTCTAGCATCTCGTTCATTGAAACCACAATCTGCTGAAGTTTCACATTGTTATATCCTAGAAGCATGCTCATATTTATGCCTATATTTATCCTGGGTGGCTTTAGTATTTGAATATTATTGGAAGTTTTGAAAGATCCTGGGAACCAATCATGGAATTTCTTAATTCTTCAAAATCTAGATGTAGGCAGAGAGCCCATGTAGTAAGTAATTCAATTAAATGTCCCTTTTTCTTATTTTCTTTATAGGGTGATGGGAGTTCAGTGTTTGTTTGCCCTAGTGAGGAGGAGGCTTTGGGATGAGTGGTCATCTCTTATCCTCAGATTTACCTTTACTTCTTGGTCATTATGGAACTTAGTCTTTCCAGGAGTGAAAATAGTCATGAGAAAGGAGCAGGGTAGAGCAGGGAAGTGGCTTAGGGTCATCCAGCCTTAACCATATGTACCAAGTTAATCATGGGAGGACTGGTAAAGCATTTTGTGAGCATGCATTCCTTCCAAAGAGCATGGGGAGTTTTATTAGTCCACTACTATTGTCTGGCATAATTTTTTTTCAGGGATTATATAATAAACATTGTGCATATCTGGGTCAGGCAGAGTGAGGTTCTCATCCCAGCTGTGCATAGCTTCCCAGCCAGGAGACCATAGGTAAGTCAGTCAACCTTTTGGAGTCACAGGTAGCTTCTCTGTTAAAAGAAGGTATTCCAGTTTATTTATTTCTACATAACAAATGACCCCCAAACTTCGAAGCTCAGAGTGACAACCATTTCGTTTTGTCTGGTGATTTCTGTGAATTAGGAATTTAGGTAGGGCTCGGCTGGATGAATCTTGGATTCCTTGTGGCGTCAGTGGAGGTCACTCACTGGTACTTTGTTGGTGGATGAGTTGGACTGGCATTCTTCTGGTCTAGGATGGTCACTCATATGTGTGGCACCTTCACGGGGATGATTGGGATGCTGGGTTCAACTGGGACTATTGCCTAGCATACCTACACATGGCCTTTGCAACATGGCAGTCTTAGTGGAGGCAGATTTCTTAGATTGTGTCTCAGGGCTTCCAGAGAAATATTCTAAAGGGCATTTGGAAGGTGCTAGTTTCTTAAGGCCTGGGCCTAGAGATGGGCATGAGATTGCTTCTGTGGTCAGAGCAGCCACAAAGCCCACTCTGATCGAAGGGGAAAAAACGTACACCACTTTCTGAAGTACAAGTGTCAAAGAATTGCAGCTAGCTTTAATCCGTCACAGTGGGTGATAACAGTGTCCACCCCATTGGCTGCAGAATAAGTGCAAACTTCCTGAAGGTGAAATGAGATGGTCATGTAAAGCACCGACCACCTTAAACGGGTGATGAGGATGCCCCTCAATGTTGCACTTGTTCATAATGGCAACTACAGTAATGATGCTGAAATACAATTGGGTAATGCTGTTTTTCTTTACTATACTATATGCCACTTTTTTGCAATTAGAAAGGTTGGATCAGTGAGAAATAGGTCACCATGATTTATGTCTGCCTTCCACCTCCACAAGGTGATGTCCTCAGCAGCAGGTACTTTGAAGGCTTGAGTGTTTGTCATCAGGGCTCCAATTCAAATTCAGAGGCACCCCAGTACATGGTCATTAACTAGGTGTTTTCTCTTTGGTAATCTCTTCCATCCACCTCTCCTTCATCTCCACTCTAATTCTGGGCATTTTGTTTCACTTTTGTCAGTGACAGAATGTCGAATTGTCTCTCCACCTCCCAGTATCCCCTCTGAAATCCATTCCTCTCATGCTGTCCTTTGCCTTCCTGGAGCAGAGGTCTGGTTGCGTCCATGTGGGGAAAAACAAACAAACAAACAAAAAAAACAACTAATTAATGAGGTCCCATTGGTTAACAGTCAAGTGCAAACATCCTGGCCCCTAACTCTTCCCTGAATTAGTCCCAGCTGTCTTCTCCCACCTTATTCCCCCTACAACCGCCCCTCCCAGGTTTTTCCCAATCGACCAGTGTTTAAGGGTGGTATGGAATTCAGAATAACCCACTTTGTGCATTGCCCAGCTCTGCCCAGAAGTGCATCCCCATGTGAGCCTGACCTCCACTGGGCCAGAGAAGAGCATGTATTCGGAGAATTCATTCATTCAGTAAACATTTACTGCATCCATAGAAGGCATAGAAGGAATTTAGAGCAGAATTGTGAAGTTATCGGACCTGCCTTGCAGGTGTCCATTCTGTCATCTGCATGAGGAACAACGGTGGAGAGGCATGCTGGGGGATGATTCAGGTCACCCCGGCAAGAAGTGGCCAGTTTTTGAACAGATGTGTTTGCAGTGAATCTAGGGCAGAGGAGACGGTTTTGAGAGGTAGGAGGGGGGTGAGATCACTATTGGGTCAATAGCTGTAAGGGGGTGATAGGCAAGGCCTGTGGAGAAGGAAGGACAAAGGCTAGTTTGTGGCAGACTGTGGGATGTGTGGTGGAACCTTCCATGATATGGGATATGGGAGAAGGAGTGGATGTGGTGGGAACAGGAGGAGTCCATTGTAGCTGTGTGGAATTCAAGACTCCTGTGGGGCATCCAAGTGGAAGTGATTGGTTGACATCTAGATTTAGATCTGGTGCTCAGGGGCATGGACGGGATGGAGTTGGATCTGGAGTGATTATATTGGCAGACTTCATCTGGAGAACCCCACATTTGACTGAGGTGATCCGCTTGCCTTGAAAATTGCTTAGTTATTTTCAAATTACAAAAAAATCCATTCCAAACATCCTAAGTAACTCTCCCACTATACCTGTATTTCAGCTGAACTGGAATCACATCCTGGTTTCCCTGAGTACATCATGCTTCTGTTCATTTCCTACAGTTCCTTCTGCTGGGAACAGACTCCCTGTTTTTACCACTCCCACCACCATCCTCCTGTCTCTTCATGTCTTAACTCCTGCCCACACTTTGAAACCCATTGTGTTTCAAGATTACACCTGCTCAGAGTTATCATCGCCCCTTCCTACTCTCCAAACACTTTTTCTGTCTTTGGTGCATTTATCACTTCAAAAAGTGTATTATAGTATTTTCTGAACTCATCTTGATTCCCCTACTGGTTTGTAAACTCCTTTGAAGTAGGAATTCATGTTGGCTTCCCCTCTTTTTGCAAGTTTTGTAACTTCTATAGTTGATATCATTTAATAACTCAGCTAGTACATAGTTCACATCTTCCTTGACCTGTCCCTTTTCTGTGTACCCATATCCTGTAGGATTTTGGCAGAAGCAGATCTTATTCCATCAGGTATTCAGTGTTGCTGATCAGAGTTAAGTGTTGAGTCCCTGTGCGTCAGAGGCAAGGGGTTGATTACTCTCTAGCTTAGTCCTGTGGTTTAGCTTCAGGTTCTGTGTGCTACCCTGGATTTTAACTGCTAGCTAACTCTCTGCCTGATGACTTCCCTTCTTCTTGTTTGACCTGCTCATCGCTGTTTTCCTTCTCTGGATCTGCACCCCAGGACTACTGGAGCAGTTCTGCTTTGAACCTGGCCCCACCTTGGGCATTCTCTTTTGGGAAGACAAACAAAAATTCCTTTTCCCTTAGCACCTGGTGGATTCCCAAGCAGCATTTCATGGAGTATACTGAGTCCCTGGCTGCAGTGATTAAAAGTAAAATTCTGAATAGTACTCAGACAACTTTTCCCCTTGTCTGGTCTGTTTTTGGTTTTATTAATTTCTTGTGCTTCTGGTTCATTAGTTGCAAGTCACCATGAGAACCATCCAGTTTGGCAAGCAGTGAGAGCGCCCCATGTGACAGCCCCTTTCCTAGGTGTGGCAACACAGTGTTCCCTAAGGAGCCTGGAGCATTAAAATAAGATATGATGATAGATCTAAAACATGGCTCAGTCTAACCCATAAACGTGTTTTCTTTGGTCCCCACACTTTCTTTTATGAAATGGAAAAAGTTTACTCAAAACCTCGATTCTTGGTTTCTCTCAAAAATAACTGGCAGATCTGGGAACTGTTGCCCCACGTTCTGCAGGAGCAGCCCTTGGCTCGCCCAGCACAGTGGCTGTCCGAGTTGGATGGACAGGGGGTGTGTGCCCCAGGTCAGCTTCCTCCCACCGGTCCCTATGATGTCCCATCTGGCCTTCCTTCCTCACTGACGTTATCTGGCTGGCCTGTACGCATCACCTGCAGCCTGTGGCTTCCCTGGAGGAGTCGGTTGAGTGCTTTGGTGGAATGGGGGAGGGCCTCTTCTGCCACACCAGAGGTCGCAGAGGCTAAACCGCATCCCTAAGGAGGAGTGATTTCGGCAGGTGGGAGAGAGTGGTGAGGGAATCGCACAGGCACAGAGTTAAAAACAGAACAGTGTGGTGTGCTCCGAGTAATGCTGGTGTGACCACATACGTTGCTCTCTCTTCTTTGGAGTGGGAATTGGAAGAACAGTGCTTGGAGGGGCCAACAGGATTGCCCCGATTGGCTCATTTTGGAATCTTCCTTATGGCGATTGTCCCTCGATGCAGCACTTCCAGCCCCAGAAAAATGCAGTGAAAAAGGCACTCACCCCAGTGGTTTGCCCATCAGAGGTCCTTTAATGGGTGTCGGAGGTTACGGAGGCAGTATCCGTACCCCCGTCGCGTGAGTGGTAACGAGCAGCCCCAGCTGGGAACCCCCCTTGTTTGGCTCTGATCCCCACTGGCTCTCCGATTTCAGGTCAGTTTAGTTCACTCATCCCCGACTCAGTCTCCCCATCTGTCAAATGGAGCGAGACTGCGAGGGAGTTCGAGCTCCTCCGTGCGTAGCTGCAGCACAGCCCTGGCCGGAGCGCACCACTGGGAGAGGCGCCCCTGGCGCTACGCCTTAGGACAAACGACACGTGGCACTTCACCGCGTGCCGCGCGTGCCTCGAGAGATGGCACATCGGGACTTCTTCAGTCTCCCGGTGTTCAGCTGTGTCGACAGCAGCCACCTCCTTTCCAGTTGTCCTGACGGCCGTGAGCACCATCGAGTCCTTCTGGAGGCAGGTCAGTCATGAACCACAGATAATTAAATAAAGAAGCCCGGGCCCTGGCGCCGCGGTTGGGGTCACGGTTAGAATACTGGCAATGGAGTGTGTGTGGCCGTGACCTCCGTGGTGGCGTGCTGGAGTCCCCACCTCCAGATGGTGAGGGGAAGTACTGTGACTGTCCCTACCCCTCACCTGGCAGTGCGCCAGGGGCGGGGCTGAGCATATTTACCATCCAAAAGTTAGGGAGGCTTTTATGAACTGGGCCATCTCTCCTTGGTCCCCATTCTTCCTTGTGTCTCTGAACTCTCATTAATTTTTCACAGGCTTGTGATGGATAGTTTTTATTTATTCACATCTGAGGTTCTGTTGTGTGAAAAGGACTCATTTTATAACATTACATATTCATGGCTTGGGATAGATGGGATAAGGAACTTATTATTAATGTGTCACTGTGGGAAACTTACTCCAGTTCATTTGCAAACCTTGTTAAATTTGGTGTGGTCAGCAGACACGGCGAAGTTTTGGATGTGTTCTCTTAATGGAGGGCAAAGAGTTTGCTCTTGCTTCTCCTTGATTCAGTGAAATGAGTTTAAATATTCTTTAAATATTTTGAAATACCTATTTGAAGGTAGAAAAGAAAAAAGAAGTGAGGTGGGGGCAGATGGTAGAGATTAATTAGAAAAGGAAGCTCCTGTCTCCTTATTGGAGAGCCTGGTTTCTCAAGCATTCTGTGGTTCTGCTACCAGGTGTGTGTGAGGGACCGACTCCTCACTGAAAGGTGAGGTCAGGGTCCATGCCCCTTTTCCCACTGCCACGTCTAGCATCTCCCCTTGCGGCAGGTTGCAGATTCTTTCACCTATGGATTCAATCCTCCTGACCTCTGCTCTGGATTCTGGGGGGTTCTCCACTTGGCGCTCCTACTGACATCACAGAATTCCTTGCCCTGGACAAATAGAGGGAATATTAACATACCACCTTGTAAATCAAAGCCAGGGGTGGAGGGAGGGCACAGTAGGGAAGCTGGCCCAATCTGCTTCAGTGTGAGCTTGGTAAGGAGGAAGCATATGTTGCATTCAGTTCTCTACAGAGACAGACTCTGCTCTCTGCTAGGGACAGTGTGTAGATTGTGTGGGGTTTGTGGGGGTGTTTTGTGTTTGCCAGTTTGGTTTAGCAGTGACATGGCTGGTGGCCACTGCCGCTTCACAAACTCCTCCTTGCCAACAGAAAAGCAGGATATATGCATGAGGAGGATACATTTTGCAATCTGGAAATTCTCCAAACCAGGCATCAGACTTGAAGAGTGTCCAACATACTAAGAATCGTGTGGTACTGCCTTGGGCGCATATCATGGGCATTTTCAAGCATAGAATTTGTTGATGATAACCTTGTTCTTTACAGGGGTAAAAAAAAGAAAGTGAAATTCTTTCGATAATCAAAGCAATTAGCTTATGAAGTTGATGCTCGGGTGTAAGCGGCTTGAGTAGGGGACAAAGGAATGAAATATGCCTTAAAAGGCATCCTCCGACGATGTTTCCATAATGCAAAACATTTGTTTCTCGCCGGGATCCCATTGGCGGTTCGCTGGTATTATATTGCCATTTATATTGGAAAGGCAGGCAGCGCGAAAACTGTAGTCTATTAAGAGTTTGTGAGTGTGTGCATGTGTATACAGTGAAATAATATCTAGTGTAATGTGAAGTGACAGTCAAAATTACAGCTTTTCTCTCGCCGCAAGGGCACTTCTTTGCCAAGTATAGTAATATTGTTGTAGCAGTGTTCAAGGTTGTCAGCAAATCTGGCTTACTCTGCAGAGAGTCATAATAGTGTGTGGAAGGAAGGAGCTTCCTGTCAGGGGAAATACTATAATTTTGATATATATTTGTTGGTGCCAAACTGCAATTAAATAGGAGGTGTTGGAAGAAGGTTTTATTTAACCAGCTTGAATTTGTTAATTAATTAGCAAAAACGTGTATTTGGAATGCTTCAAGAAACAGTTCCGTGTTGTTCACATAACTTGATTCCACATAATTGTTTTTATTTTTGTTTGTCTCTTAAAGAACACAAAATACCCCCTCCACAAAAATAGCGCACAATAAAATGTTTTCAACCACCAAAGGAAGGGAAAAATAAAACACCTTGAATAATCTTATCTCTTACATCTTCTTTTGGGGGGCATTTCTTAGTCTGTTAATGCTGGGAGTTCTCCCTTGGTGATCCGACAGACATAGTATCTGCAGCAACGTCTATTACTTGACTTAACTTGTACCTTGATTAGTTTGCAATTAAATTGGAGGACTTTTCAGGTGACTAAAGGAAAAAAGAGTCGCTTTGCAGTTTCTGTGTGTGTGTGTGTGTGTGTTAAATTGCTTGCGACACACCCGTCCATCTCTGTAGTATCATGTGAGGGATGCCCATCCCCCTGTCTCTTCATCCCTTGGGATAGTAAGAAGTTTCTGAGTGACAGGCCCTCCTGTTCTCAAGAAAGAAGGAAGGTGTCACCATAGTTCCCTGTACACTCCCATTCTGATGAAAAATACTTTCTTTTTTGAATAAGCAGAAAGCGGTGGGAGATTTAAATAGCAACAATGTATTAAAAACTCTACTGCAGTTATGTGTTCAAAAATCAGGAACAGAAAGATTGTTTTGTTTTGAAAAGAATATATTTAAGGGTCTTGAGAAAGCTGTGTGTGTGTGTGGGGGGGATCCTTCCCTCTCATATTGAGCATTTTGCAAATTGAGTTTCATTCTCCTATAAAATATGAATCCAATAACATTTTATATGATCATAAAATGTGTCTACTTTTGTCTCCATCTTTTATGGAAAAAAGAAATATTCCCAAAGTATAGTACGAAAAAATAATTAATTAAGCAACCTTTCATGGTTATTTTCTGAGGTTAATTATTACCCTAAGAAATCAATTTCAATTTCTTCAGTTTGAGAGACTCATTTGTGACAGGGTGTTTCCAAAAAAGGGGAGTGAGTTAAGATGCTAAATGGGAGCCTTCATTCCCTAGAGAAAATGTCTTTGCTGCCGGCCGTGATTTATCCAGTGCTGTCTTGCCCGTTTATACCCCATGCCAGGAGAATCTATGGAAAATGTAATAGAGCTATTAGAATCGAGTGTAGCAGATTGGTTACAGTAAGAAACAAAAGTTGTCTTTATATCACTAAAATAAAAGTGAGATACCCTCGAGTCCTCACAAAAGAAAATGGCTTGGCCCTTTTTTGCTAACCTTCCCAACAAGCCTGAGCTAATGGATCAGGGGATCAAGGGAGGCAGCATGAATCTGTTTTCCTGATGATCTCCTGTCCTGAGACCAAGGTGAGTATACAGGGGAAAAGGGAAGAGAAACTTAAACCTGCAACTATCTCCTGATGGAATACAGGAAACCAAAAATGAAGGGAACGACTTTATTTCCCCTCTTGGCGATATTCTGTAAAAGTCATCAAAATCACACTGTGTTTTCACCAGGCACCTGAGTTTCTTGACCTGGGACTAGAATGTTCCGGCCCATTACAGCTAACCATGGCAGGCTCTCCCTAGTGGGGATAACACGTCGGCAGTGGTGGGATTTCCTCTCAAATTCAGTATGTTCTTCAGGTACATTAAAAAAAAAAAAAGTTTATTTCCCCACCTTTAATCTACTTTATGTTTCAGTGTTTGGCTTAGAATTTCATATCAGTTGGGACAGTTGATATCATGTATTTTGCATGTTTTAAGATGAACATTTCAACACTTGGTGACATTCAGCAAAAAAAAAAAAAAAAAATAGTAACTTCTAAGGATGAGGTAGGAAACAACCGATCTGTTGGTCTGTATATTAATTCTTTATCTTTAGGATCCCAGCAGACTGGGTGGGCAGAGGTGTCTGGGTTCGAGGGAAGGGGTACGAATAGATTCCTCAGTTAATAAGGACGTTCCCCTCGGACACAAAAGAGTCCGAATTCAAACTAGCTTAAGTGGAAAGGGTCATTATTGGCTCATGAATGCAAAGTTTTATGCAAGGGTCAGCAAATTCTCTCTGTAATAGGACAGATAATAAATATTTTTGGGTCTTCGGGCCCTGCGGTCTCTGTCACAGCTACTCACCTCTTCCAAAATTTTAGCAAGGAAAGCCACACGGCAACAGGTAAGCCACTAGGTGTGGCTGTGCACCGATAAAACTTTATATGTGGAGCCTGGGACTTGAACTTCATGTAATATTTGATGTGTTAAAATACATTCTAATTTCATTCTTCCTTCCTTTAAAAATGTATTTTTAGACCCTGGGCTGTATGAAAACATGCAGTTGGGGTCCAGATTTGGCTCAGTGGTCTGTTTGCCAACTCTGGGTTTAGAGTCAAGCTTGTCCCAGACCTTAAATATGTCATCTGGGCCCCATCTTTAACGTGTTGATTTTGATTTTTTTTTTTTAAATTATATTCTTCAAAGAGAATATTCTTCCTGAGTGGGGATCAAGATGGCCCCTGATAGACCAGCACTTTCCCAGCTTAGCCAGCCCTGCCACCAAGAAGCCATTCCCCCCACTGTCCCTGGCACAAAAGCCAGGAGAACAGGACTAGCCTGGCTTGGAGGCAGGTATTAGCCCTGAATCATTTATGGCCCACAGGATGAGGGTCGTTATTCTAGGCTGGAATCCCACATCCTGGCCCTACATGCAGTCCGGGAGGCCCAGTTCCCTCATGAAGAAATAAGCTCCCTTTTGTCAGCAGAAGGGACATGGGAATAGGTCCTGGATAGACAAGTCACAGCTTCCACAATCCACTGTGAACCTTTTACAGTCTTACGTTCTAATTTAACTTTTAGATGTTTGTGGAAACAAGGAAGAAATCCTTTCTGGGTGTAGCTTCGAAAAAGAGCATGTTGGATGGTTTCTTATCGATGACTGGCAAAGAACAGGTCTCTGTAAATTGCTCTGCAGGTTTTGTTCCCTGGAAGCAGAGCCCAAGGCATGCTTCTTGTTCAGTTGATCTGGGAGGTTGTGCTTTCAGAAGAAAGCAGAGGGAGGAGAATGGTGTGGAGTATGGAAAATGGTCGGAAGGATGTGACCAGCTTCAGCCTGATCTCATGGGGAGCTCTGGAATATGAATGGTATGGCAGAGTGGATCCTGCTTGAGACAAGGGCGTGGCTGGCTGGCGTTCAGGGATTAGCCAACATCTGCCAGGGAAAGAGGCTTTGTGGGCATAGCCTTTCAGGTGAGGCAGAAAGGGGTAACTGTGAGTTAGCTGCCAACACTCAAAAGCCACTGGGGTGTACCTGCCCTGTAAGGGGATTTGTGGTTAGGAGGCACCACTGTAATACGCTGGTCTGCAAGGGAGACTTCTCTCAAGGTGCGCTCTGCCCATGGAAAGAAGGATTTGACATCAAGATCCTCTGCAGGCAGGGTCTGTACCTGGGTAATAACTGTTAACACAGGTGCAGCTCTGCACTTTAAGAAGTTTAACCTCTCTTTCTGCCCCTGGCCTCATACCTGCTTTTCCACTTTCCGACCTGTTTACTTCAACATTGTGATCCTCTAATAACTTTTGTTTAGTGAAACTCCAGCCTTTTCAGGATGCTGTGCTAATGTCTTCCTTTTTTAATTGAGTAAATATATTATACACCGCTGGGTAGGTTGCTGCCTTGCTGGCCTTGCTGCTGTAATTTGAAAATGGATAGTTTTCTTTAACTCACGTAGAATGAATGTGGCATTGATTCCTGGTTTCCTGTGGCTCTCCTCCTTTAGAAAATGTATTTACATGGGTATTTTTGAAGCACTTTTTAAGATACTGGAAAAATTAAAAAAAAAAAAAAAGAAGAAGAATTGAAAAGCCCCTTACCCCTCCCCCAAACAATGGCTACATTGTGACAACAGTGGGTTGAGCTAAATTCAGCTACGTCAAGGAAGAGCAATAAAAGGAGATGGATTGTTCTCTAAGCTTCACTTTATTGGATATTGTAATTGACATATAGTTGTCATTTATAATCATCTGTCCATTCCTGTGAGTGGGGAGCAGTAAAGTTAATTGTGGCGGCTCATTTGCATTAATCTCACCTCTGAAGGGTACAGTAACCCATTAATATCATGTCATGATGAATTATCACAAATAACATTGAACATATTGATTAATGATCTCTGAGATTTGTATCTCGTTAAAACATTTTGTTAGCTCTTTAAACTTTTAAGCCAACAACCATTGCACGTAGGAGGTGTTAGAGATCGTCTGAGAGGTGGTGGTGGGGAGTGGTGTACATTGCAGGGTCACTCGTTTAAGGAGTTGGACCACTCAGTTCCCATTAGATCTTTTTTTTTTTTTTTTTTCCCTCTTCAAGAAGCCAAGCACATTCTCTTTGTAACCTCCTCCTACTTTTCACTGGATAATGGTTTCTTCAAAACAGTAGCTTCTTTGATTATAAAGTGTTTCTGATTCTCTGCTGGAATGATTCAATCAGAGTTTTTAAAGTTATGTGTTCAGTTGCCTGCATGGTGGCCTTTGGAATCTCTTACCCATCTAGATCTGCTTGCTACTTTGAAGTGCAGAATTCTTTTTCTCCATTGCTGTCAAAATCTCCAAACTTAGATGTTAACATAAATATAGACCACACTTGAAATGAGTTGTTTGAGATGAAATAATGTCCCTTAAAAATAACACTTATCCTTTGTTTTATAAAAATTCATTCCTCTTTTCCTGGGTGAGGTGATTGTCCACAAACAAACAAATACATTGGTCACACATGTCATGTAGGCATGAGTGAAATGATAATAAATTCTCCTTAATAAGACCTTTGTAGAATTTCCTGGTAGATGTTTAAATACAGTAGACACATAAAGGAAACAATTGTCATAAGGGTCGAATTACAAAGCTTGTTCTTAGCAGCTGTTTCTTTTACTAATTGTGAAAACGTTACAATATTCGATCTCTCCAACTTACGTATTTCTTCCACTTATGGACAGTTAGTATTTGCTCTGTTTTCTCCAGATAAGTATTTAACAGCAAATATTGGGATCGGCCTCCTCTTTGTTTAGAGAAAATGGACCTGATCGTCCTGAAATAAGGATGCCTTGAAGAAGATGTCATTGATGTTTGGCTGACTTGGGTGGTCTTAAACCCTGAGAGCACTTCTAGGAAGAGACAGATTTGCGAATTCCTGCTTGTGGAGGGGGGGGAGCCCTCCAGCCATGGGTCTGTGACTTCCCATGGAGGGAAGGATTGTGACCCCCATGCCTGTCAAGACGCCAGCTCCTGGAAGGCAGGAGTCATGGTTTAGCACCAGAAAGGGTTTGACTGCTTAGGAAAAGGCCAAGGCATGAGGGCCGCATACCTGTGGGGAACGATGCTGCCATTATGTATTGTTTGTACCTTTAGCCAGCAGGTAAGGACGGTGTTACCATCCTTTCATGCTCTCAGATGCCCGGTTTTATGGAGGGGGTCTTAAAACAATAGTCGGACCATATGTGCAGCAATCTTTGGGCCTAAATAGCTAAGGACAAAGTCGATTGCTTTTTTCTAAGGGCCACTTTCCCTTCCCTTCTTTGTCAGGCCTGTGATGTTCCTCACCCACTGAGTATTTAATATCAGTGTTTTCAAATCAAAGAACAAGCTTTTTGTCTCCCAGGATAGTATCTTGTAAAGCCAACCTCTTTATTACTTCACTAGTTTAAGGCTTTATTACTTGCGATCCAAAGCCTGCTAGTGAATTATGCATGTTACACTTCTCAGCAGCTTCACTACCCTCTCTCCTGCCACCTTTTTGGGGGCCCAAAAAGTACAGGGAGATCTCGACGTGGGTTCATTTCTACCCATGGTATTAATCCTTATTCATTTTAAAAATCTGCTAACGGAAATATTTCCATTCAGCTCATTAATCAATTGTGATTTTCAATCCCTTGTTTTGTAAAAGCTGTTGCAATAAATACTTTTTTCACAAGGCGAAAATCCAAGAGATGGATGCAGCCAGCGTAATTAATTGCACCCAGTTACAGGAGATCAGCAAGTTTGTGAGATTCACATGCTGCTATACCATATGGTTGCCCAGTAGGCGAAAAATTTGATTAATGTTTTGAAGTAGATTTTTTTCAGCAAATATTACAGCCCCAGATGAGGTGTTTTTTTTTTTTTTTCCTTTTACTTTCTAGTATTGTTAGACTTAGCTGAAGGAACCAGTCCTCTGATTTAAAGCTTAATAATATTGTGATCCAGTGAAAACTTAACATGCAATAAAAATTGCAGTCTGCCTGTCTCTCGTGGATACAGAAAAATAATGCATTATGTCTTTGTACGTAATTAAGTAAAACGTGAAAGTTGGATTCTGGAATTTGATTTTTTTTCCCTCCTCCTAAAAAAAAAAAACATAACTGTGGTTTTAATTGATGTGTTTTTGGTCTGATTTGTAAGCAATACATTTGGGCAGACTTTTAAAAGTGTAAAAGGAACAGCAAAATAAAACAAAAAAATGAGTCAGTGAACAGCTTCTTATTAATTGCGTGTTCCATACCAGTGAGACCACCATAAATATGACTATGTGAGTGTCATAGAAAAAAATTTAAGTTGTTTCTACTGTTATCCTAAAGGTATATTAGTTTCATGACCACTCGAGATATTCATAGTTAATTTCTTTTTTATTTAGGGAAGGAAAAAAAAAAACACCTCCTGATTTTTTTTTTTTTTTCCCGAAGTTAGAAAGTCTCTTTTATCTTATAGCTCCTTGTCATGCTGGACACCCATCCTCTTATGTCACTGCCCCACTGGGGTCATGCTCCACCATGTCATTCTGATGACTGGGCGAGAGTCAGCCATCGGGTGATATACCAGGACAAGATACAGTAGTCCTGACCTTGGCATTCAAAACAACAACATGAAATTTTGAAAACACGTGGGAACCGGCAGTATACTCTGTAAGGAAAAATGAAGTAAAATTCTCCATTTTGGCGAAGGAGGCTGGATGCTTCAGACAGTTTAGCTCTTCTGTTTTTTGTTTTTTTTTTTCCCCTTTCTTTTCCTTTTGAAACTTAATAATTTCTAATTGCCTAAGCAGTTTAGGACTCTCCTTACATCTTGATGTCTGTTGAAAGGAACTGTTAGCTCAAGTGATTAAAGCATGATCTTTAACCAGGTATCGGGCTCACTTTGAATCCTTTGTCTTGGTCATTAGAAAATTCTCTCTTCTGGAGTTACAAACAAGATCTGAAACTTTGCTCCACCCAGTCTAGGGAGAGACCCCTTTCCGAAGGAACTGTGTCACCATTTAACAAAGCAGTAGTATGTGCTTTCGTCTCTTAGAGTCACATGATTGCTTTCTCTCTGTGGCTACAGTATTTTAAGGGCTTGAAGTGGACTCTCTTTCCAGCGGCTTAACCAGGGACTAGCTCAGTCAAAATATAGGGGCCAAAGCAGAGACTAGGCCAGGAGGGCCATCTCTGATTTTGAGTTAGTAAGTTCCTTTGTCATTCAAAGTTTTCATCTTTGAAGAACAGGTTAGAGATTTTTGATAAATATCGGATGTTTTTGATAATTTCACTGATCGAGGTTTCTAATCTTTTTTTGTATTTTTATTTTAATGATTGGTTAGGTAGTAATTATCGGCAAAAGGCACAAAAAAGGGTTACAGTGACAGCATATTTTTAAGATTTTTTTTAAAAATTTATTTTTATTTACTTCTTTTTGTCTTTGGGGGGCGGTGGGAGGGCAGAGGGGGAGGGACAGAGAGAATCCCAAGCCGATTCCACGCTCATTGCTGAGCCCCATGTGGGGCTCGATCTCAACCATGAGATCATGACCTGAGCTGAAATCGAGTTAGACACTTAAACGACTGAGCCACCCAGGCACCCCAGTTTTATTTTATTTTTTAAACAGGCTCCACGCCCAATGTGGGGATCAAATTCAGGACCCTGAGATCGAATCACATGCTCTACCGGACTTGAGCCAGCCAGGCGCCCCCCTTGACAGCATATTTTTAAAACGTCCAAAGAAACGAGCACAGCCTGTCTTTCCTAAGTTTGGGCCGAAGCTGTTTCTGTGAGGTTCGTTATGTCATCCAAAAGGAGATGTTTCGAATTATTTGAGTTTACTTTTTTTTTTTTTTAGCAGCTTATACATATATGCATTTTATTACCTAGTCATAGGATGAATGGCTGAGGGAAATGTTTGAGAGGCTCTGATGAGGGCCAGTGCCTTATGGCAATAAAAGTAATGTTAGCCCATAGCAATTGGATCTAGGTTGGTCTGATTTTTGTTGTGGAGCTATGGTTGTGGTTGTCATTTTAATATTTTGTTTTTATCAGATGAGAAGAATATATTTCCTGTCCATCGTTCATCAGTAATGCATCCTTCTACACAATGATATTGCCAGAACAGTCATACTGACCCTCTGTATCCTAGAGATGCCTGATACATTTGCAATATCTCCCTTTATAAGTTTTACTTCCCTAGATATAATCCTTCGGGGAAAGAAAATTCCCAGAATATCAGTTCCCTTAGATGAAATTTCCTTTTATTTGAACTAACTGTGTTGGACTGTAATTTATAGGCTGTATCAGTGCACAGTTGCTCAGATCTAGTATTTTACCAGCAAGTATCCATCAATTGAGTGGCGGTTGCCACATTTCTCAAGTGGGAAGAAATCCAGACAAATATAAGAAGAAAAAAAAATTATCCTTGGGGTCTCACAATTTGAGATTGTTGAGTGTTGCCATGCAAAACTAACACCCAGCGGGAAGGTTCTGCTTTTCTCACAAAGTCTCAGTTAACACAAGGCGCCACGGCAGCTAGGAGAGAGAGGGAGAGAGAGAGCGAGGGTCCTGGCTGAAAGGCAGTGGAAGGCGGCTCTGGGTGAAGTCTTGCTGGGAACACAGGGTGCTACAAGGGAGAGCTCTACCTGGTGCCGGCAGCGGAACTTTGCCTGTCTGTTTCTTCCCATGCTTCAGGCCATGCTGATGTTAAAGTTGAATAAATGAGAGCTAATGATTTTTTAAGGCGTTTTTAAGTGATTTGTCTTGGGAGTGCTAAATTAGCAAGAATAAAACCTAGGCAGGAAAGTTGATTTTTGATGACCCAAAGAAGGCACATCCTAGAGTGATTTAGTAAGGCTCCAGAGGTCTAAGATTGTTCCACATCAGAAAAAGTGTATAGTTACCAGAATTACTTACTAATGAAAAAAAAGGGGGGAAAATGTTGTTAGGCTACTGGGCAGTGGGAATGAACAGTGCGGCAGCTCTTATGATGAAATGGTCTGAGAAGCCTTCTGCTGTGGGGATCCAAGGTAGGGCTTTCCTGAAGAATGGGCTCCATTGTCCCCGGGGGGGGAAGGTGACAAGGAAACCCCCAGATTCCCAGAAAGGTAAATGAGCCGCTTCAGGAATAAAGGGAAGCACAAGAAATCCCAGTTCATATGCACATTCCAATTCTCAAACCTATTGTCGCGTTTTCTAAATAACCAGTATCTGAAAGCACAATGTGGGGAAGTCTCCTTTTTCCATATTAGGCGGCTGGCGGGGGTGTGTGTCTGGTTCCTTGGAGGAGGCCCACTGAATAAAATAACCTGCACTACTGAGAGAAACGTTCTTTACTTGACAGGTGTTTTTAAAGTTTTCCGAGCCTGCAGTGTGAATCAGCCTATCACAAATTTGAGAATGTGCACGGAGATCTTTGGTACTCACTTTGTTTTTATTTTCCTGAAGAGTGAAGTGATTGTATTTCATTTATAATCAGAAGCTGCATCAGCCCATGAAGTCAGTTACAGGTCTTTCAAGTCACTTTTATTAATTCTTTAAAATGAAATTGCTGTGCGTACACTCTCACACACATTTTCATTTACTGATCTCTCTGTATTTTTTTTCCTTCCCCTCCCTGTGATGTGTCTCGCTGGTGAAGAAGAGTTTCTTTCAGTATGTCCCCGTTTTGGGTTTCTACATTTAAAATGTGATCGGAGGACTTGGGTCTGTTCAAACAAAAAAATCATCCTGGCAGCTTTTACTTAGGGAGTACTCTCCGGACGGACATGTCAATATCTGCCCACGTGCTTATTTGTAATTAAAGTGAAGATGCTTGAGAATGGCTTTCCCATTAATCTCTAAACACAGAGTCGTTTCCTGGTGAATGATGTATGACAGTTTGCTCTGCGCTTCCTCTGAACAGAGCATTGTTCTGTGGCATTGTTACAGAGGGCGGCTTTCCTGCAGGGCTCAGGGCTTCACCGTTCCAAACTCCTGTTGTTCTGTAAATCCGTCAGAAGGGTCTGCAAGGGGCCATATTTATGAGAAGAGCGTAGAGTGGTCAGTCTAAAAAGCTCCTTAGTGTAGTACTTTGAATTTTAAATTACACACATAATTCAAAGGTAATGTAACTTGCAGTGTCGGACTTTAGTACATTCCGTTAAATGGAGAAAAATGACTGGCGTGAGGAATGACTTATTGATTCTTGGTGGGAAAATGACTTCTGTAATATAGGAAGTATGGTAAAAGGAGCAGCTTAATTATTTAGGGAGCACTTTTGAAAATATGCTTTTACAGCAGTACAAATTGTGTATATACAAATTGTACAACTAGATTTTTTTTTTTTAAATTCTTTCTCAGAGGAAAGTTAGGAGAAGGCTTATCTTCTTTAGTTGCTAAGGCAAAGTTTAATTCTGCTTAAATTCCTATAGGCTGTAGCTAAGAAAGATATAAGGAGCAAGGAGAAGTTTCTGAATGCCTTAAAAATATGACTTGTTCTAATTGCCTTTTCTTGTTTACGTTATACTTGCTCTAGGTTTAGGGGACGCTTGACTGCCAAGATTTACAAAATACACTTCTCTCTCTCTTTCTGTCTCCCTCTTTCTCCTTCTCTCTCTGGTTTATGATGTTTTTCAACAGTGTCATGAACTCACTTAATCTGATTTCACCAAGTGAATATATGGGAAGTTGAGATGACATATTTTAATCTGGCATTTGAGGAGATATTCATAAAATATCAGATAAAATATTTATTTTGGCCTTTTCCTTCTGATCTCTCTTTTGATTCAGTGTGTATTCTTTGCTTAAGGACCACAGCCTAATGTTATTTTGACTGCAGTTCACAGTGTTGGCAGCCTTTCAGATAAACAGCGTATTTGTGGTTAATTGGTTGAACATGTTCTATAATTATAATTATATTAAAACCTTAATGTGCTTGAACATTTGCCCACTGAAGGCCACTTGCATGAACTACGTTATGTTTCTGTCATTATAACTGAGCTGTCTCGGGCTGACATTCAGCAATTGAGGCAAGGCAAGGAACCTGGGAATAACACAGAGTTTTCTCATTATTTCCGTCGGAGACCGCAGTTGGGACAGTTGTAGAAGTTGACCGTGAAAATTGCCATCTGGTTGTAACTGGGATCCCCAGGTTTCAATCTGTGGGCTAACGTTTCTTCAGATTTTCAAAAAGGGTTGGCTTGGCTTTTTCTCAAAGTTACACAACGGCTGTTAAAAAGCAAAATTAGCACTTTATCAAGTTTGGAGCAAATTGCCAAGGCCACCAGGGAGCCGGGAGAGTCACCAAAGACCACTGCTTGGACCTGGGCAAGAAGCCATCTTTGAAATGAGCAGAGAGATCTGATGGCCACCAGCTGAGGGAGAGAGTTTCTCTTTTCTACCCTTTAGCCAGACCGTTAGGATTGACATGGTGGACTGTTAGCCCCCTGGCCTTCCCAGCTGAGAATCCCAGCATCTTCTTGGTGGCTGCTGGATCAGCCGTACCACGGTATTTTTCCCTGTGTAACCGTATACACCAGTGTCTGTGAACCCTCTGGTTTTGCATGGCCTGAGGATGATCTTCATTTTTAAGCAGTCAAAGAAAAGAATCCAAAGAAATATAATATTTCATGATACATGAAAATATAAATGAAATTCAATTTATAATGTCTATAAATAAAGTTTTACTGAAACACACCCCAGTCCTCTATTTAAGGTATCATCTGTGGCTGCTTTCCCGCTCTTGGGGCGAAGTTCAGAAGTTGTAGCAGCCACACTGTGGCCCTCGAAGCTGAAAATATTTCCTTTCTGGTCCTTTATAGAAAAAATTTGCCACCCCCTCATCTAAATGATGTCCTTCAGTTTCTGTCTCCCAGCAGAACGAGGGTGCTATGAGGACAGGTACCACTCTTGTTTTAGTGCTGGGGCCAGAGTAGGGGATTTGGGTTGGAGGAATGAATGCATGAATGAATGACCACACCAAAACTATGCATACAGAGATGTCTGTCATTATCTTTGGCCTAACCAACTGAACACAGTTTATAAAATTTGCAAATCTGTTTCCAAACATGTTTGAATTGATTTTTATGGTCTTTTAATTAACCCAATAAAAATGGCAACAACACAGCAATTTTAAGAAAATAACAGAGCCAAGTATTTTTTTAATGGCTCTGCATGCAATCCATATTACACCCACATGCAGTATTTATATGGTCCAAATAATTATCTTTTGGACTTAGAATGCTTTAAATTAGGATTTACTGAAAAGATTATGTTCTATATCATTAAAAAAAGAAAGAAAGTTCTTCTCAAATTTATTTATGTGATGGAGCAATTCTGGCACTGCAGAATGTGGCAGGAAATTCCATTAAGTTGAAATGTGCTGCCCTTACCCTCAAGTATTTGGAGGGATTCATAGAAGAGCCAAGCGGATTCAGACAGATCTCAGTTGCAGAGCTGAACGTGCACTTTGTCAGAATACTTTGTAAGGTTTTCAGGAATAGGTTAGAAGGGTGAGGGTTGCAATTCAGAATTCTCAGCCAGTGATGTAGGCCAGAGATTTTCTGCCAAGAAGGTAGACAATTCTAGAGCCTCAGGAAGACACCTCCAGCGCCCCCCCCCCCCCTTGTGGGCACACTTGAAAGTCACCATTTCTTGCTGGTATCCTGCTCCTGGCCTGGCAGCCACTTCAGCCTCTGATGTATCCGAGCCTTTCTTTGGTCTGACTCAGGTGAGTCCAACCTGGACTTTGGGGTCAGGCCAGAGCGTACCTTGAATCCTACACTTATTAGCTGTGTGGCTCCAGGCAAGTGATCTCACCTCTTTGAGCCACTGGTTAACTCAGCAGCAAGATGAGGATATCACACCCACCTCTTAGTGTTGCTGCAAAGATTCAGAAGGAGGACATTGGCAAATACCCCAGGAGCTATCTGGTGCATACTCAGGAGGCAGGGAAGATTTGTCCTTTGACCCCTCCCCTGCCACTCCTGTAACTGAGTCCAGGGTTCTTAAGGAGCAGAAATCTACAGAGAGGGTCCCCTCCTCTCTCCTGTATGTCCTGTGACAGCCCAGCACCATTTTGCCAGGTTGTGTGTCCTCCCTTTCTCTTTTCCTCTTCCTTACCGTGGTTCTAGGATATCTGGGTCAGTTGTCCCTTTCTCCAGCAGTACTAGGGCAATTGGACATTCTTCCCCATCCCAGGCTGGTGGGAGAATTATTAAACAGCTCACACAGTGGAAGCCTTTAACTGGGTACCCTGGACTCCAGCCTGGTCTGGTCAATTCTGGCAGGATCTTATTCAAGCACGAAAGAGCATTTGTTGTCATTCAGACCCTCCTAAAAGGTGATTCATAACCTTCTTTGGGATCCATTCACATGTAGCAACCAGGCTCCCCACATGTTCCTGACTGACGTCCTGCCTTCCACACATCCTTTCCGCTGCTGCTGATCCGTGGGTAGGTCAGCTTCCCTTTCTCCTTGTCCAGATCACTCAAATGGAGCCACACGTGTTCTTCCTGCCTCAGGAGTTGACTTCCTCTGATGAGTTCCCTACCGCTTGTCCAGTTCCGTCTTGTCTGGACTTGACTCAGCATCTCTGTGCCAAGCCCAGCAGGTTGAGGGTGTAGACACCGAGGCAGTCTTCTTGCCTTCAAGGGCTTGCAGTTAGGAAGTCCCATCCACTCATCAGCGTTGTTGCTCATGGTCTGACACTGCCTAAAACTCACCCATCTCCCTTCTCCAGCCTTGCTGGTTTCTACTCGTTCTGTAAGATTTGTTTCTGGCAGGTGTGTGACTGACTCCCTCCTGCCAAAAAGTAGTTCTTCAATCATCCATTCTTTATGTTCCTTATGTAGATTTCCATCTTATACTTACCTCACTCTATTCTCATCTCTTTGTATCTTATGTGTGTTCCCCACTAGACTGTGTACTCGGAGAAGGTTGGAATGATCTAATGCAGCTTTGTGTTCCCATGAAGCAAAAAAGAAAACAAACAAAAAAAAGAAAATGAGAGCTAGATCATTGTTTGTTTCATGATTGTGTGAATGACTAATTAAATGAACGAATGAATGAGTCAAGAACAGGCTCTGGCCTAAGGGAGACAGATAACTTTCTACTTGGGGCTACACAGGAAGGCTCTACGATGCCCTGGTAGCCCTTGCTCAGACGTGTGGACCACTCCCTGCCCAGGATGTACTCAGGGTATCTTTGGGGCTACCACAGGATGGTGGTTAGAACCTGGAGGAAGTTCAGGAGTCCCATGTCTTCTTGGCAAGAGACGTATCATCTACAGCTTCATGGCTGACATATGCTCGAGTGGTGAGTGTGGAAAGGATTGATCCAGATAGAAATGTGCAAATCAGTTGGCTTAGATGTTGTTTTCTGGATATGGAGGGTCAGGCCATTGGAGAGTGAAGAGCAGCATGGTGGAAGCGCTGAAGACCATACGCAGAATTTGAGAGGAGATGACGTCATTATCTCAAGCCTGGGTTAGTGACCTTATCAGGCTGAGGCATTGGTTCTCAAACTTGAGCACACCCCAAGATCCCCTGGAGGCTGTTGGAACACACATCATGGGGCTTCACCTACAGAGCTGCTGATTTAGAAAGTCTAGAGTGGGGCCCAAGGATCTGCATGCCTAGCAGTTTCCCAGATGATGATGATGATGCTTGTTTGGGGATCCCGTTGGAGTAAGGGCTCTGCTAATTTCAGCTTCAGAATATTGACTCATGGGAGAAGATTTCTGCCATGGACAACTTCTGTCAGTCATCAGCAGGGTAGAATCTTAACTTTTGAGTATGAGAAACATCAGAGTTATTTTAGTAAAATGCTTTTGCCATCATTGCGTTTAAATCAGCCCTATGAAGTGGGAAAACCAAGAGTAAGATTCTTTTATTGAGATAATGTGTTGTAAATAGGAGTTCAGCATCACATATGGAAATACGAAACGCCCTTCTTTGAACTTACTTTGTTCAAGCTTATTTTGTTCAAGTGTTACCTACATAACCTGGATGTACCTGCTGCAGATGTTGGTTTTGCGGTAATAATACTTTTCTACATTAAAAAAAAATCCTGAAATGAAAATGTAACTTAGTCTTATTATTGTAATCTCCCCTTGCCTTTTATGCATGGATCATTTGTTCATGAACTGGTTATTTCAGGAAGGGCTCAAAGGTAATTTCATGGTTTATAGCATTTATATTGGCACCTTTAATGAGCAAAACATTGTTTTCTAATACACAAAATGAGGAATTCACATATATATGTATTATTTTCATTCCCCGATATTACACGTATATCAAGTTCAGGACATTGAGAACAACCACGTAAAGAAATTATACTTCTGTACACAGGGGAAATATGAAAGTTTTGTGGTGCAAAAAAAATAAAAAATAAAAATCAACTTTACAGGCTTATGAGATGATTTTATTTTTAATGAATCCAAATGATAGCAGGGAGCTGCTGTTGTGTTTGTGCATTGTACAGCAATTCATATCTAAAAACACGGTAACATATGGCTTTGTTATTATTTAGTTTAGGAATTTATGCACCTAAAGGAGTTTTGAGAGCTCTGGGTCTCGTTCAGATGTTGTATACAGCAACTAAACAAGGTAAGCTGGAGCAGGGAGTTTCTCATCCCCAGGTTATTAAGATTTGACCAATTCATTTTTTTTTTTTTTTTTTTTTGGTGATGGTGTTTATTAAAACTCAAGAACTTTTTTTACATATTTGCTAATGATTCTCTTCCCTCTTTCTTATTATGTTTTAGAGGGCTGAATTGGTAAAATTTTTTGACCCAATAAAAATATGTCCTGGATTGGAAAAGAGTACAAGGTTGTTTTTCTAGTCCCGGAGTGAGGTGGCTCTCTGGCCTCCTGGTTCATTTGATGTCCTGGGGAGTCATTGACACCCACATGCTCCCAATCACAGACCTTTCCCTCCCGTCCAGACTGTGTTTGCTTTACAGCTCTCGCACAGAGCATGCAGCTGTGTAAACCCGAGAATGGTTTCTGCACAGCTTTGATCTTTGCATGGATCAACAGTTGCCCTCAGTCCCTGAACCCTGCTCCACGGCCCCTGTGTTTCTTGGATTTTTCCATTTTCTGGTAATTATGGCATTGCGCAGGGAGCCTTGGAGAACAGCATCCCCCACGACTTCGGGTGCAGAGTTTGGAAGAAGCACCTTAAGGCTGTCGTTTGTAGAACCCTATTAAGAAGTGATTTCCATCTGATGCCAAAAAGATATGCCATTTAGTTTCCTCCTAAGAGTCAATCTGACAATTTCAAGTAGACTGTGGGAGTCTAAGGAACTCGAACGTATTATGGACTGAATAAATGTTTATGGAACAAATGCAGTTTTTCTTTTTCTTTTTAGCTACTAAAAAAGTTCAGTCCTTCCACAAACCATGGCTTGATACCTCTGTCAGTGACAGGCAATTGGGCTGACGCAGTGCGGCATTAATTTTCAATCAATAATCTGCGTACCTATGCACAGGGGAATACAAAAGTCCTGGCACCTGTTCTTATAATCCAGTAGGAGGCATAAGATTGTTGCTTTAAAGTCCTCAAACAAGGTACAAGGAAACTATCTGGGAGTTCTGGAGAAGGAGCCATGCTTCCCATCCCGGGTGATCACAGTGGCTCGCAGAGCTGGGCCACAATGCCTAGGCCAGATGCCGAGCTAAGACATGAGAAGAGGTCTTTCCTCAGAAGAACATCATGGAAGGCCACCTGGACTCCAGGATTTCCAGATTTGCATTGACTTGTGTTTGAATTCTCACTCTGCCCCTTACTGTCTGTGTGATCTGGAGGAATTAGTTTAATCTTTATGCAGCTCAGTTTTCCCACCTATAAAATGGGATTAGTAGCGGTCTCTGCCTTTTAGATTGTGAGAATGGAACAAGATAATGCATGTAAACTGTTTGACACTGCCTCTGGGACGTAGTAAATAGTCCGTCAATGTCAGCCTCTATTACCGCTCTTCTTCTTACCTTTCTTATCCTTTCTCTTTCTCCCATGATTCCATCTCCTTCTTCTTTTGATAAAGGTTTATACCAGAAAAGATGAGCTTTGTTGCAGCCAGCATACCACTTTACTACGAGCCCAGGAGATATTTGGGAGACTGCTCTGAGATTGGGTTAAATAGTGAGTCTTGAAGATCTGGGGTGGATGGAGCCACATCTTTATCAGTGACCCCTTTTCTCTCAGAAAGCCTCTTTTCTAGAGGATTTTGAATGCCAAGGTCAAGCTCAGTGGATGGCACGGAGTGACCCGTGTTACCCAGCATGGTTGATTGAAAGTGAAAGCCACCTTCTTGTTCTGTAGTCCCAGGAGTGAGCTCTTCCTCCCTCGGTGCCTGGCATCTGCTCACCCTCGGAGTCTTAAGTATACACACATTCTCGATCCCTTGATGATAGTGAACCCTGTTGCCTACATTTATTAGTAAAAACAACCAAGAAGGATGAATAACAGGGCATGTAAGTACAAACCAACACACAGAATCAGTTTACGGTGCCCTGATTTCTTCCCTGTTTATTGAGCTGTGGCTGGAAATCCCAGTTCTGATCAAGCAGGTCATCAGTGCTGCAATCTGAGAACTTGGGCTTGGGTTTTGGGTCAAGTTGTCCCAACTGCAGTGTGGTGAGATCCGGCAGGAACCATCTCCCGGAACCCAGGAGACAGAGAAGTCTCAAAGGCCTGTGGCCAGTATGGGTTCGTCTATGGGGGCTGCGTCTGAGGGCAGCTGTGGGAAGCACAGATTGTTAAGTTACTGATGGAGGGCAGTGCTGAAACCAGAAGGAATCGAATAGAAATTAGGAGACAGCTTCATTTTTTCCAACAGTAATCCTGAAGTCTGTTTAGTTTTCTTTTCTTTTGAAAAAGTAATTTAATCTAGAGAGTATATACATTTAGGAGTAATTTCCTGGGCAGGCTTCATAACTTTTTTTTTTTTTTTCTTCCTTCTGACATCTCTAAATAGTTCTTCGTGCAGTCGCCTTACTAACAGCTCAACTTTTTTAAGGAAATGATTCATCACTTTATCATTTCACTTGGCTAACCATTTTCAGCCATGCAATAAATTTAAATCCTTTACTATCAAGATAACATTTTTTCTCCTGTCACTGAGATATAATGATTGGAAGCCATTTTTAGAAGTTGACCCTTTTGGGGGCAGCTCTTAGGGATTTGTCCTTTATACCAGCATGTAACTTGTAGGGTGTGAGTGTTTCTAAGGCAGGGGCCCTGTGCTACAGAAATACATTTTCCCAAGTGCCCAGAATAATACCCTCTAGTGTGATAAAGTAAGTGTGATAAAGAGTTTATCAGGTGAATGGGGCACTTGTGTGGCTCAGTCGGTTAAGTGTCCGACTTGTGGTTTCAGCTCAGGTCATGATCTGAGGGTTCTGAGATTGAGCCCCGTTTCAGTCTCCACACTCAGCAGGGAGAGTCTGCTTGAAGATTCTCTCTCTCCCTTTGCTCCTCCCCCCACTTGTGCATGCTGGCTCTCTCTTTCAAAAATAAATAAATAAATAAATAAATAAATAAATAAATAAATGTTTTTTAAAAAAAAGTATATTGGGTGAATGGGAAAGAGGAGAATGCTTATTTGAAGTATGTGCCTCTGAGGAAAATCATTTCCAAGGAACAAAGGATGAAAGATGAAGTCAGTTGTTAAGGCATCCTTTACCCTTCTGAAAATCGACTATGAATTGGGCAAGACCAGTCAGCTCAGTGGTGCAGCACATTGTAGATAGGAACCCTGAGACCCATCAGGTCCCTTCATCTGCCACTAACTTGCTTTGTGATCAGGAGGGAGTCACTGAACCTCTCTGAGCCTCGGTTTCCTTACCAGTTAGATGAAGGAGATGAAGGTCTAGTGTTTTCAGGATGTTCTGAAAAAGGCTCTCAGGCTGGAGATCTTGGCAGTCAGACCCTCTTCTCTACAATATTAACTGGAGTATCTCCCACATCATCCCCACTTTCCACATGGGGACTTCTTTGTATGACATGCTTTAAAAAGTATTTTTTTAAAAAGTTAACTAAAACACTGAACTTATGAAAATAACAGTTTTAAAACTTTTTGTTATGAAAATTATCGACCATACAGAAAATTTAAACAATCCTGTAATAGTATACAGGGGCACTTGGGTGGCTCAGTTGGTTAAGCGTCTGACTCTTGGTTTTGGCTCGGGTCATAATCGCAAGGTTGTGAGATTGAGCCCCGAGTCGGGCTCCATGCTCAGCATGGAGTCTGCTTGAGATTCTCTCGCTCTCCCTTCCCTCCCCCCCGCCCCCACCCCTCAACCCACTCACACTCCCATGTTCTCTCTCTCTGAAATAATAAATACAATATTTAAAAAACAATACAATGAACAACCTAGGTGTATGCCCACCACCTAGATTCAACAGTTATTAATGTTTCACCAAGTTTTGTCTTTCAGTCTGTCTTTCTATCCATCCATCCATCTACCTGCCCACCCACTCCTCCATCCGTCCATCTGTCCATCCATCCATCCATCCATCCATCCATCCATATATGTAAGTTGCAGATCTTGACACATTTTACCATAAAGTACTTTGCCAGGCATTTTTAAAAACTTAAGGCATTTTTCTACATATCACTGTTATCATGTTTATAAAATTGATAGTAATTTGCTGACATAAAATAATACATAATCCATACCCAGATTTACCCAGTTATCCTCAAAATGTCTTTCGTAGATCCTTGTTCTCATCAGGCTGCAGTCAGTCAAGGTTCACACATGACATTTGGTATTACATCTTTCTTGTCTGTTTTAAATAGAGTTTTTTGGGGGAATTGGGGTCAAAGGGAAGGTTCCTGTCTGGATACTGTGGATACTGCTGATTTCCTTTTAAAGCCAGTGAGGCTTTTCTTTATTTTTTGGTACTTTTATGTTGTCAAGGAAACTTAATTTGCTGTACATTTTGTTGTACCTTTTTAAATCTGGTTTTGACTTCCGGCCCAGCTAAGATTGGCTTTGAGAATGATTTCCTTGGGGAAACTTGGGAGGAGAGAAAAAAAAAAAATCTGTTAATTAGAATTGTGGGAGAGCGCTCTATTTATCTCAGGCAGAATAAGGCTCCCAGGGCTCTGTGCTACAGCCAGTAAGACAAAAAAAGTTGTGGAAAGAAAGATTCAAATCTCAAGAAATCAAACCCTTGAAGACCTCAGGGCTACTTGCCCATAAATAGAGTGCAAGAGAGACAAGAAGCAGAGATCAGGACTGCCTCTTGTTACTGACGGCTCATCTGGGGAATGCGGAGCACTGGGGGACAAACTTGCCTCCAGCCCCATGAATGCCATGCATTGTGGTAGAACTGAGACCTTCATCTCCATCCTTTGTGGGGGAGAGGGTTTGGCATAGCCTTTGTCAGTGAGAGGGGACTGATGGGCCTATAAGTTTGGTTCATGTGTCAAAGTAACTTACTCTAAAATTAGATGAGATTTTTGAGTGTGTTTATCATCCTCCTGGGGTCATGAATTTGACAGGCAAATATATCACTTACAGAACTCTTAAGTCTTAGGATTAACCTTCAGCTCCCAGACTTTCTTCCCACCGCTTTTCCTCTTTTCACCTTTTCCTTGGCTCAGCCCCGGGATAAGCCATAGCTTTGGGCGTGACTTCCAGAAGAGAAAACCCAGGGAGATGTTCCTCTGCGACAACAGACATTGCTTACTAGCAGACGTGTTTTGTTTTCCCCGCACAACGACTTTAAAAAATTGCTAAGACACATATACAAATTCAGAGATTTCATATAAAAATCTGGTTTTCTCCTTGGGTTTGAAGATTGCAAGTAGAAGCAACAGTTGGCTGGGGCCGAGGTAAAGTATCAGGTCCTGTGGTTTCTAGTTTTCCATAATGTCTACCACTCCTTATTGTCCCCCTTCTCAGTTGAAGCAGCTTTACCCATTCATTTTTCCGTCCCTCCACATTGGTCTCATAATACCATGAGGAAAAAGCCCTGTATCCTCTGGATGAGTCCTTGGGCTATTTAGCAGTGAAGTGGGCATCTGAGAAGAAGTGACTGACAGTATGGAGGAAAAAGCTGAGGAGTCTTCTGAATCATTGCAGGGAAATTTAGAATTTTTTCCTCCCAAGTTCCCTCTGAAGATAGAGCCCGGTTCCCATGAATTGTCACCAAGTCACTAGCCCATTCAAGTTCTAGTCATTGTGGAACTGAACAAGTCTATGGCTCTTTCTCCATGGAGATTGAATATAGGGGCACTTTTTAATTTTAAGGATGAAGAGCTCCTCTCTTGTTTTCAGTAATGATATATGGTAGAGTATCGCTCACCCCACTGCTTGGGTTTCCGAAAAGGACTGTGAATGCCATGCAGCCCACATGAAACAGTCAGCCCTTGAGGGCCGATGGTTCAAGTTAGTTTGAAATGAGAAATTGCCAGTGACCTGAAACCCATCATTATTAACCTTGTGGCACATCATCGCCATAACCAGTAGCCAACTCTCATTTTTTTATTTTCTTTTTTTCCAGTTAGAAGAAAGGCTCATTGTTGAAAGTTGGCTCAGTTCTTTTTGTTTAAGTTAAGTGGTCGGACCACCAAGAAGAGTTACTTTCCTCTGACTGGGAACAGGTCCTAACACAGATGTCCTTCACATGGCCAATCCACTTTCACTGGTGGTACACCCCACAGTTAGTTCGTGCTGTGTTTATATATAGACACCCACCCACAGACACTGTGTGGAGAAACATCTGTGTCACTACCTAAGTCTTCCAAAGGAATTACCTGTTAGTAGCTCATGTTTTTTTTTTTTGTAGTTTTTAATTTTATTATATTATGTTAGTCACCATACAATACATCATTAGTTTTTGATGTGGTGATCCATGATCCATTGTTTTCGTATAACACCCAGTGTTCCATGCAGTACGTGCCCTCCTTAATACCCATCACCGGGCTAATCAATCCCCCCTCCCCCTCCCCTCTAGAACCCTGTTTGTTTCTCAGAGTCCATAGTCTCTCATGGTTCATCTCTCCCTCCAATTCCCCGCCCCCCATTTTCCCCTTCCTTCTCCTAATGTCCTCCATGTTATTCCTTATGTTCCACAAATAAGTGAAACCATATGATCATTGACTTTCTCTGCCTGACTCATTTCGCTTAGCATAATCTCCTCCAGTCCCATCCATGTTGATGTAAAAGTTGGGTATTCATCTTTTCTGATGGCTGAGTAATATTCCATTGTATATATGGACCACATCTTCTTTATCCACTCATCTGTTGAAGGGCATCTCAGCTCTTTCCACAGTTTGGCTATGGCGGACATTGCTGCTATGAACATTGGGGTGCATATGGCCCTTCTTTTCACT
>NC_138384.1:8679309-8752723 GCF_054177405.1 Leptonychotes weddellii | reverse complement strand
GCCCAACTGTGCCATACGGATCACGGTTTATGGCAACCCCGAGCTGAGAGCCCGCGCCTGGGCTCCGCCTCTGCAGCCGGCTTCCCTGCTCCGTTACCTGGGAGCTCTGCCACACTCAGGCACCCCCGGTCTTTCTGTGACCCCGAGGGTCCTGAGGCCACACTGTCCCACGAGGGTTCCACCCCTCGCTTAGCCACCGGAGTGACGTCCCTCAGCGGAGGAGACTTTTAAAAGTTCCGATTTTGTGCTCCGCGCCTCTATCACTTGCCAGAAGCGGCTGACAGAGGCCCCTCCCCCGCCGTCTATCCTCCTGACTATCGCCTGGGATTCACTTCTCTGCATGTCCTACCTTCCAGAAAGTGGTCTCTTTTCTGTTCAGAGAGTTCCTGCTATTCTTTTCTTCAATCTCCTGTTGAGTTCATAGGTGGTCAGAATGGTTTGATCCCCATCCAGCTGAATTCCTGAGAGGAGACGAAATCCAGGTCTCCTACTCCTCCGCCATCTTTCGGCTTCCTCTGGAATCTTCTGTTAATGGCAAGGAGATAGTCAGTGGGCACATGAGACCAGTATTATCAGAAGACCCAATGGCTTCGGCTTTTTCTTCCTTCTTCTTTGAGCTTGGTTTAAGCTAATAGGGCCCTGAGTTTGAACACACCAGGCAGTGAAAAGAAGAGGGGGCTGTCTGCTCTCAAAGCGGGTCATGCCCAGTACTTGGCTGTGAGCCTGCAGACCTTCCTTCTCTTGCATAGAATGAAAGAAGAAGGGAGAATGGGTTCTCTACTCTTCCACTTGGGAATCAGGAAGACATGTTTCTGTTCCAAGTATCGTTTGATAAATAAGGTTGCACTTTCCTCATCACTTCTGTTTATATGATTTTTTTTTTCTTCTGCCCCACATATTTTATTGATTATTGAGGTTACTGGGCCCAGGGCTGGATAAGCATCCAGTGTGTGCAGTCCTAAGGACCAGAGGCCTGCCCAAAGTTGTGATGCAGTGCGGTCTGAATACTCAGGAAGTGTTGAGGCATGATTTGTTGCTGGCTGTCTGGCTTGGGATGGCAGGGGGGGTTTTGAGGCTACATCCAATAATTTAAATAATCATAGATACCCCTTTATGGAGAAGCGGCTGGATGTTAGGCAATCACTAGGCACTCTCTGATGCATTTTGCTCCTTCATTGTTCCCTTCACTCTGTGCGGCTTTGTCCTCTGTATTACAGACAAGAGAACTCACAGGTTAGCTAGTTTAGGGGACTTGCCCAAGGCTATAATAAGCTGGAACGTGGCAGGGCTGGGATTGAGCTTTTGTCTGCCTGACTCCTGAACCCAGGCCCTTCCCACCCAGGTCCTGCAGCCTCCCACAATCCAGGGAACGGGGCTTTTCTGTTTGCATTGAGCTGGGCTGGCTCTGTGTCTCCCTGGTCCTAGACACCGCCTACCTCGCTGTCGAGATTTGAAAGTGAACAGTCAGACAATAACAGATGTTGACGGGGGTGTGGAGAAAGTAAGGAACCCCCATACGCTGTCGATGGGAATATAAAATGGTATAGCCGCTTTGGAAGTCAGTCCAGCAGCTCCTTAAATGATTAGAGGAGAGTCACCATCTGACCCAGCAATCACACTCCTGGATCTATAGCCAAGAAAAATGAAAACGTACATGAAAACTTGTACACACGTACGTTTGCAAGTGCATTATTTACCACAGTCAAAAGGTGGAAACAACCTCCAAATCCATCAATGAACAAATGGTTAGATAAATTTCGGTCTATCCATACAATGGAATATTATAGAGTCATAAGAGGAAATGAAGCACTGATCATGCAACATCACAGAGGAACTTTGAAAACCTCCTGCTAAATGAGCGAAGTCAAGGAAGACCACAGATTCTATGATTCCATTTATGTGAAGTTTGTATAGAACAGGGAAATCTGTGGGGACAGGAAGGGCATCGTGTTTCCTAAGCCTGGGCAGGGGTGGGGAATAGAAGGATAACAGCTAAAGGTCATGAAAATATGTTAAAATTGACTGTGTTCATGGACGCACAACTCTGAATGAGCTAAAAACCATTGGATTATCCACTTTAAATGGGTGAATTGAATGGCATGTGAAGTATATCTCAATAAAGCTGTTAAGAATGTGACAATGGTGACTGGTCTTTGCTATGAGAAAACCCGCAGGGCAAGACCTGCTCCTGGGCCCAGAAGCCGTTCTTCAGATTTCTTGGCCAAGCTTGCTTGGCGAGTGCTTTGCTGGTCCCGTGTCTGCGGTGGCCACGAAGACCAGAGGAACCGTTCAGGGTAACCAGCCTGTCTGAAGCCAAGCGTTCCCACTGCATTTGTGCACCGGCTCTCATCAGGAGAAATGAAAAATCACATGTCTCATTTTAAATATGTTGCCTCTGATCACAGGTGTTGTTAAAACAGCTCTTTTACAACTTTATAAATATTCTGGGATTTATTTTGAAGCAATGTTTCATTATTCCTGTACTATGATTAAATATTGAGAATATTGCTTTTCCAATTGTTCTATTGCAGTATTTAATGAGTGCAATTAAATGGAAAAATTGCCTTTTTAACTGATGATAGTCCATTAGTGTCTCTGTCTCTTCAGAAAAGAAAAGAAGTGAATTATTAGAATGACAAATGAGGCAAAGTTACCACGGTGATGGAGAGGTGCGGTTTCCCTCCACATAATCTTCAATTAGTGATCCCTGTAAGAGGATGTTTTTCAAAAGGGTAATAGGGAAGTAATGAGATCAGAAGGAGGTCAACCTGGCCTTCTCCGTTTGGCAGCTTGATTAATTTATTTCTCCTTCTTGGAGATTGCTGCAAGGGGCTTTTGTCACCCTGTGTTTTTCATGGGACTGTAACCTGAGTGACTGTTGATATATTAGCCTTTCAGGCAAAGAAGGAAGTCCGTTGCCCTGGAATAGAAGGTTTTGGAGTTAGAAGTTTGTGTGATTTTGTGCCTTAACTCGAACACTCATCAGTAGCTCTGGATGATGAGGAGGATAAGAAAAAAATAATCAAATTGAGTACGCTGCACTGCTTGCTTCCCCTGGGCCCTGTGGCCCTGTGGCTGGAGCTTGGCATGCACGATGTCATCTCGTTCTCTGAGCCCCCATGAGGTGCTGGGGCCCTTTTTACAGGTGAGGACATGAGGGCGCAGAGAGATGCCCAGAGCAACACAGTTAGGAAGTGGAGAGGTGGAGTTCCAGTCCCCACCTGCCTTTGAATTTCAGGCCCCTCCAGAAATCCGCGGCCCTACTCATACCGTAGTGGGATACTGCACCGTTCTTTCAGAGTGATGAGGGGCACAGTTGCCGAGACCGCACAGCTCCGCCACCATGAGGAAGCCTGAACGAACAGGAGCAAAATGCAGCCTGTGGTGTCATCTAGGTTTTATAAAGTGAAGTGCACATCTGCTCAGTTGTGCAAACTTATTTATTTCACTTTTTTAAAGATTTTATCTATTTGAGAGAGAGAGAGAGAGAGCGGGTGCACAGGAGCATGAACAGGAGCACAGGTTGGGGGAGGGACAGAAGCAGAGGGGGAAGCAGACACCCCGCTGAGCGGGGAGCCCGATGCTGGGCTCCCTCCGAGGACACTGGGACCATGAGATGAGCCGAAGGCAGACGCTTGACCGACTGAGCCACCCAGGCACCCCAGTTATGGAGACTTAAATTGCAAGGTCTTGCACAGGATGCCAATGTAGCATACTCCGTTTCCTTGTTCTGCTCTGCCACCCCATCACAGCTTTCTGCGAAATGCCATGTTGTAGTCATCTGCTCAGAGACATAGGCAGTTGAACGTTCTTATCACATAGGGGAAGCTTGGCTTAGTGAAGGAATATGAATATTAAAATGCCAGCCTCACTGCCGCTTGCTGTGTATCTTTGGACAAGTTCCTTAACCCCTCTGACCTCATTTGTTTTATTTTCCTCGTAACCTGGAAATCTCTGGCAAGGTGGTTGTATTACTGAAAAAGAACATAATGCCCAGTGTCTGGCACACAGCACACATTTCATGTATGATTTATGTTTTGTTTTATCATTAATACCAACAGATTTTTGTATTCTTGCTTGCTACTGACATGGGCTTAACTATTTCATTTAGACATTTAAAGGTACAGTTTACTTAAAATGCAGATATAACTTTCATTGCCAAAGCATATTTATTTTTTAAAATGTCTTTCTCCAATAAAGACAATTTCTGAAGCTTTTTAGGTTATAGTCTACTTGAATATTGAGTGTAACTTTCCCACTATGGAGATGACAGATCCATCTAAAAATCCTACTTTTCCAACCAAATTTCTCTTGCTGCTTTTTCTTATGGCCCCTGGGGGCTCCTTATGATCAACACCATCAATAAATAGTCATCCTTGGCATCCTGGATCCTTGGCACAGTTCTGGGCACTGCCCCCTCCTCTCAGAGTGTCCACTTGGGGCTCAAATCCTGACCTCTTAACACTGCAGCCCCTCGGTGAAACCCATGTTGAAGAATGTCTGAAAGCCCATCCAAACCTGGAGTTCATTTAAGCAGTAGCAATGGGACTAAATTATAGTCCAGGTCTGTCTTATGAAAGATGATAAATGAGTATGTCACATCGGGAAAGAAATCACTCTGTCATCATATGACAGGCTGGCCTGATTTGTTTGTGCTGGTGTCCCTAAAAGTCCAGGTGGGGGTGCGAAGTATGTAGGCTTTCAAGCCCTGCTCACTTCCCATCTTGTTCTGCCCCTTTCCAGTGATGGGTCTGGGCATCTTCCTTGGGCTCTCTGATCACTGGCTACTGAGGGTCGATGGAGAGGACACGATCCACAGGGCAGGACAAGAGGCTTCAGCGAGAATGAAGCTCAAGCACACTTGCAGAGCGTGGAGCACTCAGCAAGCACGAATCATCTCTTTCCATCACTCACAGTATAGCTGCGCCCTCTCCCGAAACTCCCAGTGGGAGCCCTGTCTTTGCGCATGACATGGAGCTGCCACGGACTTGTGTTTTCTTTACTTAAAGAGTGATCTCTGGTCTGTCCAGTGTGGATGCTTTTTTCTGCAAGCAAATAGCTAATGTCCTTTTCAGATCCTCAACTCTGCCTACATTATTTAATCTAAAGTGATTCTTTGCAAAGTTTGTTGGGCTTCAGCAAAGCTCTTAGCAGCTTTAAAAGAGCAAGAGGTTAGGGGACGCCTGGGTGGCTCAGTCGGTTAAGCGTCTGCCTTCGGCTCAGGTCATGATCCCAGGGTCCTGGGATCGAGTCCCGCATCGAGCTCCCTGCTCCGTGGGGAGCCTGCTTCTCCCTCTGCCTCTGTCTCTCTCTCTGTCTCTCATGAATAAAAAAAAAAAAAAAAAAATCTAAAAGAGCAAGAGGTTAGGAGTCAATCAATCTGGATGAGTCCTGATTTCGGTCGGTCCTCACTCCCTTATCTGAGATTCAAAAATCCAAAACCTTTAAAAACAAGCGAACAAAAAAAAAGTTCCTTAAGTTGGTGGCAGACTCAAGTGGCAGCAAAACTTGAGTGGCTACCTGTTTATAATCTTCATTTGTCCCAGATATCTGTCTTACGTGACTGTTGATACATTTGATGCAGAAATATTAGTGTATTTGGTATACTGGGGTGTTTCATGGTACATGGTCAATGAGCTCTTTTAGACTTCTTAAAAGGGAAATTCACAATTCTTCACCACATGGGTTTGGGATGAAGAAATACAGATCTCTATTTGTGTGGCCTAGGGCAAGTTGTTTAATTTTCTCTTTCCTACAAATTGGTGGCAAATGAGATGATGGTGGTGATAACAGAAACAACCCTGTCTGAGCATTTAAAGGGTTAGGCCTTCCCTCAAACAACAGGTATTTACTGGAGGCCTGCGGTGCTCAGTGCAAAAGAGAAGCTACAGAAAAAAGGTGAGGTGAGGAAGTGAGGGGAATTAAGCGTGAGGGCACTGGAGCCTCCTAGTAAGAGCAAGAATCAGTAGTGGTAGCTCAGGTTGACCGGACCACTGCCAGCCAGTCCGGACCTCCTGTTGGAAAACGCTTCTGAAGGAGAGCAAGACCATTTCCACGCTGCAAGTATCGCCACTTCCTCCTTCTAGTTTCGGGGCAGCTGACCTTCCCCGATGTATTTTTAATCATCATCAGAAATAGTTAAGGTGAAATTGCAGCCTCGGGGCATTGGTGGACTGAGCATTTGGTTCTGGTTTCCTGGAGATGGTGGAATGTGCTCCTCTGGCTCCTGGAGGCCAGCCAGTTCTCCCTCGTGGGTGTTTGCAGAATGGCTCTCGGAAAGAAATAGGATGTGATAAAAGGATGAAAAAAGGTGTTGCTTCTTAGAACAGCCTCCCACCTTGCGCGTTCTAGAAAGAGTGACTGTTCAGTATCTGCCAACCCTCTCCCCAGAAGGCCATAATAGCAGCAAAAAATAGTTCTTGGGGCTCTGTGGCAAGCGTGCCCTATCTTTGCAGTTCTCAGGGGAGCATGTGACGGTGGCACATAAGGCCAAGGCATGGTTTCCTTGGATGAATTCTGTGGCATTTGGCCATGTCAAGTGTAGTCTCCGTAAAGCAGAAGCAATTTCCTGAATTCATTCCCAGGAAGAGGAAACAGTCACGGGGAAGAGCCCTCTACGGTTTCCTGTTCGTGTAGCCCAGACAGAAAAAGTGAAGCATCTTTATTCCCCCCTAAGGACAGTCTCCATAGATATTTATCCCTGAAGCCTAAATGGCATTTGAAAACATTTGTATTAACAAATGGCTGTTTTAACTTAATAAAACCCAAGAACTATATGAATGGACTTAATACCACTGACCTATACACTTAAAATGGTTAAAATGATAAATTTTAGGTTATGCATAGTTTACCACAAATTGAAAAAAAGAAAAACAGGACCCGATTCTACACAAAACAAAGCACTATATAAAATATCCCAGATTAGGGGCTCCTGGGTGGCTCAGCTCTTGATTTCGGCTCAACTCAAGATCTCAGAGCCCAGCATTGGGCTCTCCCTCTCTCAAATAAGTAAATAGATAAAATCTTGGAAAAAAAAAAAAAAAGTATCCTAGATTAATGTGTCTTGAAAGAAAATTTCACTATCGATAAGATGTTCCATTCCAGTTACCACGTAACTGGAGCAGCCTTTGCATGCACGAGATACGGGTGCTTTTTTCTGAATGTGTAAGTAAAATTTAAAGATTCTCCTTCCTCTTTTTGTTCACCTTCAAAGAGGAATTTAATTTACTACTTCATGTATACTCCTCAAACTTCCTCCTGGAAACAGAAGAAAATAAAATGAGGTTTTTGTAAGCCCAGATGATATGCATGTTATTCTTATTTTCAATATAGGTAAAGTAATCTCTCCACTTTATTTTTAAACACTACCTCATAATATAAATAATCTAGTCTTTTCTTGTGCAGCCTGTTTATTCAGACAGGTGGAAGTCGACGCTAAAGATTGGCGTTAAATTGAGGAAACCATTCATGTAGTAAATAAGTTAATTTGTTTCTGCCCCCAGAAAGATTAAAATATAGATTCTTTTCAGACTCTGTATTATTGTTAACACCTACAGTCCCTGAATATGTTTGATTTGGGTTTGTGTCCAAAATTTGGAGGTGCTTTTTACTGCAATTGAAATATTTTTACAGTTACAGAAATCATCATGAAAAGTGTTTTCTTATTTATATTTGAGTTTCTTGGCATTTGTTATTAAATAAAATGTTTAGCTGGAAGCCTTTTATCAGTTCCCCAAACTATAGCTAAGGGTGAAGGTAATATCAACATAAGTTTTTATTATTTTTGGGCTTTTTGCAGACTTATAAGCCCTCTCCCTCCAAGTAAAACAGTTGTATAATGAGGTAATAAAGCAGTTATATACTAATCTACAAAATCTCATGACAATGTCCTTTTTTCTAGTTTACACCTAGGTGAGATTCCTTGGAGACTGTCTTCATCATATAGCCAGTTGTTGCCCATTCTTTTTGACTTCCATATACAAAAACAGATATGAATGGCCTGACACATTCCCTGTGACTGCCCAGTATAAAATGGAAATGATACGCCTATCCCTGCTTATTGTACCAGATTCATGACCATTGGACATACAATGACTGAATGTATGACACAGGCTTATGGAAATGGAGTGAAGTTTTGTGATTCTGACATGCTCATCCATAAATGCCCCTCATTCCATGGACTTTAGTTTGTCCATATTACTGGTATTTTATAAACTGCCTACTGTGTGCTAGCCTTGTGCATACATTGCTTTATCCTCCCAACAACCTTTGAGATATCTACTATAATCATCTCCTTTTTACAGACACAGAAACTAAGACCTTTTTTTTTTTTATTTTAAAGATTTTATTTATTTGAGAGAGAGAGCGTGAGAGCACGAGCAGGGGGAGGGGCAGGGGTTTAGGGAGAGGGACAAGCGGACTTCCCCACTGAGCAGGGAGCCTGATGCAGGGCTCAATCCGCAGACGCTAAGATCATGACCTGAGCCGAAGGCAGATATCTAACCGATTGAGCCACCCTGGCGCCCCTCACAGAGGCTAAGACTTAAGAGAGGTCACATAATTTACCAAGAGGGAGTGAGTAGAGCTAGAATTTGCAGCAGCTGTTCTGTTTCCAAAGCTCTGCCTTCCGCACTATGTTAGAGTGGAAGAAGATGGTTTGGAATGCCATCAGCAGTGTAAGGTAGTTGGACTTTACCTGTCCAGGCTCAGCTCAAAAACCTCTCCCCTGAGAAGCCTTCCTTGAGTCCTGCAGGCCAACTCAGGTTTGGGTCTCCTGGGTCCCTCCCCTGCCTTGTGCCTGCCTCCATCCTGGCTTGTATCTTTCCCCCACCATGAACGTTGTTTGCCACCTCTTTTTCCAGAGAGCCTGGGCGCTTCATCAGCGAGATAGACTTCCAGGCTCCAGGTGGACCTACTGTTTTAGAATGTCTGATTGTGCATTTCTAAAATCCTCCTCAGGTCATTCTTTGGAGAGTTAAAGTTGAAGAAACATCCCAGTAGACCACCAGTTCCTTACAGCCAAGGGCGGGTGTTTTCTTCTCTGCAGTCTGGGGCAGAGTGGCCTGTGCTGTGTGGGGGCTTAACGAGTTAGTGAGCTAACAAGCTAAAAGACGGGTATTAAAGCAACGCTGAGAGCTCATCAGATTTGGTCCAGTCTGTTCACTCAAGTAGAAGCACATCCATTCGTCTATCCCAAGTATTTATGTAGTTCAATTAAATGGGCTGATAAACTAATTTTTTTGGTGGCTAATGAGCTGTTGCTTTTCCTCTATGTCATTATGATCGGATGTGATGATTCCACAGTCGCCCAAATTATCCCCTTCATTATGGTTTTAATAACAATGTCGATCATTGTGATTGATGAGGATCACTGGCGTTAATTTGTGAAGTGCCCCTTTTGCTCTTTGCATTCAGAACTTGGCGGACATTATTCTCATGGGTTATGTAGGGAATGTTATTATCCCTATTTTAGAGACGGAGAGACTGAGGCTCAGAGAATGTAGAAGTCTGAATGCGAACCCAGACCTGTTTCCATTGCCCATGCTTTTAACCACATCCTCGGAAACCATATTGTTTTGCTTGTAACCTTTGTGTAAAAGTTTTCAACTATGATTTTCCACTTGGACATTCTGAGCAGCATGGAAAAAAAATACCATATTTTGTATAGGTGTTACATTTTAAAAATTTATTTTTCATGTTAAAAAAAATAATGACCTTATTACTAAGCATTACAGTCCTACAGTTATAGCGAGCATAATCTCCTCTGATCTGACACTTAGTTTGATTGCTAAAAATGTCCTTGATAGAATTTAAGATGTATTATTTTTACTTTTTCCATCAAACTGAAATAATGAATTCAGTACCTCATATTTATAGAATTCTTCTGATAAAAATATGTGAATACATACACAAACATGTATGCATCTTAAATGAAACTAATGGAAATGTAGGAATACTCCATCTCAGTTCTCCAGAATAAATATTTCATGAGCAGGAGGCATATATGTGTGTGTGTGTGTGTGTGTGTGTGTGTGTGTATGTATAGATATCAGATACATATACACGCTTCAAGTTTCAAATGTTTACTTTGTTCTGCAAATGTGACCTAAACTTCTGGTTTAAGTTATTTAGAGTTTGGTTTTATTGGAGATGCATTTGAACTTTAAATGGCTAATCCACTTAAGAAATTAGTTACCGTACTATTGAAAGAAAAACACAGCACTTGCAGAAAGGTATTATCTCCACCCCCCTCTTTTTCTTTTAGAAGCCTCCCGTGATCCACTGGTGGTAAATATTTCATGTACTTTGCATATCAGCCCGAGTTCCCTTTGTGAAGTCAGGTAAATGGAATGTAAATCCCCACGTACTCCAGACAGTAAAATGGCATTATTTGATGTTACATCACATAAACATGCAGATTTGATTCCCCCTTTACTCACGCTGTAAAAACAAAGTTTTTAAAGTGGTTAGCCATACCTGGAAATGTAAATGCACTCGCCTAATGTAATGCCAAAGAAAAATTAAGACAAATGATACCACATCGCTGCCACAAACTGCAGCTTGTACAAAATTCACTTTAGTTATTATGCTGTGAATACGGGCTCTCACCCTCCTCTGTGAATGCACAATTTATGTTGAATGCAACATGAATCATTTTAATAGACCGAGCAAAAAGTCCCCAAAGTCGATTTTCAAATTATGAACCTTGGAACAGAATATAACAACAGCGAACAACAAATAGTTCAGACTTTACTCTGAGCTATGTGTGAACCATTAAAAATAAAGCAAGCACTTTAGGTTAGGTGTCACACAATTCATAGCCTAATGGCAAAAAAATATCAGAAATGGGGAATTCTTTTATGCTGTTTTTCTTGCCATCATTCTGTTCAATTATTTTCACATTTGTGTAATCAAGATATTCCCAAACAGAGCATAGAGTTGTATATTGTTTGGAACTAATTATATGTATTATAAATCCAAGAATTAATTTAAATGACCCAGTTTCCACAGAGAAAAAGCCACATTGTTTTTAAATAGCTAACTAAACAAAATGCTCACCCATATGGGAGAGATTTCCAAAGAACTGAAACCACCCACCAGGAAAATGGAAAATCCCTCCAAAAAAAAAAAAAAATCATAATCGTATCAAGCAATTTGAAGAAAATTACATTGAGGGGAGGCCAACTTTTTTTTTTTGTAAGAAAGGAGAGCAGAAGTTGAAGTTGAGGTAGGCATTTATTATACCTAGAGATGGAAACTAGAAGTTCTCCATGGAGTCCTTAGACCCATGGCATCAGCATCACCTCGTAGCTTGTTAGAAATCAAAATTTGCAGGCCTTGTCCCAGACCTACTGAATCAGAAGCTGGGGTTTGGTGGAGGCTAGGGAGAGGGGTGAATTGGGGGTGAAGCCCTGTGATCTGAGTTGTAACAGGCCCTCCAGGGGATTCTGATACATGCTCATGGTTGAGAACCTGCAGTTCACATTCTGTAGGACTGAGGTGAGGCCCCAAAATTTGCATTTCTAGAAGGAACCCATGTGATGGTGATGCTCTTTGTCCTGGCCAATGAAATGCATAGCTTGCGGTTGCCAGGCAGATAACACAGTGATCAAAGGGAATTTGTGGAAGACAATAGGGAGTGTTAAACTAGGGGACACAATCTGACCTGCTGTTTGAGAGGTAAGGACCACTCAGCTCCAGCCACCTGTTTGCACCAGGGAATGATTTCTGATTTTTTTTTTTTTTTTTTTTAACTAGAGACCAAAAAGTCTGGTTCTTTTAAATGATATTTCCTGAGGTTAAATTAATGAAAACTAATTTTTTTTTAAAACCCTGCAATTCAAAGAAAACGTTTATGGTAGGCAGCCAGTTGATAATCTGTGTAAGGCTTTATCTTTTATCAAATCTATTAAGTATGTTAATAAGGTTGGGGGCCTATAGAAATCCTGGAGCGACTACATTGAAGGATTTTTTTAGTACAATTTTAGATTTACAAAATAAGTAGTACACTGAGTTCCATATATTCACCTGACACCCCTCACCCCCCCACACACTATTTCTCCTATTGTTAACATCTGGCATTAGTGTGGCACATTTGTTACAACTAGTAAAACAATATTGATACAGTATTAACTAAAGTCCATAGTTTACATTAAGGTTCACTGTTAGTGTGGTACATTTCATGGGCTTGGGCAAAGGCATGATGACATGTACCCAGCACTACATTGTCATATAGCATAGTTTTACTGTCTTAAAAATCTCCCTGAAAGTGTTTTTAAAAGCTCCATCTATTCATGCTGGAGTCCCTGGGTGGCTCATTCAATTAAGCATCTGACTCTTGGTTTTGGCTCAGGTCATGATCTCGGGGTTGTGAAATTGAGCCCCACATTGGGCTCCATGCTCAGCCAGGAGTCTGCTTGAGGATTCTCTCCTTCTCCCTCTCCTTCTGCCCGTCCCCCTGCTCACTGGTACTCTATATCTCTCATAGATAAATAAATCTTAAAAAAAAAAAAAAAGCTCCCTCTGTTCCTGTCACCATTTCCCCTAGTGATGTCCTTTTGAGAATTAAGACTGCAGGCTGGAGGATCTCAGTGCTCAGAACAAGTTGTCCACATACTTCAAGATGCCTCTAGCAATTGTAATTGAATCCTGAAGCTAGGGTTTCTTGGCTACCATCTTTCCCCTTTCTTCATTTCATAGGGAAGGAGCTGAGGCCCACATCACCAGTCTCGGGTCCTTAAGGTAGAACTGGTCTAGAAGTGCCCCCTCTGTATGTGGAGCACCTTCTCCCTCTCTGCCCTCCCACTTCTTGCTGGGGTCTCCCTCAGAGAGATCTTGCCGTATGCTAGCTACATCAGGTCACCCAGCAACCAAGTTGATGAGAGTGGCAGTGCTTTTATTTTTATTTTTTTTGTTTTTCGTTTTTCATTTTAAGTATATATAAAATTATTTTTATCCAAAATGATAGAGATCAAAGCTTTCTAGAAAAGAGGGATGGCTAATAATATAGGTCCTGTGTTTTGAATTCACATAGTGTACTCATTATTATTGAATTCTCCTATGTAAACAAAATGTTAAATAATTTACTTCTGTGAATTAAAAAGAAAAGCAGCACACAAATTTATAATCTCACAGAAAAACCTGATTTTTATTGCTTGCCTAACACTGCCTGGTGAGCAGATAGTGATATACACCAGTGCCCTTATGGATTTCTAGCTCCTCAGAATTTGGATCGTTTGCTTCATCCATGGAGACAAAGTTGTTGTTTTCCCCAGTCATAAAAATAGCAGTTTTATCACTGCAAGATTGTGTTGTGTTTTTCTGCCCATGGGGGATAAAATGACTTTATTTTAAATTGTTTTATTATTGTTACTTTAAAGGAGTTAAGAACACACAAAATATTCTTATAGAATATTCTTATAAAGACCTTCTGTAGTTTCTATAAAGGACCAGAGAATCTTTCATTGAAGAGATTTATTTTTTTTTAAATGCCCCTTTCCCCCAGAAAATATTTTCTTTGAGTTGGACATAGGGCAATAATGCCCTCATAATTTATAATGAATCCATTCTAGAAAACAGAAAGTTCTTTCTGGGTTCTGTCATAATTCAGGCGTAATGTGTGATTATCTGTGAACTTAGTTTCCCACTTTTTCCTTTCTTCCCTCATTCCTTCCCCTTTTTGTCTTTTCTTCTTTCATTTTTTTCCCCCATTTTCCTCTGTTATTTGTTCTTTCTGCTTCCTTCATTGTTTCCTTTTTCTTCTTCTTTTTGTAAAAATTATATATGCACGTGACTTACAGTCCATCAGGTAAATTCTGTTAGGCTTTTATATAATAAATTAAAGCAACCCTTAACACCTTCATCTCTTGCTTGCTCTTTCATGGATTCATCTGGTGTTTCTATGTGTAGCTTTCACCACACTTACATGACTACTTCTTGATTTTCTAATTTTAGATGCTGCCTGGGAGCTTTTTCAATAACAAAAAAGAAAATTTGGCTTTCCTTCATCCTTACACCTCTGAGTCAAGGTGCATCTTTTGTCTTCTGCAACCTTTCACTAGAGTTCTGTCATGATTTTTTAAAGCAGACAATTTAGTATTTACATTGTTGTGAACTTGCACGTGTAATCATGGCTAAGCCAAATAGCACGCCAAGATTACCTTTTTCTTTCCTACACCATCTTTTCCCTGGAGTTAATACTTATATTCTTGTTTGCTTAGTTTCTTATTTATCTGTCAGCAATTCGACCTCAGATTCTCATCTAACTGCATAAATCTCTTTTCGAAAGGTTCGGAACATAGCATGTATTCCATTGTTGTCATGTTGGAAAAAAAATCTCTCCCAGAGTCTCCTGACCAACAGTGTGGGCCGGTTGTGCTCTACAGCTGGGGCACAAGAATGCTTTCCTGTGGTTCTAATTAGAGCTACCGTTACGTTCTAGAACCTGGAGAATCCAGTCACCTTTGTCCTGAGTTTGAGCTCCTGTTTCATGTCTTCTGTTGTTTTGGTTTGCTTACTGTTTTGTAGGAGCACTTCCTCCAGTAGCTTTCTGAAAAAGGAACATGGGATATACAAATACATATATTTTTGGAAAATTTCGTGTTTCAAAAGGTTTTAATTGCAGCTTTCACTTTATTTATTGTTTAGCTAGGTATTGAATCAGATTTGGAATCAATCTAGGTTTTAAGACATTAATGGTTTGTACCTTTTAGTGTTGCTCTTGGAAAGTACAAAGCCACTTGATCTTCAATCTTTTTTATTTCTCTGTTTCCCTTTCGAAAATAATAAGGGAGGCTTATCTTCCACCCTTTGCTATTCTACAAATAGGAAATAAAAGCCCTGAAAAGGATGCTGTCTCTGTCCTCACTGTTTTTCAGTTTTACATAATATGCTGTGATATGAGTCTATTTTTTGTCCCTTGTACTAGGCACTCAGTGGGACCTTTTAATCTTGAAACACATGTCCTTTAATTGTATGAAATTTTCTTTAAATATTTCATTGATGATTTCTCCCCACTGCACCCCGTCCTTTTTTTTTGCTTTTCTTTCCCTCCCTTCCTTCCTTCCTTCCTTTTCTTTCTTTTCTTTTCTTTTCTTTCTTTCTCTCTCTCTCTCTCTTTCTTTCTTTCTCTTTCTCTCTCTCTCTCTTTCAGAGAGAGAGCACGCATGCAAATGCGAGGGGAAAGGGAGAGGGAGAGAAAATCTTAAGCAGGCTCCATGCCCAGTGTGCAGCCTGTCGCAGGACTCCTTCTCACAACCCTGAGATGACCTGAGCTGGAAACTTAAGCAACTGAGCCACCCAGGCGCTCCTTGCTGTTTTCTTTTCTTTTTCCTTCCTTTCTTTTTTTTTATTTTAAGTTTTATTTATTTATTAGAGAGAGAGTGCATGTGCGAGAGAGAGAGAGATCACGAGCATGGGGTAGAGGCAGAGGGAGAAGCAAGATTGTCTGCTGAGCAGGTTGCCCAATGTGGGACTCGATACCAGGACCCTGGGATCATGACCTGGGCCAAAGGCAGACACTTAACCGACTGAGCCACCCAGGCACCCCTTGCTGTTTTCTTTTTGAAGAACTTTACTCAGGACTTTGACCTCCCAGACTGTTTCATATTTATTTTTCTCTGCTATATTTCATCTTTGTCTTTGGTGCTACTTTCTAGGAGATTTCTTCTAGTTTTCCCATGAGTTTTTCATTTCTGCTGGCATATCTTAAATTTCTAAACATTTTTTTGGCGTGTGTTTGGTTGATTTTCCTAAAATTCCCTGTTGCTTAATAGCATTCTAGTTTCATGGATGGCATTTACTCTCTTATATCTGATATTAAGAATAATTGCTTTAGGTTTTCTTCTCTCTGTATAGCTTCTGTCACCTCAAAATTGCTTTTAATTGTTTTGGTCACTGTCTGTGATGATAAAGTCTTTCCCTTGATGTTTTGTCTGTGGATGTCTATTTGTGCTTAAGAATAGGACCCAAAAAGTTGTTGGCAACTCTAAGCACATGGGAAGAGCTAATTAACTATGTATCCCACTGATGGGTGATATGGCTAGACTCTTTGTTGGAGAAATCACTGTGCTTGAATCTTTAGATTCTTCTTGTTGGCTTGCTGAATTGCCTGGAGAAGAATTTTCCAGTACTCTATTTGGGGAGGCCACAGTTTTGGCTGCCAGAATTCTGGGAGCCAAGTGAGGGAAGAGGGCTGAGTCTCAGCATTCAGTACATAAGCATTTTGCTAATCTCTGTTTTCAGTGTAGTACCACTGTTCTCAACAGTGTATATACTATTCAGAGAATAAACTTGTGTTTCCTCTGAGGTTAGGAAATGACCAAGCCCTGGCTCAGTTGTGGGCGGAAATCTTCCACCTGCAGAAATACAAGCCTCAACCAGCTTCTGAGCCTTTGGTGGTTCTGTGCTATGAATGCCATGTTCTGTGCGTTACTTCTTGGCTGACCCCCGTAGCTTAAGGCTCAGCTTTCTTGTCCGTTAAACCACTTATGAGTTGTCCACCTGCTTTCTAGCATCCGGGTTTTTGGGTTTTGGCTTTTTATTACATTCATTGAATGCATTTGCACTTCAGGGGTAGCCCCATCAATTCCTATTCTTGAGGTTTGAACTGATATCTAAAAACAAGTCACCCTGGGCTACAGAATGGCCCTGTGGCCCTGTATTCCTTCTGGGTGTCCTCTGTGTGCCCTCAGAGCACACTCAGTGTGGAGGATCCTCTTCATGTGCGTGTCCTTAGCTTTCATCAAGCTGCCTGTCACCCATGATGCCTTGTTGATTGAGTAAACTAATTCATAATCCACAGCCACTTCCCTTGGATACTTGCTTCTAGGCACATTAAATGGTTGGTGTGCGGGTCCTCATTTTTCTCAAACTTCCATTTCCGTATTAATTCTCAATCAATCACTGACGGCCCGCTGTCAACAGGCACCATTTTTGGTGGGACCTGATGATGTATATCCCTTGTTTTCAGATTCCTCGCATCTCATTGTGTAAAGCAGTGCCCTGAGCGGGGTCTTAATGCTTTTGGGTGCAGCCCCCTTGAGCTTTCAATAATGGCAAATCTAGCGCAGGTACTGAAGGGAAGCAGATCTTTAAAGGGACAGGACATGGAAGCATGGCTTCCTGGACAGGGGTTTAGTGAATCTGTGTGTGGATATGCACCCAGCTAAGGGCCTATTTATTGGTAATTTAGGCAGGATATAACCTTTGGCTCCCAAGGTTTAAGACCAAAGAGCTGCATCTCTTTGGTAAACAAACTAATGGAGAAAAGAGTGGTTTCTTGTAAACCGTTTGTAATTAAGCTGCTTTAATATTGCTATGGCATTAATTTTGGCTTTTGAAAGTTTTCCTTTTGCTAAGAATGGTGATGATGGTGACAGTGGTGACCACGTTGAGCATGCTGGTTTGAGCAGAGAAGTCTGTGTCTGGTTCCATACTTTTTTCTTCTCTCTTTGCCTTCTTCACTTACTCTTTTCCTCCCCCTCATGCATGCCTCTTCCTCCCATGTCACCCCACCTTTTTTTCCTCCATTATCAAGAACTTTTCTGGAACTCTACCATTACTCTTCCTTGCCACTGTCAAGTGGATTGTCCTAAGGGCAGAGGGAGAAGGTGTGCAATTAGTGCGTTTCACCAGACTGAACAGAATCCTCGGCCAGGTGCAGGCGAGACTGGCTTGTATTTATGAATGAATGGCAGTATTTTGACAGGATGATGAATAAATATGCTGTGCTCAGAGGGTTCTGGTGATGAGCGTTTCTTTGTGGTCTTGTAAGTGATGGGACTCCCTGCTTAATTTTTCTAAAATCTGCATTTATTAATTTTGTATTTTTTTATCAAAAGGTACTTGCTTAAAGAAATGTGCCATATAAACCCAGCTCATGATGTCTTTTTTTTTTTTGAGTAATTTCCAGCAAGGATGATTGGATAACCCAAATGAACCTGTTCTCCTGTGTTTCTGCCTAGGTGACTGAATGTTTAGTGGGCTCTATTCAAATGAACATAGAAAATGCCACGCACCTGAGCATCTACTGGCTTTACCATTATTAGGAATCTGACTCTACCATGCGAATCAGCAGAGCATGGGCTACTACTACCCTATTTCCGTAGATGCAGCCTGCATGAAGGGGACCCCACTTTTTAATGAGTACCTATATACTGGGCACTTACCTGCTCTTTATACTCATTTGAAAAGCAGTAAGTGAGTGAAAAGGATTCCTATACCAGCTTCCCAACTCACTTGGTGTTTGGATCTGATGCAGCTTTACTCTCCCTTACTTTTTTCTTATTTATAATGGATAAAAGCACATCAAATTCTAACTAATGTCGGGTCCCCAAAGAAAATTTCTTAAGACCTCTGTGAAGTTGATTTGATGAAAACGGGCTCTGGGGTCAGACTGCCCATGTTACAGTCTTGACCTTGTTACTTCCTCGCTGTGGGAGCTCTGCAAAGTGACTTATCTTCTTGGAGCTCCTGTTTCCCCAGGTGGAAAAGGGGATTAATAATAGTTTCACCTCACAAGGTGGTTGTGGAAAATACATGATGTGATGCACTTGGAGTACTTATGAGAGTGTCTGGCATGTAGTTAACCCCATAAATGTTTACTCTCACTGTTACCACTCATATTGCTATCATAGCAGTCAACTAGTTGAAAAACAGTGAGTTTCAGCCTGTAGAGTGTTGACCTCAGAGCCCCAGAACTCCGTGGAATCTCAAGGAAGCCAACCTCCTGGACATTATATTCCTCAACTGCAAATGGGGGATTTTAACCTTATGGGAATGTTGGAATTAAATGAGATAATGTATGGAAGTCCCTTATATAGTTCGTGATACAGGTAGGCACTCAGTTAAGGTGGCCATTAATAACGTTTTTATTAATTCTGAAAGCTGAATGGGCCATTTGGATGTCACTTTAATAATTTTTATTTTTTCAAAAGATTATATTTATTTGAGAGAGAGAGAGAGAGAGCAAGTGCACAAGCAGGGGAGGGGAAGAGGGAGAGGGAGAAGCAGCCTCCCACTGAGCAGGAAGCCTGATGTAGGACTTGATCTCAGGACCCTGGGATCATGACCTGAGCTGAAGGCAGACATTTAACCAACTGAGCCACCCAGGAGCCCCTGGATGTCACTTTGATAATTTTTAAAGGAAAAAGTTGAGGCATTTGTCACATGCCTTTTGCTTGCTTGCTTGCCTGGTTTGGTTTTATCAACTTTGCTGGGGTGTAATTTATATATAATAAACTGCACCCATTTAAAACATACAACTTAATGAGTTTTGACAGATAACACATACCCATGAAACTATCACTACAATCAAGGAATAGACCATTGCCATCACCCCACAAAGATTTCTTGGGCTATCTTGCTATCCATGCCACTGTAGAGTCTAGATAGTGCTGGCTCTCGGAAATCACCTATTTTTTGTCCTGTTGATTAATTTGCATTTTCTAGAATTTTATATAAGTGAAATCATGCCGTGTATATGCTGCATCTGGCTTCTTCCACTCAACATTATAAGTCTGTGATTCACCCATGCTGCTGCATTTATTGGGAGCTCATTTTTTCAGGGCTGAGTAGTAGTCCATTGTTGGAGTGCCCCACATTTTGTTTATCTAATTACCTACTGATAGACTTTTGGGTTGTTTTCAATGTTGCAATTGTGCTTCGCTATGAATTTGAATAAAGCCACTGTGAATACACACACACAAACACACACCTTTGTGCATACATATGTCTTCAGTTCGTTTGGGATAATTCCCTGGCATAGAACAAGGTTATCAATAGTACTGCTATATTTAACATTTCAGAGGCTGGTCAGCCTTTCCCCAATGTGTCGGACCATTTCACGTTCTTGGCAGATTCCAGTTCCTTTGCATTCTGAATAATGCTTGATACTGTCAGTCTTTTTAGTTTTCTATTTGCGTAGGTAGTGGTATATTGTGGTTTTATTTTGTATAACAAATCACTCAGGATGACTAATGATGTTGAACACCAAAAATATGCTCATTGGCCATATCTTCTCTCCCCGAGGGCAACAACTTTATTGAGATATAAGTCACATACCCTATGATTGACCCACTGAATGATTTTTAGTGTATTTTCACAGTTGTGCCACCATCTTCACAATCATGCTGCATCTCTACTCACACTTGCCTTTTTAATTATTCCCACCCACTCACTGCCGGCTCCATTTTCTTCTCCCACCATTTAAATTCAGTGTCCCTCACAATTCTGGTTTTGATTTTTTCTCTTTGCCTGTTCTCTTTCCCCTGGAGATCATACCCACCCCCAAAATTTCAATCACCATTCTGACTCCCATATTGATAATGCCCATTTCTGGATATCTGTGTCTAGCTTGTTACTCCCAGATTATTCACCTGCAAGTATCTTCTGCAAGGTCACAAAGCTATCTTATCCTCCCCCTCCCCAAAGTCATCATATTATCTTTGCCCACACCTCCTCACCCTCCTCCCACCTCCTCCATACACAAGCTGTCCGGGGTTGTGTCTCTCTGTATCCTTCCCAGGACCAAGCTAAGTAGGCACTGGGTAAATACTCATCTAATGAATAAATGGACTTGTATTCTCCAGATTGCCAAAAATGTTCTTCGCTTTTATCTTCCTTGGAAATTAATTGCATTACTTTATTAAAGGTCTACAAAAATAATTCATGCTGCAATTCACGAGTCTACTAAACAGTTGGCCTGGCAATTTCTGATTATCATTTTGGAAATATTTCTAACCCTTGGTCTTTTTTCTTACCTCCTGTTAAAGCTTTTCTGGAAGGAATTCAGTTTCCACCTTTCCTTAATGTACCTTAAATGTTGTACATATCTTAAAAGCTGATTCCCCATAAAACAATGGATTATGGTCTCATTCCTTAGAGCAGTGTGAAAGCTTACCCGAAAGGACAAGAATGAGACTCTCTTAAAGTCATGTCCAAGTTTTAAAGGAATATAAAACTTTCTATTTAAAAAATATAGCTTTCTGCTTTCATCCCCTAACCTGCAAAGCTCAAGTCTAGTTTCACTCAGACTTGGAAATTGTTCTTTTATTATGGCTCTGCAATGGGAACAAGGCTGAAGCCCCTAAGGTGTAGAGACCACTTGAAAATGTCTTTGCTTCGGTGCCGTAGCTGTTTCATTTTAGGTAGGCACAAGCCCAAGAGACCTCATGTACTATGCCTATACCGAAGGGGATGCTAAGTAGAGAAGTCTGACTCTGAAAGGTCCCCCGCAGCTGGAGCAGCCCCTGTAATGTCACTTATACCCAGGAAAGGATGGTGGCAAAGAGCCGTCCTAACAGAAGATGCAGGTGGTGGTGTCAGAGGACAAGTTGTTGGCAATAGGAAGGGCATAGGAGAAGGGTCCTGGAGGTAAATTAACCCAGAGATACGTTGATGTCTAGATTGGAGAATTGGGAAAGAGGGTCAGGGGTCTATGACCCAAATCTAAGAGCAGCAGAAAGGTTTGTATCTGGTGTGTGTGCGCGTGTGTTGTGGGGTAATGAGTTAATGGGGCTACATGATGAGTTAGTAGAGAGAGAGAAATCAGAGAAACCATGAGAAGCAGCAGAAGAGGAAAGAGGACTGGCTGGGCCTGGGTCATGGTGTGGGTTGAGGTGGGCATATTGGTTTTCTAGGGCCGCAATAACAAAGTCCTACAGACTGAATGGCTTAAGCAACAGAGATTTATTGTCTTAGTTCTGGAAGCTAGAAGTCCAAGATCAAGCTGTCAGCAGGTTTGGTTTCTTCTGAGGCCTCTCTTCTTGACTTGTAGACAGACACCTCCCTGCTGTGGCCCCACATGATCTTTCCTCCTTGGTGTCTCTCTGTGTCCAAACTTCATCTTCTTAAAAGGACACCAGTCAGTTTGGAGTAGCAGCCACCCTAATGGGCTCATTTTAACTTAATCACCTCTTTAAAGGCCCTACCCCCAGGTACAGTCACCTTGTGAGGTAGTGGTGGTTAGGACTTCATCATATGAATTTGGGGGGACCCAGGTGAGTCTATAACAGCTAGAGATGAAGCTATAGCAGTACCATTGCCTAAAATTTACATAAGGATATGATAGTTTTCAGGAGGCATCTGTATTCCCATCTCACTCTTTCCCCCAACCCCTGCTCCGACTAGACCATGCTCAGCTGCTCACGTGATCACACTGCATTAATTGTCCTGATATAGCCCCTGGGGCTCTGTAGGCTGCCTTCACAGTCTTGCTGGATCTTGCCCCCTCTTAGTCCTGGAGTGGCATGAGCCCCGGTGGCATGCACTTCTGACATCTCTTCACCCTTCACAGATTTTCCATCAGCCAACCCAAATTTGCAGTTGTTTCTAGTGACTGAAAATAAGCTTGCTATGCAAGTGTCATGGATGAAATAGTAATGCCTAGGGGTAACAGATACGGTATAGAAATAATTCCTGGAAGTCCAGTGATCGGAAAACAATGAATCCCAACTTTGAGCCCTATTGATTTTTTTTTTTTTCCTGGGCTCAGTCTCATACCCAGAAATAACCCCTGTTATCATTTTGGTCTGTGTCACAGAAGTGAGTTTTTTACTATATGTATTATATAGATACCCGCATAATATATATGCCTGCTTATGCACAATTTGAAGCCAAATAAGATTGCACTGTGTATTTTTTTTATAGCCTGCTTTTTATTGAATTTAGTGATGGGTTGCAAACATTTTTTCCATGCTAATAAATCTTTCTTAGCATGCTCTTCAGTGGCTAGGCAATAGTTTTCATATGCATATACCATAATTTTCCCATGCCACAACCTCATCAGAGTCCTAGCTATAACCTGATAGATTTCCAGCAGCTGTGATGTTTGTCCCAAATGATTTGTTACTGAGAATTCTTGAAGTGCGGACATTGGTGCATTATTTTTCAAACTAGTTTATTGAGATATAATCTATGTATTGTACACTTCACCCATATAAAGCATGCATTTCAGTAGCTTTTAGTGTATTCGGAGTTGTACAACCATACCCACAGTCATTTTTAGAACATTTTCATTATCCCCCAAAGAAACCCCATATCTCTCAATTGGTACCTCTCCCTGGCTCTTTCTGTTCCCTCACCTCAGCCCTACGCAAGCCTCACTGTAGGTTTGCCTATTCTGGACTTTTCATATAAATGGAGTCACATGGTATGTAGCCTTTTGTATTTGGTTTCTTTCATGTAGCAGAATGTTTTCAGGATTCATCCATGTTGTAGCATTTTTTTTTTTTAATTGTCAAATACGATTGCATTGCTTGGACATATCGCATTGCATTTATCCATTCAGTTCATGCACTTTTAGATTGTTGTCACTTTTTGGCCAGTATGAATAATGCTGCTATGTTGTATTTTGTGTGGACGTATGCTTTTCTTTCTTTTGGGTATAGAACCGAGGAGTGCAGTTGCTGGATCATATGTAACTCTGTGTTTGGCCATTTGAGAAACTGCCAGCCCATTTTCCACAGCAGCTGCACCATTTTGCATTTCCACCAGCCATGTAGGAGCGTTCCAGTGTCTCCACATCCTCACCAACACTTGTTAGTGTCTATCTTTTTGATTGTTGTCGTTTTATTGGGTGTGAAGCGGTATCGCATTGTGGTCTTGATTTGGATTTTCCTGATGGCTGATCACATGTAGCACCTTTTCATGTAGTTTATTGGATGAATGATTTAAAAAAATTTTTTTGATGTAGTCTATAAGGTCACCCCTATAATAATGCCCCTTCAGTCCCATACAGTACAAGGCGAGGAGGTAAATGCCAGGTGCTTTCAGAGATGCTCCTGCTTCAGAATTATTACCTGGAAAATTCTTTACAAGAAGATTTTGAGGGATCTGATGACCCTTTAGTTTCTGAATTAGAATCTCTGTGATTGGAGTCCGGAAATATGTTGTGGTGCACACTCTTGTTGGGGAACCACAGTTCAGGAACTTGGGTGTCCTTTGAGAATGTGCCTGGGCTGGCGTCCTTGAATGGACAGGATCACATGGTGGTTAGAGGCTGGTTTTGGCAGAGGCACTGCCTCGGGTCCAGTCCCACCTCAGCCACTTAACTGGTGGGGTGAACTTCCTGTTAGTACCTATGCCTTAGTGTTCTCTTCTATAAAAGAATGATAAAATGATGAATTCCGATTTAGTACATTAGTAGTATAGTAACACTATTGTTATTATTACTAGAAGTGTCATTATTATTAATTTATGTATTGCTGCTACCGGGAAAATATTGAGACTGTTAAGAGAGAAACCCACGAAATCAGAGAGTGGAGAATTCACAGAAACACAAATGACTGTTTAAACTTTTAACATAGAAATGGGGATGGGGGCTTGGATCTTACAGAACGATGCTATTTGAAGAATGAGTTCTGTGATTGGATGAGTTTAGGCAAAGCTACTTAGAGCGGAGTTAAAGCTGTTGCTTCACTGTACGCCCTCTTGGAGCTTCTGATTGGCCAGAATACATGCTCGCTTCTCTCAGGTGGGTGTATTATTTACAATGTTTCAGAGCACTTTTTTTTTTTTCTTCAAATTTGGTGGGAAGACCCCTGCTAACCTCTTCTGCCCAGTGTTCAGGGATGTGTGGTTTAGAAATCACTGGGAAAGAAGATGTGGCTTGATAGTGAACTTGTTTTCTATAGTTTAAGAAGAACCACCTATGCGCTGAACAAGGTATGAGTGAATGAGAACTTGCTAATATTTGGGATTGTCTCTGCTCTCTCCTTGTGGTTGCTCTTCCCTCATTCTCAGTGACTTGCATCTCTGTTGCAAGTTATGAGCTAGGCCTATTTTGTCTTATAGACCGAAGTGTGGACTGAGTCCAGTGAGTCCCCAAATTGTTTTCTTCTTTATTCTTCTCTCCAATTCTGAAGCCTGTTCAGGCCATATGGAGCGATTTCTATTGAATTTACTTTGTTCCATGTGGGGAAAAGAAGACATTGTCCTCAAGAAATCTTGGAGGCTGAGCTGGTAGTTGAGCTGATGGTTGCCCCTTGCAAGTGTTCATGTTTTTAAATGGTGTGAAGTGAGCCTTCAGGCGTTTGTGCACACCATCTAAGTATCAGAGATGTGCTTCAAGCACCCCAGGGTTGCCATCAGTAGGGTCCCTGTACCAAGGGGAGGGGTGAGGAGGAGCCATCCACAGCCCAGCAAACATTGCTCCCCGATTACAACATGGAGAGGCTGAGGTACAGCCCCCATAGACCTTTTCTTTAAACCCTTTACATTTTTGTGCCACCAGAGTTCGGGAAGAGTGAGAATAATTCTGGGGAAACAAGCGCATGTTGTCAAGCTGTTGTGGAAATATAAGAAGCTGCAGGATGCCTGGCTGCAGCAGTTTAGCCAAAACTGTGGCCATAAAACTGTGCCTGGCACACGGGGGGATTTCTTACAAGCTATTAGGCGAGGTTGAGAGGCATGTCTATTTCAAGAGTGTTTGAAGAAGCAGGAATGTTTCAAGAAGCATCCTGCTTCTGCTTCTACTCAAAATATTTCATGGACTTTGATGGCATGGGTTCTCACTAATCAGATGAGGGCTCTAAACTGCGTACCTGGTGAATATTAGCCCTGCTTATCTTTGCTTATCATTGTTTGTTTGTTATTAATCTCCTAAAACTTAGACCAAGAGTCCAAAACTCAAATGTCTGATAGATCAGCCTATCATCAGCCACAGCGTTGGAGTCAGGGAGACAGCAGAGAGCTGTTGGGTTTGTGGTGGACCAGAGGGGTTATCCCAAGGACAGTGGCAACTCAGCCCACCTGATTGTCAAGACCTGAGCCTGTGGGCTGGGTGTTGCTCTCTCTGTCTTCATTTTTCAAGAAGAGCCAGGAATTTGGATTGCCAATGTGAAACCTTCCATTAAAAAGGTATAACTATATTCCTTTCCTGTTTCTGCTGTACCAGATTTTCACAGTGGCTTAAAGGAACACAAAGTTACTATCTTACAGGCCTAGAGGTCAGAAGTCAGAATGGATGTCAGTGGGCTAAAACAATGTGGCGGTGGATCTGCATTCCTTTCTGGAGGCTCAAGGGGAGAATCCGTGTCTTTGCCTTTTCTCCCTTGTAGAGGCTGCCTGCATTCCTTGGCCCCTGGCCTCTTCCTGTGTCTTCAAGGTCAGCAGTGGCTGGTCAAGTCCTTCTCAAACTGCCACTTCCCTAGTTCTCTCTCTTCTGCCTCCTATTTTTAAGGACCCTGTGATTACATTGAGCCTCCCCTCATAATCCTGGGAAATCTTCCTATTGTAAAGTTGGCTAATTAGCAAATTTAATTCCATCTGCAGCCTTAGTTATTTTGCTGTGTAACCTAAAATATTCATAGATTCCAGGGGTTAGGACATGGGCATCTTTGGTTGGGGGCATTATCCTGCCTACCACAGTACCCATGATGTATATGTCCCTTAAAAAATGCCTGGCTCTTAAATTTCTTTTTGCATCCTCCCACTGCCTAGTAGAGTGGATAGATCTGTTTGGATTCGTTGGTGGTTGAGTGTCAACCCCACAAAGGAATTGGACAGGAGTGTACAAAAGAGATAAGTTAAAACAGTTGCTTTTAGTTTATTTTATTCTTTAAAGATTAATTTTTTTTTTTACTTCCTTCACTTAATTGAAAAGCAGTCTTAAAAAAAAAAGAAAAGCAGTCTTAGAAGTTAAATGGAATGGGTAATTTATTTCCATTTCTTCTTTTGTAAACTAAACCATCTAAGACTTTTGTGTGAGGGTTAAGTAAAATAAGGCCTGTTTTCCCTTCTTTATGTCTGTGGTCAACCTTTCCAGCCAACCAGCCTGCCAGCCTGTGAACTAATTGTTCCTTTTTCCATCTTTTTGTCAAATCATCGATCTAGGCAAACTTCATTGACCCTTTGCAAAGAGGATTTGAGATGGCTTAGGTAGGATCCATGCATAAAAATCAGAAGAAAAAAAGAACCCAGAAAATCAGGTAAATCAAGGGGTAAAGTGCCATCCAGATATCTTGGCCCTAAGATATTTGTCCAGCTGTGAGTAGATCCTTCATGTGGGCTGAAGAGTCTCTGAGGGCTTCCTAGGGTCCAAGGGAAGAGGAAGACGCAGTCCACTGAATCCATCAATGAGGATCAGTCGCCTAGCAGCCATGACAGTAGGAGTTGTTCAATCAGTAGTCACCTTTCTGTCCTTCCTCCTCCTGCTGGAGCCAGTCAGGGCAGGAATGGTGGCAGCCCAGTGCCTTTCTGAAAGAGTCTGTGCTTTATTCCTTGTAGATCTAAAAAAAAGGTGGGGGGACATTTACCAATGTGCAAAGACATGGGCATATAAAATTACTATTATTTTTTTTTAACTTTTTTTGGGCGGGGGGATATTATTAAGAATGAGAAACGCAACACTCTGTGTTCATGAGTTACAGTCTGTAGCTCATGTTTAAGAAGAACTTAAAGACTTATTAAAAGGAGCAGTGCAATTTGCCTCTGCTCAGAGCCACCTCACCTGCAGGCCGGTTCCGCAAGGTCAGCAGTTAGCGGGAAGTTGCGCAGCCTTGGCTTCGATGGCTTTCACTTTACCCATGCCCTTGATGTGGTGCCGAGTTGTCAGGATTCTCGTAACACTCCTCGGTGATGGCTTCTTCTGTTCTCTTTATTTCCTTAAGTGAACATCTGTCTAATTGTTCACCTCCATTGCTTTAGTGCTTTCCTCATGCTTTCTCTCTTTCCAGACAATAAACTTTATTTTCTTCATAAGAATTCAGTCTACGCAAGGGTATTAGGCAGCTTGTTTGCACCTTTTAATTTCTGGATGTTTTCCAGGAAGGCTCTTTGCAGTGGTTCCAATGGGTTCATCTGTGAATCATGGAAGACAATGCAGCATTGTGTTTGGGTTTTTATCAGTTACCTTCTGTTTGTAAACATCTGTTTGCAAACGTTGCTGGTGCCCACCCCACCCCCACCAGAAATAAAGGGTCTCATCTCTTTTTGCTTGGCATAGGGATAAGACAGAATGTCGGCTGATTTTTTTTTTTTTTTCTTTTTTGGTCAGGTGCGTAGGTATGCAACTATCTAACTGAAACCCATAGGCTTGGCACATATTGCCAAATGACTTTTGAGAGGGAATCAGGCACTTTATTTCATTAATGGCTATGAAGCCTGGTTAATCTGCTCGTTATTGCAGTTTAATTTTGATGCTGATTTTGATGATGTATTGAAAAACTGTATAAACCAACAATTACAACTGGAAAACATTTGAAGAGACCATTATTTTTCATATGCTTAAAAATACTCGGCAAGCCCACTGTTTTTGCTTTTTATTGCATTTTATTCTTAATCTTTCTGAATTATTTATTGTTATATCTTTACTGATAAATATTTGGATTTTGTTTTTTGACTCAGTGTAAGAATGTTCTTATTTAAATTATGTAAACTATTTGAATGTTTTTGTAATTACTGATGTGTTCCCTTCTAGTTCTGTTTCATTTATGTTTTTCATTTTTCATGCTTTTGTGCTTTACTATATGGCCTGTCTTAAAGAAAAAAAACCTTTTGGTTATGGAAATTTTAAATATATTCACAAGTAAAGAGGATAATATAATAATGAGCCCCCATATACCAATCATCCTGCTTCAGCAATTAGGCGACTGCTTTTCCTTGCTCAGTCATTGTTCCTGTGTGTGTATGTGTGCTTGTGTGCATAAGTATGTGTTATACATGTGTATATGTACATATATATACACACATATGTATACATATTTTTCTAGTGTGTATTGCTTAATGCTTTATGTGTTCAAATAACATTTTGTTTAAAATAAGAGTAAAACCCATCTAAGTAGTGAAAATTAAGAACTCCATTACGAAAAGCTTGATTTTCTCATAGATTTGTGGGCATGTGGGAGAATCTCCGTCCCCTGTCAGGGTGGGAGGAAGCATTGTGCGGCTCTAGTTCATTATATACCTCGTTACCCTAAACCTAGTGTCCAGTGCTCTGAATGCAGCAGAAACAGGGGCAGAGCAGTGGGGCAAAGAGGTGCTCTTTGAAAGACTATCCCATGGCCACAGAAGTTCCCATGCGGGGTGTGCGACATGGGCTGGGCAGTTGGCCCGATCGGAGGTTAGGTGGCTGATTTCTATAGGAAGCCTGCCTGTTTGTGGCCGTGTACATCCTTGTCTCAACTCCATTCACATTTCCTGAAACCTGATTATGGAGATATGGGAGCAGGTTTTTGAAGGTCAAGGGAGGAGTACTGGTCAGGGACACTAGCCACAGACTTTGCTTTCTTTCCTTTGATGCAAATACGGCCTTGGTGGCCTCTAGTTTCAGTCATGGCAAAAGTCTCTGATGTCTGGCAATACTGCCTGCTGCAGGAAGCACTTGGGTTGGCAGTTGGATCCTCTGGCTGGTGTTGTATTGGTAATGTGGATGCCAGGCACCTGGGTGGCTCAGTCGGTTAAGTGGCTGCCTTCAGCTCAGGTCATGATCCCAGGGTCCTGGGATCGAGCCCCACATCGGGCTCCTTGCTCAGTGGGAAGCCTGCTTCTCCCTCTGCCTGCTGTTCCCCCTGCTGTGCTTGTTCTCCCCCACTCACTGTCAAATAAATAAATAAAATCTTAAAAAAAAAATGATAACATGGATGCCCCCAGTAGAGATACTATGCTAGATTCTGCTGAGAGCTGACCTAGGGAAGACCATAGCTATCCTACTTCCCAGCTCACACACACATGCACGCACATGCACACACACGCACACACACACAGGCACAAATGCACGCATGCATGACTGTGGGAGGCCTGCACGAGCCTTCTTGCCCCTCCCCTAGATGGCCACCTTTCTCCCCATTAGCACTTGTATTTTGGCTGACTAGGTCAGTCTGTATAAGAGCATGTCTTGGTGCTTTCAACCTGTAACCCCTCTGAAACATTGTCTTTGTGATGTTATCATACCTTTGATTTGGGGGATAGGATTAGGCATAATCAGAAAAAACATGTGGCCTGGAACACATTTATGAACTATTTATTCTATGCTAAAGCTTTTCCATGCATGTTATCCTTCATATTCAACACAGCTCTGTGGGGTTGGAGATATTATAAATGATAGGTATTATGATTATTATTGCCAATGTTAGCTCTGATTACTGATTGCCTCCCCATCCAGGCACCGTGTTAGATGCTTTATACTCATTATCTAACTTAATGCTCATAGCACTTCTGCTGGGTATATATCATTACCCCACTGTACTGGGTCTCAGAAAGCTTGGTGAATTATCCAGCATTGTACAGCTACCCAAGGGCAGAACTCAGATTTGAACTTGGTCAGGCCTGACCTCTCTGCCTGTGATTTCTCACCTGAGGGCCGGAAGCACCAATCCTGAGGTCAGTGCTTTTCCTCTTTGTGCCTCACACAGCCGGGGATTGTTTCCTTGGGGGTCTGAGTCATGCATGAGGGCCGGCCACAGTACACATGCACGCACCACACACAGGGTAGCCAGCCTTCCCTTATCTTTCTGGCTACGCTTAGAAACTACTTTATTTTACGAAAAAGGTGCACAGGAGAAAATTTGAAATAGTACAGAAACACCTAAATGAGTAGTCTCTTTCCAATATCCAGTATCCGTTAAACATTAGTGTTCTACCGAAAAGATAACCCATTGCATGTCCTTCCAGGGGAAAAAAAAAAAATGCCTACACTAGTAGTAAATTCATTTGTGTATATTATACACTCACATATAATATCTACCTATTTAATCAAATTGGGACTCTGCTAATACATTTCTTCTGATTGAAAAATAATGTAGTTATTTTTATAAATTTCACAATTATAGTTAGTTACATGTACATAAATAAGGAGGAAGAAGTACTTCTTGGTGTCAGAAGCAATCATTAACTTTGTGTATATCTTTTTGTCTTTTAAAAATTCAAATATGTTTATCTATTTTTCTTAAAATGGCAATCTCACTCTAGTCTGGTTTTTATTTTTGAACCTAACATATTTTGGCCATCTTTCCGTATTGATAACTATGCTATGGCAGTGTGGTTCCAGTGACCCCACATTATACCTTCATCACTTATTAAATGAATCCCTTATTGCTGGGCGCAGATGCTCTTTTCAATTTCTCGCAGCCATGAGCAAAGCTGTTGATTTACCTGGGCTAAGTGAAGCTTTTAAATGCAAATGGATCATTCTTCAGAAAGGTTGTTCCCATTTATACTATTTTTGCAGCAGTGTGTGAGGGTCTATTTCCCCACACCTTCGGCACCACTGCATGGTGATCATTTTATAATGATTTGTATTACTCCCTGAATGAGCATTTATCTTTGTTTCATTGATAATGGAGAGGGAGGGGCTGGTTTGCCCATCAGTTTGTCCCAATATCCTTCCCAACTTCAAAGAACACAAAGTTGAACAAAAAGTTTTCACATTTTACATACACTCCTTTAAAGCTCTCTGGCTAATCTGTAACGTAGGGTGTGCAAACTAAGTTTTTTTCCTGTGCTTAATCCTTATTAAAGCTCCAATCATTAGGGCCCCAAAATTGCTATAACGAGAGTGCTTTGGAAACATAAGAGATCGATAGTTGGTACTTAGGAAATAAATGAAGCAACTTTTTGCTTGTTTGTTTTAAATCCACTTCAGAGCTGAAAGACTTAAAATGAACAGATTGTGAGTTTCTCGGCATTTCATAGCTTATACATTGAAAGAGGATTTTAAAAATACATTTAACTTGCATTAAATGTCTCAAAACCTAGAGGGGTTATATATAAAATTTTTTTTAATAACTTGAGTTTTCATTGGTGGTGGTGGGGACTCTTAGTAGATATGTGAGAGGCCCTGATTTTTTTTTTTTTAAGATCTTATTTATTTGAGAGAGAGCCTAACGCAGGAATGCGGGGTAGGAGCAGAGAGGGAGAGGGACAAGCAGACTTGAGCTGAGTGCAGAGCTCAACGTGGGGCTTGATCTCATGACCCTGAGATCATGACCTGAGCCAAAATCAGGAGTCTGACGCTTGACTGCCTGAACCGCCCAGGCGCCCCATGAGCAATCCTGATTTTAAGAAGCCCATAAGTTGGTATGAGGAAGCCAAGTCTTCTTGATCGGTTCTCTCATCCCTGCGTCCCACAGGGAACTGTGGCAATCTGTAGCATGAGGCCATATTCCACCTGGGATGGTCAGGGGAGATTTCTTGGAAGAGGTGACCATGAGCTTGATTTTGGTTTGACACTACAACAACAGAGGGACTTAATTTTGTCATCAGGGTATTGGTAGTATTCTGTGAAAGTGACAGTACTCATTTTGTAAACACTCATTGCTTCAGTATTCAATCATTAGTAAGTACTTTTAAATGAGGTTGGTTAGTAGTTCCCAGAAGTTTGAATTTCAGGATCCAGTAAACTTTTTCAAAAGAAGACAAAAATGAGGATGCGAACTTGGGCTTGCTAAAGGATTATTTATTTATTTTTTCCTGAGGACAGTAAAAACAGCAACCAAAAAAAAATCAGCAAAATGTAACAATATGCCTCTATCAACAATCAAAATTACTTTATAAAAGAAAGGGCATTTTAACCCCAGAATTTGTGAGGACATATGCATCCTCTAAAGGCGTATTTCATTTTATGAACTTTTTGTTTTGAACTAATTTTAGACTCACATAGAAGGCATAAAAATAGTGCAGAGAGTTCACTTCCTCCCCCTGATTTTAGCAGTTTATCTAACCATCATGGAAATATCAGAACCAGGAAACTGACATTGGTCCATGCCATCAGCCATGCTACCCTGCTGAAATTTCACCGCTGTTCCCTAGGAGCTGTTTTAAATTTCAGGATCTTGTCCAGGATCCCACATTATTTTTAGTTGTTGTGTCCCCTTGGTTGCCTTCAGTCTTTGACAGTTCCTATTCCTTTCTTGTCCTTCCTGATCTTGAGAATCCTGTGTGTGTGATTTTTTTTCATGATTAGAGTTTAAACATATTTCCGCAAGACTGTCATAGAAGGGATGTTGTGTCCTTAGTGCATCACACCAGGGTGTCCATGATGTTGACAGTCTTATCACTGGTGATGCTCACAGTGAAGTAACCTTGATCATTTGGTGAAGGTGGTATCTCCTGAGTTTCTCCAGTGTAATGTTACTAGTTTTTTCTTCATCATTCAGAAATATTTGAGATTGTGCAAATGTCCTCTTTCTCCTTAAACATTGACACACTGACCTTTAACATCCACGAGTAGATGTTGTCAGCAGCAATTAATAATTGTGATGTTTGCCTAATGATGGTTTTGTATTTCCCTCATGTTTTTCCTACTTATTAAATTGGAATTCTCCTGAAGTAAGAGCTACCCCTTCTCCTCTGTTTATTGAGTCAATTATTTATATTAGTGTAGACTCATGGTTATATATCTTATTGTATGGCTTATAATCTAGTATTATCATTATTTATTTTGTTGCTCAAATTGTTCCAGCTTTAGACAATAGGAGCTTCTTTTGGCTGGCTTCTATGATGGACTGCTAGTTTAATTGAGTGAATTTCTCTTCTCACTGAATTCCTCCCAGCTCCCCATTTTTCATTTCATAACACCATAGGCTAGTGAAAACAGGTATTTGGAACACATTGGCCTAGGGAACGGAAGGGGATTCATGGGAACATGCTTAGTGCTGAATTTGTATCTTGTCCCTCACCTTTAGAAATAACGAGAGAAGACACAGGAAAGTGGTGATGGGGATATGAAGCAGGATAAAGAAAGAATACATTGATATGGGACTTGCAGGAAAGGCACTTATTTCTTTCAGGGTTGGAAGGGCCTTGTGGGGGACTTCCAGGGAGCAGCGTAGTTCATCAGGAACTTACTGTGTGCCACGCGGGTTCTGGACCATATGGGCTACAAGCGTAATCTTATCCAGCCCCGACCAGTCTTACTGTGGGGCAGAGGTTCCAGCATTCCAAGAGGTCAGAACACGTAAAGAAGGTGGCAGAGTCAGAATTGCATCTTGGTGTCCTGACCCCAGGGACTATCTCTATGCACTTTTCACAAACTCCTTCTAGCCCAGCAGTGGGATAGACATAGGAGAGAAAATTTCCTGCCTGTTCTCTGATGACACTGCTACCCCAACGCACTTCTTATTCATTATCAGGGGGGAAAAGAAACAACCAACCTTTCTGTGCAGTAATCACTGGTGTGTGTGTGTGTGTGTGTTTCTTCACCCTTCTATGTAATCTGTGGATTTAAAAGTATTTATGTCGGGGCGCCTGGGTGGCTCAGTTGGTTAAGCGACTGCCTTCGGCTCAGGTCATGATCCTGGAGTCCCGGGATCGAGTCCCGCATTGGGCTCCCTGTTCGGCAGGGAGTCTGCTTCTCCCTCTGACCCTCCTCCCTCTCATGCTCTCTGTCTCTCATTCTCTCTGTCTCAGATAAATAAATAAAATCTTTAAAAAAAAAAAAAAAAGTATTTATGTATACCTGTCATGTTTTTCTAAAATCTTGCTTTTAGAGCATGCAACTGTGGGGAGTTTTAATTTGCAGTGATTTCATAAGAAATCTGCACCTGAGAGTCCCAAAAGACAAAATGTCCCTCTTTCTAGTGAATCTACTTGACCACCACTGTTCCTTTCTTCTACTAGCCCTCTTGTCTTCACCACCTCTCACTCAGTTCGAAACAAAGAAATGGGCTCTGGAAGAGATGGTAACGACAATATGAGATCCAAACGCTGTGGCTCACAGCTGGGATAGTGTAGATTCTGGGGTGGGCAGGAACTTGCCCAAGGTCACCTATGGAGTTAGGGGCGACCCCGACTGATGTGCACTCCGGGCCACCTCTCCGCCATCTTGCCATGGAGCCCAGCAATGCCTGTCACTACCGCCAATATCTGACTGACCAAGTGGCTAAAAGGAATTCTGAATGGTTTCTTAATAATAAATGCTTACATTTTCTCCTGGCCCCAGGCCAAATCCCCCCTCTCAATCTTGTTTTCAAGGTTGAACATTCCTTTAGAGTTAGTGACCTTGCCCTTATTGGCCTGTGGATGTCGCTCTCTGTCCATAAGCCTCCTTTCCAGAGACCGTGTTGTAGCAGACTATAATTTTATTTTGGGTTTGGATATACTGATTACATTTTAGCTTCTGGTATATTTTCTTACCTGTCACAGCCATTAAATTTATTTTAATAGTTACTCTACCCTCCTGATAGCCAGTAAAGGGGGAATTGGATATTGTCTATCAATTGGCTAGTCTGTGAACTAAGGCTATATCTAATTACAAGGCATTGTATCGGTTCTGATTTATTAACCATTTACTGTGCTTTGGAGAAGGTAGCATTTTTAGTAGCACTGTTCAGCTTGGATTGTAGCCTTCCAGGAGGGCAGAGTGCCCGGAATATCAGTGATCTTACAGTTATTACTTTGTGTCATACATAATCTTGTTTTTTCCCTGCAACAAATAAATCTTTGGGACTCCCTGAAAAAAAAAAAAACAAAAAACAAGAAAAAAAAACATTTGTGGTTACAGTATAATAAAAATAAACCGTTTGTCATGACTGCAGCTGACATTTATCAGCCCGTTTGTGGGTGCTCTTTCTCTCTGTCTCTAATACAGAACATAATTTGTCACTTTGTAACTACATTCCAGTCTAAATCCCTGCCAGCATCTGTTAGTGTTTGAAGGATTAATGTGCTACCCTGTGTATGTCTGCACTTGCAGGGAATAGTGCAGCATATGATTATGGGTCTTGGGAGAGAGCGGAACAGGGTGTTTTCTATGCTTTTTTTCTACACATGCGGTCTTTCTGGGCTCTTCTGAGTGTTCTTATCCTCCTCCCATTCTGCTTAGGTACCTGGAATTTCATCATTTGCAAGGATTCTGATAGCCTGCCACCTTCCCTCTCCTATTCATGGTCACGGTCCTGGTAATAGTCCACGTGTACTGTGGGTGGGCAGTGGCAGATGATTTGGGGTCAGTTAGACCTGGTTAATATCCTCCCTTCATCTGATCTTATGACCTCAAGTTACTTAATTTTCATTTTCTCACTTAGGGCATAAAGATGATAATACCTACTTTTTAAAGGTGCTGAGCATGTAGAAGGAAATCTGTGTTGATGCAAAGTGCTGGGCTGGGAACCCAGCCCAGAGTAGCTGCTGGGGCTCTACCACCTTTCGTCACTGCCAGCATGATTGCTTGGCCTATTGCAGTCTCCGTGAAACTGGGTGTCAGTTGGAGGATACCAGTGCCATGAGCCAGCTGCTGGTTATGATACTGCTTCTTTTGCATCTTTTCCTGTTAGTTAGAGGAGTTTGTCTTTATTTTGAAATATTTATATCCTTATAAATCAGGTGCTTGGTGGGTTCCAGAGATCATTCTTCCTGTAAGAAGCTGGTTCTCACCAGGGCTTGGTACTGAATTCTGGCAAGGCTGAGGAACCGAAACCCTCACCCATGGCCAAGTGATTCAGATATCTGCTGGAGGGACCATCCTTGCTTTCCCCAGCAGAAGGCATGAATTCTCTTGGGTGATAATGTGGCCTTAATTCTTATTTCTTTATGGAATGGCTCTAGTCTGTCAATCATCCTTAATCTACTGGTGTCATTTGGATTAGAAAAATTCTAGGCCATGAAAGAAATGGCCTCATTAGTAACTCTTATGTGAGCATCTCATTTCATGTGTTCATTGTTTTGTTTTTGTGGGTGTACTTCTGCCCATCCTACCCCAGTGGCAACCTCCCGTCCCTAGCCCCTGTGTCTGTGTTTGCACCTCTCTTCTCTCCAATGAAGGAAAAAAGTGTGTAGCTTTCTTTTCATTAAGAGAAGCATGATTTTGGGGGCGCCTGGGTGGCTCAGTCATTAAGCGTCTCCCTTCGGCTCAGGTCATGATCCCAGGGTCCTGGGATCGAGCCCCGCATCGGGTTCCCTGCTCCGCGGGAAGCCTGCTTCTCCCTCTCCCACTCCCCCTGCTTGTGTTCCCTCTCTCTCGCTGTGTCTCTCTCTGTCAAATAAATAAGATTTAAAAAATCTTAAAAAAAAAACATGGTTTTGTTGTTGTTTCTGTTTTTCTGAAATATAAATGCGAATGAACAGCGCAGAAATATCCTGCCCATATACCCAGTGTCCAGGATGGGGCTTGTGATTTGATGCTTGTTGTTAGGATTTTGGAGAGAATTTTTAGCAGATCTGGGAACATACCTTTGAGCTCAGTGGGGAAAAAAATGTCAATTCTTCCCACCCCAAATGCCTAAGAATTTGCATACTTGGAAAGTGTCTAGAAAACCCCAATTTCAATTTTTGACTGGTTTTTACAAACTCCTAGGGATTCCAAAATGTATTTCAAAAAGGTTCAAGTAGACAAGTGGAATTGTGGGAGCCATTTAGTGTGGAAAGTGTGATGCTCCTGAAAGTTAGATCATTTAATACTAGACACGTTTTGTAAGGAGCAGTGTTATCAGATGCTCACTGCTAAGTCCATTGTCATCCTTAATTCTACACAGTTTGGGGCTCGTTTGGCTGTGTGTTATCTGTATCGTTATCAAATGTTCTGTGTGATAAGCAACACACACTTTAAGATATGGTCTCATGTTCCTTTTTCTCTTACATTTACTGGAATCTGTAAATCATAACAGTTACAAGACTGTCAGACTTTAGGAAGCACACCCAATTTTCTTGACTGTGTTCTAAAACAAAGGTCAGTAAACTGTGCTATGCTGGGAGGAAACCCAGCCCAATGCCTGTTTTTCTAAGTAAAGGTTTTTCGGAACGTGGCCATGCCCATTTGTTTACATTATCTACAGCAGTTTTTGTTGTCATGCTACAAAAGTTGAGTAGCTTATATGGCCCACAAAACCTGAAATACTATCTGGCCCATTCAAGAAAAGCTTTGCTAACCCCCGTTCTAGAGGACTTATGTCCATTTGGGAAGAAAAATCTGTTCCACTAGATCAGAATGAGCAGGTGGTTTGATTGGTATCTTATTTCCACACATGTGGAAACGATTGAAATTACACATGACTTAGTTATCAAATTTGGTTAATCCAAAGCCTGGGGCATGGGAATAGAGGAGAGGTTGAAGTTAGCTGTTTTTTTTTTTTTTTTTTCCCATCATAAAGTTAAAGTTTTAATGGTCAAAGTAAAACAAAAAAGTGTAAAAGATTGCGGGTTTATAGAAGGAAGAATGTTCTTAGGAGTAAGTTGTGTTTGGTCACACCAAACTCTTCTGGACTCAGGGATAATTTCAGGGTTGGGAAGGAAGTTCTGGTGCCAAGACAATATTACTATCTTGTAAGGAGAACTGGCTTATCAGGGTGGAGGGAAAACTGAAATCCCAGTTCTGTCAGCTACTAATTACATGATTTTTGATCCCGATTTTTCATACTTGCTTAGCCTTTCTTTTATTTATGAAATACTGACAATTAGGTCTACCTTGTAAGGGCTCCACAGGGTAAAATGTGGCAAAATTTATAATCGTCCCTTCCCTGAATCATATCAAAAGAGTTTAATTCACAATGAGTGTTTGCCTCATGGAATGGATTTTGTAATGGATTTATAAAGGGGAAGGATGTGTTAAGGTTCTACACGTGTGATGACAGTTGACACTTGGCCTAACTAGAAAGTATGACCCTCAGCCATAATGCCCCCAAGTCCTTCTGGGGGTTGCCTTGTGGGCCTGGTACCCCAGGAAGGAGTGCAGCCTCAGAAAACCTGAGCTTGCCTTTAGGAAGAAGGAGCAAATGTACCAGGGCCTCCGTTTACAGAGTTGAAACTGTGGGTCACCCCATCACACTGTAACAGCAGAAGCCCTGCCTATAGGGAACATGTGTATTGTCAAGCCAAAGGGAAAGGGGAAGATGCTGTTTATAAATATTGAAGAGGCAGAGAGAGCGTGCACTAAGGCCAGGATGCTTTAACATGCATGCCATTCCAAAGTGGCTTCTAATGGACATTTATAAGGTGGTGTCCCCCGCACTCCCCCTCCCCACTCTAATGCTGTCTGAGATGCTCTTCTGAAAACATGCAGTCTGTAACTTAGCTGGCTTTTAACAGAATTACCCAATGTGATTCATTCGTCCCATTTGGCTATGAGAGAGACCACAGAGCAAGTCAGATGTGCCTGTGGCCATGTGCCGACACCCAAACCAGCCTGCTTTGTGCCCCAGGAGGACAGGACATCCGTTCACTGTTTGGACTGTGTGTGCAGGTGTTGGCCTCACTCTGACGCTCTGCAAGGCTCCCCTGTCCTCAGCCTCTGTTTGGACTTCATTTCCTGAAGCCATCGTGGTTCCGCTGTCAGACAAGTCCTCACAGGCCCACCTCACACGCACTCTCTCTTTCTCTTTTTCTCCTTGGTAGCAACTACCATGAAACTATCTGGAGTAGCCAACTTGAGTGGAAAAGCAGTTATCATTAATCTGATATATCCTACTGGGCTGAATAGTTCTGAACGAATTCAGAAGTCACAATGGCTATTGTCTCTCAAAGACTTTTTCAGACTTATTATATGCTGTTTGGGCTCCAGAATCCATTAGTGTTTTTCAACTCTCTGATGTGCCTGATTTCATTGCTGCTTCTTTCATCCCCGAGCACATGTCTTTCTTGTAATGTCTCGGTAGAAACATTGTGAAGCAGTCCACACACATTGACATTCTGGCTCTTCTCTTGAGCTCCTGGCTTGGCAGGGGCTTGATCGGCCTTTCCAGGGGAGACAGAGAACAGTTTTACCAAAGGATTTCCAGTGTATAACACAAATCCACATGAATGGCCCCGATCAGCAGGTGGCTGTTGTTCACTTGGTGAATAAGTATCCCAGCTTCTTTCACCTATGGTCCCCTTGGCCCTGGGAAATCCTTATGATCTACATTCCTCTTATGGAAGGAGAAAGCGTAGTCAGAAGGAGAAAGAAAATACCACCTAATTCATAATAGGAACAGCCCAGGAGTTACATACCCTTTCCCTTATAGGCCTTTGGTAGAAGCCTGGATGCCCCACCCACCTCCATGCATGCTGGGAAATGTAGTTTCTGGCTGCATTCCCATCTCTGCAAACCCCACACTGTGGAGAGGGGAGAGCTAGTTTGAGGGATGCTAGTTCTCTCCACGGTGTATCTTCACTATACAGCCTAGAGGTGATTTTTAGATTCTAGCCTGTTGGTTTCTGCTTTTTAATGTGTGAACTTAAGTACATTTATATTTCTTGTGAGTATGGTTATATTAATATTCATTTCTAAATTTTATTTCATGTTTCCTCTCTACCAGGTGTTTTACTTTATTATTATATTGAATTCTTTTTGGATACTTTTTTGGATCGATCCAGTTTCTTTTTTTTTTTTATTCTTATGTTAATCCCCATACATTACATCATTAGTTCTAGATGAAGTGTTCCATGATTCATTGTTCGTGCACAACACCCAGTGCTCCATGCAGAACGTGCCCTCCTCAATACACCACCAGGCCAACCCATCCTCCCACCCCCCTCCCCTCGATCCAGTTTCTTTATATCCCATGCACCTCATACATCATTCCCTCCCCTGCTGCTGGTTTGGAAGCTAAAGATCCTCCTTCCTCCCTCCCTCTCTCCCATTCTCTCTCTCTCTCTGTCTCTCTCTCTCTCAAAGTCATTCTTGAAGTTTTTACATAAATGCCTAAATTTTCTTTTACAAGTGTAAAACTGTGCCTCTCATGTTCAGCAGACCGTACATGATTTAACGACTCAATGAAATCTCCCTCCTATAAAAAATATCTTCCTTATTGTTGCTGTTTCAGTTCTTTCTCCAAGTCTTTTTTAAGTGTAATTTATCTGGTCTTGCAGCTCATGTAAAAGATGCACAGCATTTGGGGATCACTTGACTGTGACCTCTCTTTTGTGTGTGTTGTCATCTGTTTCTGCTTTATGGGTGTCCTGGTTGGAACCTAGAAGAGGCTGCTTAGGCACATGCCACTTCAAGCAGGATACCGCATTTTTCTCCGAGGTGTGTGTGTGTGTTTTATCTTTTCCATATTATCTTTTGAAAGGTTTCTCCCTTTGGATTCATCCATAAATTAAAAATAATCATCGTGGTCACTTCTCAGGCGCAATGATACTGTTACATGTTTACTGCATGCTTTGCATACCGAGTTCATCTCCATCATCCAGCAGTGTGGCCGAGCCTGCCGGCATGAAGCCCCAGGAGAAATGCCTGGCTTCCCAAATGGCTTATGGGAAGTCGTTGATGCTAATATCACCATCCTACTTTATCTCTGCTTTTGAGTTTGTCCCAAGTTTGGTGGTCGATTACTCGTTCATTCATTTCCTCAGTTAAAGCCTGTCTCAAAAACCTGCTCCTTGCCACTTGCTGGGTACCAGGTATGTTGAGCTCGAGATATAAAACTTTGCATTTTAATTTACTATAAATGTCAGTGTGAATTATTGGTTGTTTGGGTTTTCTTTCCTAGTCTCCGGCAGTGTTCTTGGGAATCGAAATTGTTATAACCTATTTGGAGGACACCCAGCAAAATTCATCAAAACTTAGAACATGGGCATCTCTTGATCTGGCAATTCTGCCTCTAGGAGTTTATCCTATCGAAGCTATTCTGATGTTGCAAAGTACAGGTACCGCAGCTTGGCTTTCAGTAACAAAAAACTGGCCAGGGCATAAAATAATACTAATTACAACAAGAGCAATGGTCGATGCTCCCAGAACATCTGCATAAAGTGCTGCCATGGCTACTGTCTCACTGATCCTCATAGTGCCAAGGAGGAGGGTCTTCCGTGATTTCTGTCCTTACAGACAGGGAAGGTTAGACATTAGGAGTTTAAGCAGTAAGTTCACAAAGCTAGTGAAGGATGTGGAGGGCTGCGTCCTCCTAAGTGGATCAGTTTTTAATAAATGATTGAGCAGCCCCTTCAATGGCCTAAACATACTGGTTGGAATACGTGGGAGTAGAGCTCTACTCTATTAAGATATATCCAATTATGTATGAGTGGGGAAAAACAATATTGTAAATAACGCATGAGCTACAATGCCGTGTTGGTAGGAAAACGTTGTTGCGCGGTGTTTTTAGATGTGTGGAAATTATATTCGGGAAGGATTTGTGTCAGGCTGTCACTCTGTTTATCTTAGGGTAGTGGGATTTGGGAGTTGTTTTCACTTTGTAAAATTCACTTGTGCATTATTTGTACTTTCGTCACTGAGCCAATATGATTTGTACCACCCATGATATATTTAAATAACCGAAGACCACTGAGCTTGGACCAGAGATCCTCCCACCAAACTCACACATGCAAGTTGGCACTGTTGACATCCAGGGCGAGTTGTCAGAGGCCATCTGTGTATTGTATGTGTGGTAGCATTCCTAGCCCCTACCCATTAGGTGCGGGAACACCAAGCTGTGGCAGCCAGAACTTGTCCAGACCTTGCCAGATGTCCCTTCAGGGGTAGAGTGCCCCTGCTTGAGAACCCTTGAGATAGATGCTGGCCAGTCCGTGCATCATTCTCTCCACACTAAGGGTTGTCATGACGATCACATTTCTCCATCCGAGGTTCTCCAGACTTCTCGAGTCCTTCCTGGGGAATTCAGACTGCTCAAAACCATAGCGGACAAATCTTGCTTTTCTCTTTCTGTTCAGTTTAACTGAGCGCTCTTGACTTGCCACCAGATAATCAACGGGCCCCAGATCTCTGTACTTTCAGCAAGGCGTCTCCTTCTGAATAGAGGAGGGGGGAGGGCACTGAGACTTCTTTTATCGGTGACTTCCCCAAAATAGGGTGTTCCAGTGCTTAACAAGTTTCTTTAAGAACACAGCTATTAAATATTCAAAATATATAGCCTGTTCCTGTTGAGAAGATAATTATACAGTAAATTAGCTCATGTCCAGTATGTTGCCTTTTAAGCACATCTTTGATGTTTCCAGTACTTACATAAGATATAGGGCCTGTTTATTAAGAGTCTTCAACTGTGTATAAAACTAGAGCAGTCAAAAGTAATGGTGTCTGCTGAAGGATTCTTTATCATATGAATTTACCTTTAGTCATCTATTATTTATTTCAGCTATTTTATATGCCATTATAATAAATATTATGACAGAGAAAGCTTTTATGCTTCAACTTATTGTAGTACTCTTTACTTGCCTGCAATCCTTCAGGAAAATGTAACCATGCTTTACCTATAGTTAACGTAAATCATCACTTACATTAGAATGAAAAATTCACTATGAAAAAAGGCTCTTTCTTCAATAGCAAGGCATAAATGCACAATCATGTTGACTGCCAAACTCCCGTGCCATCCTCTGTCCTTCCTTAAACTGTTTTTAAGCTGCAAAGTGAATGCATTGCATAGAAGGAAATTGGAAGGTTTTCGAATATTTTCACTCTCTTGTTAGTTTCTGGCAAGATAAGCATTTTTTATCCAGAGTGCAAAATATTGCCAATTACTGTCTAAGCATTTTTAATAGTTTTGCTTTACGTGGCACGAAACTCATACACCAAATTGAATAAGCTGTTATCCAGTGCAATTTCTCCTTGAATCAGCCTCACAATTACCTATAGATATTGATACAGTTATTTTATAAATTGAGTTCCAGCAACACAAGGCAAAAATTTTGACCTGTGTATAATGAAGAAAAGAGTTGTCATGATTTTCTTATTAGGGATGTTTGTGTATTTTGCAGGGGAGGGGAGGGCAGGGTTAGGCGGTGCTCGTGGGGGCCCTGGAGTAGGGGCTGATGCCGATGGTTGACCTGAAGTTTAGGAATGACAAACTCAGCCCCTGTCCCCCAAGGCTTTACAAAAATCCTGGGCTTTGCCTAGGATTGTTTTTGGTTTGGTTCCCTACTTGGAGATGTTGAATCTCCTCTAAGGGTATTTTTCTTGTTAAATGCACTGTAGTATGCAGAGCAGTGCATTGTTTAGAGCCATAAAAGAGACTCTCAGACTCTCCTTTTCTCTTGGGTGCCCTGTCAGGAAGAGCGTTTATCAGTGCATCCTTCTAATGTTTAGGTTTGGCCAATCCTGGGCAAATTCCTCATTGTATTTACTCACGATCTGGTGTGGGTTGTTTGACTGAAAGATACCAGAGCTGAAAGTAGATGCAAGAATCTCTCCACTTCCCTGTTCCCCAGTGAAGAGGCTGCCATTCGCTGCCACCATTAACATCACTTAAATAATAGTGGAGAAATTAGTGCTATGAAGTCCCACATAGGATATTGATGAATTATTAAACCAGTTTAGTTAGGTCTTTATTGTAGTTCAGTGAGTAATGTCATGTCAATAGTATGCTCAGCGCCAGTGTCTCTTGCTGTTGTAAATGTGACAACTCCTATTTAAGGTTTCAGAACATAAAATCAGGACTGAGAGTATGTAAAGTGGAAGGGTGAGAGACATCAGCATAATGCAATTAAGGCCCATTGGATTAGAATTTGCAGGATGCCATTAGCAATAAGCTATGAATGTAGATTATTGCCTTGGTTACATTTTCTCCTTCAGCAATAGGCTTCTCTTGTAAATTCTAAATGTTTAAAATAGATATGATATAAAATAGACACAAATAAGAATATATAGATGATGTTAATTTCTTTATAGCTTCTTGGTGTTATATGTTGAGGAATACGATGACAGGGGTACAGCGCATTGTGGTATCCAGCCAAGACATGAGCTCTGGAGCTGCCACATCTCCGTTGGAAACCTGGGTCTGTGTCTCACTAGCTGTGCCACTTTGAACTTTTATCAGCCTCTGTTTTCTAGTCTGTAAAATGGGGGAACTGATACACACTTCAAAAGAGTTTTCACATTACTTTTAAATGAAGAGTAAATGCCAGGCATATCATAGGTGCTCATTATTTTTTCAGCTTTTATAATCAATGAATATATGTAAATGAGAACTTTTTAAAAGGGAAACACAGGCATGAACTCTTCCATTAGTGTAAGAGAGAGGTAGCCACACACCCATCAAATCCTCATAGATTGGCACCTTCGAGTTAGGATACGCAATAGCTAATTACCCTTAAACAGTAAATCTTGTATCTGCCATTGCATGTGCTGAGTCTCCACTGCTGAAGGAGAATTTCCTCTGGGTGTGCTGGAGGCTGGGCTCCCTGCACTCGCTCAGCACATCTGGGTTTCTCCATCCTTCTCCCTCCAACTGTACTGTGTATTCTTCTTTTTGACCAACTCAAAGGTGTTGCTTTCACCACAAAATGAAGAGCTGTTCTCACTAGAGCTGCTGACCTAGGATTGCGTCAAAAGTGTGTGTGGTCAATCTGAGTGGAGGAAGAAAAGGTCATGTACTAGCTGAGAGCATTTTGAAGTATACTTTCCTGATTGCACTGAATATGCCCCAAAATGCCCAATGGGTTTTGGTTCCCATACCAAATACTTTTGACTCATTACAGGGAGAAATCAGACTGTGGGGCAAACACATTGATATACTCCCAGCTAATTCATAGGCAGTTTATAAGTAATGATGATTTTTTAAGTAAAAGTTGTTTTTTAAGTATGGTTGGCCACTTGAATTATTTATTATACAGTTTTCTAAAGGCCTGTTGGCATGAGATACTACCTTTTTTGTTCTTCCATTGATGGTAAGCAGATCATGGGTGAGATCTTTCTTCTTACCTGTTGCAATGATGGCAGGGGGAGAAGAAAATAAATAAAGGAGGTGGAATCCATGGAATATATGTATTTACCATTAGAGGCAAAGTTAGTGAATGAATTCAAGCTTATAAATGTTGTCTCTGTTATTGTTGACCAACAGCAGGGCCACATGCTGCTTCTTTATGAGGCACTTACAGACCTGGTGGTTTTCCCCAGGGTTGGCCTTGATGTGAGGGCCTCTGGGCAGTGGCGGAGAGGATCGAGGGGGAGAGGACAGGCAGGTTGTGTGGGCATTTTGGAGTATAGAAGAGTGATTATGATCATGGCTTGGTGTGAACCTTGGCTCTGCCACTGTTAACTGGATGAAGTTGTGCAAGAGCTTTCAGAACTTCAGTTTCTACGTCTATGAAATGGTGGGTGACAACTGCCCCCATTGGGTTGGGGATAGGTAGGGATAGAAGGTGCTCTGGGGCAAGGACTCATACGGCCAATATTCTGAGATCACTCCCGTTGGCCAGTTATGTCCCTTCAGCCCTTGCAGTGAAGAGTGAAACGATTTGGTGCCGATGATGAAAATAATGATGGGGCGCCAGGGTGGCTCAGTCAGTTAAGTGTCTGCCTTTGGCTCAAGGTCATGATCCCAGGGTCCTGGGATTGAGCCCCGCGTCGGGCTCTTTGCTCGGCAGGGAGCCTGCTTCTCCTTCTCTCTCTGCTTTCCTCTGTGTCTACCTGTGCGCTCTCTCTCTCAGTCAAATGAATAAATAAAATAAATAAATAAAATCTTAAAAAAAATGGTGATGGTGATGATGGTGGTGGTGGTGATGATGATGATGGTGGTGATGGTCATGACGGTGCTGACAGTGGTAAGAATGACAACAAAAACACTCACAATAAGGACATTCATTGCTAACAATTACAGAATACTTGCCAAGTAGTCAGGCACTATTCTAAGTGCTTTGCATATATTACCTCACTTCTGGTAAGGCCCCTGTTGACTTCTGTTGTATAGAAGGGAAGGCTGAATGCACAAGTGGGAGACATAACCCTTACCATCTGGTCCGTGCTGGACTCAGGTGGTACAGCTTGAGTCCATGGCCTTCACCAACACCTTTAGGTTCAAATCACTTATCGAATTTGGAAACTGGATTACTATGGGCTCAGGGGGATTCAGCAAGCCCCCTTCCTCCTCCTTTGGGGTCAGGTATCATCCTCCATTGCTGAATTGCTATTCAAACTTTCTCTGAGTTACTTACGTTAATTTTATGAAATAAAGAAGGGAGACCACAATTACTAATATGCTTTATTATTGAAAAACACGTTTTAGCAGTGGCCTTCCAAATAATGATTATTGTAGTTATTATTTAAGTGTCCCAGGCCTTATATACAGCATATCTCATTTTTACTCTAACCACACAAGGCAAATGCCCATTTTCCACTGAGGCAGCTGAGGCCGAGAGCATTCACATAGCTGTCCTGACGTCATGCTGCTGTTGCTGTGGTCATGCTGGGCTGTGGCCACAGGTCAGCCTGGCTCTGCTGTGGATCACAGTGTCTCCCCACTTCTCCGTTTAAATACTGCATGGTCCCCATATGGTTCACATATGACATCTGAGTCACACGTGGCTGGTTTATAGTCATAAAATGATATGAGAGATCACTCTTCTGTAGTGGCAGCAAGCAGTCCCTTTGGTTGGGCATTTACAGACTCTTGAATCACGAGGCAGATTTTGGAACTTAATAAAGAATAAACCAATAAGACTTGATCTATTGAGGGTGTCCATAAACTGTGCCACCAGCAAGTGTCCTCAGATCCCAGGGAAATGGAGGAAGAGTATGTGGGTTGCTTAATTACTCTGCTTTTCTGGCTGAGCCCCGGGTGTCGGGAGCAGGTGGGCTTCTCAGCTACTTAGAAGTTGCCTGATGCTTCACGTGTGGGATGCCACCTGCGCAGTTCTGTTTTAAAATAATGGGTACTAGCATCTGTATACATAATTTAAAATAAATTTACATTCTTATTCTGCCTGAGATGAGAAGATTGTGTACTGGTGTGATTAGAGAGAAGAGTGAGGATTTGGAGAAGGGTTGAGAGAGGCATTTTATAGCATTTTTAGATTCAAAGCTCTTGGTATGAAGTTCTTCCTGTTAAAGAAAGCTGAGTGGTGGGATGGATGGATGGATGGATCTATCTAGATGGCAAAGAAGAAGCGAGGGACATATGCAAGGTTAATAGTTTATTTTGGAGTTGGTGGGATTATGGATGCTTTTTGTTTGTCTGTATTCATCTTTCTTTTCTAAATTTTTCTGTACTTAATGAAAGTGTAAAGTAGGAAGTAGCCTTAAATAACCCTAGAAAGGGCAAAGTCATGGACTGTGTGTGAGTCGTTACCGTTCTTCATTATATATACATATATATATGTATATATATATAATACACACACAAATTTCCATTTTTTCCACTATATATATAGAAATACAAATATAGAAATACATATATACATATACATATATAGTTTTGAGCACATGGAGGGTTGCACCTTCTGAAGCTAAGCATAACCACATGACTTGCTCTGCCAACAAAATCTGAGCAGAAGTGACATCTGTACTGCTGGGTGGAGGCCTTGAGATCAATCCTGTGTGCACTTTGTCACGTTCTCCTCCCCACACTGTAGAGGCTAGTGATGTTACAGAAGATGGAGGCCCCATCTGCCTGGGTCCCTGGCTAACCACGATGAACATGGTCCTGCCGACCTGGGATGGGCATGAAGTGTGAGTGAGCAGTGATCCTTGATTGTTTTAAGACACTGAGGTTTGGGAGCTGTTCAGTAAGGATACTGAAGCACATCCTCCTGATTGGTATGGAGGCAGTTACGTGAGCCATACTAAGGAAGCTGGACCGTATCTTATTGGCCATTCTAAGCTACAGAGGGGTTTTAAGCTGGGACTTTGTATATGTGTTTGATTTGCCAATCCAAAGAGTAAACCCTGTCCAAAGAAAGCCCAAACTTCTTATGTTCTAGATGGCAAATGCTAATTTAACACCTCTTAATTAAAAAAACCCACCGGTTCTATAGTGGTGGTGGAACAGGCTGTATCTTGAATGTGGTGATTGTTATATGAATCTATATATAGAATAAATTGTCATAGATTTATACACAAAGATATTCCAAATAAAAGAAATTGAGTACATCCCCAAACTGGTAAAGCCCAGGGAATGTCTGTGGTCTAATGAACTGTGTTTGCACCACTGTCGATTTTCTGGTTCTGATAATGTGCTATAGACATGAGTAAGATGTCACCATTGTTGGTGCTGGGAGGCAGGGCACTCTTGGTGCTATTTTTGCCACTTCTTGTGAGTCTGTAACTGGTTCCAAATCGAAGTTAACAACAACAGAAAGTTTATGAGTTAAACCAGGGAAGTGCATTGTGGTCAGTCCCAGATTCCTGGCCAGACGTGGCAGGAAAGCTCACACAGGCGAACAGAGCCTCTTGCCTCCACCTAGCACGCAGCAGTTTATCCCTCAGAAATGAATGCTGTTTGCAGTGCCTTGGCCACTGTGTTCCCGTTTCAAGCACATCCCATGATAAACATGTCTATTGTGTTGTTAGGTTTGTGAGACAGTCAGAAGAGCAGCGCCCCCCACCCCAGCACGCTTGCACACACACACACCACACACACCCTGATTCTAAAAGCTGTGTGTTTTTTCTTCCGTGAACTTACCAGATTGCACACAGTTTCTCTGCATTTCACAGGGTCAGTAGCAGGAGCAGGAAACCTGATGCCAGGGGCAGGAGAATTACCTGGGTAATAGTGTGTGGACTTGAATCACTGTCCCCAGGAGCCTAGGAACCCACAGCCTGTGGATTAGTCTGTTGAACTAGTCAGTGGCTTGTGACCCCTTGTTCCCTCTGGATGTGTATGTTCTGATTTTGTTCTTATTGGTGGTGGCAGCTCTGTACTTTAAAGTGAAGGGGGAGGACCAAAAGACAACTTACCAGTTGTAAGTTACACATACAGAAGGATGTACTGGCCCACTTGGCTGAGCCATCATTTTCTTTGGAAGTTGCTTTGGGGTCACCATCTGGGAATGTTCTTCCTGTTTTATTAGTGAAATATGTATATGCATTTTTGTGATATGTAGCCTGCATATCCCGTGGGGTTTCCCTAAGGGGCTTGGCTGAGAGGAACGATGTCTTCACCGCCGCCTCCCCAACAGAATGAGTATCTGGCTTTCCTCTTGTGATACATTCAAAGTTCTGTAAGATTCTCTGTGTGGCATTGAGTATCATGCTCTAAGTGAAGTAAGGCTGGGGTCAGAGGGGGTAGAATGGGGGTGAAAGGCCACTTTATTCGCTATGGGGACTAAAAGTTAGCCATTGACAGACTTGGTACGCCAAAGAGATTTGAGTCATCGAACAGTTATCAGCCATGCAGACAGAACGTGAGTGGGGTTTTTCTCCTGGTCTGGAGGTCCAGGCTCTCTACACGGTACAACCTCACTCAAATGCGTTAATTTCTGCTGTTGGTGGTATCTTTCTCTGTAGGACAAGGGGTGTGACCCCAAGTCACCATGGACCCTCCCGCTCTACTATTCTCTGGTCTTAGGAAACTCCTAACAAAACCCATGTGTTGGCACTTAACCCTCTTCCTGGCACAGGTTAAATGCTTCTCCTTCTTCCAAAATCGGCACATTTGTGCACCTGCCACTGTTACCCAAGGAAATTCAGTCTACATTGGTCAACTTGCCTTCACCACCTATATGCCTTTTAGGGTTTGGGGTAGTCATTTAATCATCTTACACCCTTTTCCCTAAACCCGGGCTCTGTTAGGAGACATGCCCTGGATCCTCTGGGATCTAACAGTGAACTGGTCCGATGCGGTCTTCATTAATATCATTCCATCCACCGTTCTGCACTGTAGCTCACCCAAACCACCATTTGTTGCAGACCGGAAGGAGTTTGGCACACTAGATATCTTACCTACTTCTAGTCAAGTTTATTAAATACCTTCTCTCTTCCAGACTGGATGTTAGGTGCTTTACACTCATTCTCACAAGTCTGTGAGAAGATAATTAATATTTTCCTTTTATAAATGAGGAACTGAGGCTCAGAAATGTTAAATGGCCCAAAGTCAGTTGGCCTCCCAGCTGCCTGATGCTTATTATTCAAGGCTTGGGACCTGGTTCCAGCCCAGGACTTAGGCGGCCAATTCAAACTGCCACAGATATCCTAAGCATCTCAGCACAGCTTGGGCCTCTCCCTGAATAAGGCTACTGAGGTGGAGGATGTGCTCCGCAGTGCCGTTTGCATCCCCCTTCATACCATTCGTCTCCCAGTCTCACCGTAGCATTTCCCAGGCTTGCCGTTTGTTTTCTGGGACTTTCCTTACCTGAACAGGCAGGTGGCCCCAGCATTCTTGGCTGTACATGCTTTGGAGGAGATAGGTCTAAGAAGTGATAGTATTTAATTGCATACCCTGCAGGCCAGCCAGACTTAAAAATCGGGAGTGCCCCATAAACATGGGGCAAGTCTGAAAGGCAACCCTCATCTTTCCAGAATTGTGCTAGGACACTGTCCAATGGAATATGATTGCTTCAAATCCTGATGCTCCTGGCCTTCTAGTTTCTGTCAAGGAGGGAACGTGGGCTTTGGTGTCAGACTGACGTGGTGAATCCTTGCCTCCAACCCTTCTTAGCTCTGGGATCTCTTACAAGAGACCACATGTAAAATAGGGAAAGTAGAACCCATTCAGTTGTGGGGATGTGACAAGATGGTGCATGTAAGCGCCCAGCCCAGTAGTCATTCTTATTATCCACGTGTGCCCCACCTATCTGTAGGGTTTTCTGGGTTGTGAAACCAGAGGTCTCTCTGGGATCTAGGTCACTCAGGGTCCATTGGAATAAATGAGTTTTGCCTGCTTTTGTACTTTCTCTAAATGAATCATCTTTTTTTTTTTAAAGATTTTATTTATTCATTTGAGAGAGAGAATGAGATAGAGAGAGAGCATGAGAGGGGGAAGGGTCAGAGGGAGAAGCAGACTCCCTGCTGAGCAGGGAGCCCGATGCGGGACTCGATCCCGGGACTCCAGGATCATGACCTGAGCCGAAGGCAGTCGCTTAACCAACTGAGCCACCCAGGCGCCCTCTAAATGAATCATCTTTAATTTTTGACACAGGCTCAGTGGAATCATTTCAGAACCTGGATGGCAGCTTTTGAGATGAAAATATCATCTACTGAATTCTTGCAAGAGCCAGGCTTTGTCCTGCATTCCCCTATTTTTACGGGTTTTTTTTTTTTTTTTTAGGACGCAGATTGAGAGGAGATATGTGAGCCTGAAGACCCTTTGGAGCCTTCTCTGTGCGCTGAGTGAGACAGCACAACCCCAGCCTGTGGTTTTAGTAGATTCCCAGTCTCACATCCTCCCAAACTTGGCAGTAAAAGCCCTGTTCTTCCATTCATTCCAATGATTTATATTCTCTCTGGGCGTCTAATATTAAACAGGGGAATTCCAACATGTTCCATAACACATTTACTGTAACTTGATACCATGAACTAAACTTGCTGTTATTTATCATTTCTTTTTATTTTCTCTCGTTCCAGCACAAAGCCAAGGTAGAAGCAATGACCCTGGACCTCGCTCTGCTCCGTAGTGTGCAACATTTTGCTCAAGCGTTCAAGGCCAAGAATCTGTGAGTGTTCCAGTGGAGGGTTATAGATCATAATATCTTGCTATTGTAATGTCTTTATCAGATGAACACAATTGGGAGAAGACAAATGCGAGGCTGTTGTGTTGTCCTGGTGTCCAACAGCAGGCTCATTTATGTTGGCCCCGTTAAGGTATACCATATTTTCTTGACTTCTTGAGTCACCCTCATTATGAGATGTGTCATCAATCTAATAACAGCTCCCCCAATAAAAAAGGAAAGACACTATTCAAGCACTAGTAAGAGTGGCTAATAAAAGCGAGCTGATGCATCTGTAGGATGCATCCTGATTACTCACATTTTTGCAGTGCATCTCAGAATCAAGGAAAAGCATATTTTAACTGCGACCAGGAACGAGTAGCCTTACTTATCCAGTTCTCCAAGGGGGCCGAGAATCAGAGCATGAGGAAGTTCTACCGTTTCCACATCTGCAATGATTTTATGTTATGTGTGAACATGGCTCCAAAACATGGACCCACGTTGTGAGACAGTTATTCTTCTTTCCTTCTCTTTTGGTCTTTCAAAATGCCCGAAGGAGGAAGCCCTCGCTAGGGGCTGGCAAGTGTTTATGCCATCACATGCCACCTCCCTTTCTAACAGAGAGAGCAGACCTCAGACCAGAGATGGGGAAAAGCAGTGGTGGCTAGCTCCATTTTAATTACAATATTTTGTTTCCAAGTGTTTATTTTTATGGTTCCCTCATATTGAGGGCAAGCAATACTGGTTTCTCATTTAACATAGCAGTTTAAATTTCATTTAAAAAAAAATAACTGCATTTATTTATTTATTTATTTATCTATTTATTTATCTATTTATTTTAGTGAATTGATTTAAACACGAGGATTAAGTTAATAACAGTACAGGTGGTGCCAAGGATAAGATAGTTTTAGAAGTGGCACCAGAATGACGGAATTTGGGAGAATGCTGATAAATGACAGTTTGTCTTGGGGTTAGGCTATGCTGGGAGTGTTGGTTTTATGGTTCTCCTAGCAGATGATGGATGTATGCGGAGGCATTTAAACCAGATATTCAGAAAGTACTATGTAGATCTGGGCCTGCAGTGCTGGCCAGTGGCCAGCGCCTCTTGAGTGTGCCTCAGTGTCTCACTCTGCTCTTTTATGCTGCAAGGAAGTCTGTTCTCTAAAGCCTTTTAGCAAGCGGCCTGAGTCCTTGAGGTTGAAATACAAAGTCAGAGTCTTGAGTGGAGTTGCACTGTCCCCGTAAATGCAGGCCGTGAACTCACCAAACAGTCGGGTCATGTCCGTAGTGAGCCAGCAGACCTGGGCGAGCCCGCTGTGTGTGCTCTCCACGGCGTCTGCCACTTGGTGGCTGCCAGCCCCTTCCGGAGCTCCCGGTTCAGGGTACAGGGTTTTGCTAAAAGGAAAATCGCCTTTGATTTTTGCTAAAGGTCAGTTCAGGGTACAGCAGTAGCTTTGAAGACATTTGCTTGTGTATAAATGCATTGCTCATTTATCCACTTGCTCATTCACTTCACACACATTCGGTGAGTGCCTCCAAAGCCCCAGCCCCTCTTCTGGGCTCTGGGAAGAGAGTGGTGTCCCCTGGAAACCCACTTCCCCTCAGACTAGAAGCTATAATCTCAGGGGCCAGCAAGCACTTTTATTGCTCAGGGCTGACTCCTCGACCTACTGTTTTTGGGCTTGTTTGGAAGGATAGTAATAATAATAATAATAGCAGCAGTGAGCGGTAGCAGTTCATTTATCCAGTGCTTGTTAGGGGCCACACACTGAGAACCCTTTGCGTGCATTTTCTGATTTGCTGCTATTTCTTATTCTGTTATACAGATGAGGAGAGCAAGACTAGACGGGGAAGGTGGGTTATCTGAGGGCCCACAGGTGGGAAGCAGGGGGTGGGGGGCCTGAGAGCCTCCGCGGTAGTCCCTCCAGGCCTCCTGCTCACCCACCATGCGGCCCTGTCTCTCACTAGAAATGCAGTGGAGACTGAGATCGGAGACAGTGAGTGACTCTGGCAGGGTCACTTGGCAGACTGGGAGCAGCCTTGGGACTTCCCTCCAGTTCTGACTGTCACGCTCTCCCTGACCACGGTGCGTCCTCTCTGTGCTTCCTCTGGTCCCTGGCTCAGCCCGTGCTGGGAGCAGCAGTATGGCTGAGGCGCGCCAACTGTTACGTAACAGAACCATCTTCCAAGTCATAGCAGGACCGTTAGTTCAAGTAGTTCAGAAATTACCAAATTCAACTGCCTTTTGTAATCAGCAACCTCAAACTCTTGGAGAAAGCTATCACCCATTTTGCCCTAATCCTAGATTTTAGCAAATGACTGAATTTTTGTACTTCTACGTTCAGAAACGAAGGCGATTTTCCTTTTAGCAAAACCCTGTACCAGAAAGCTCTTTTTATATGTCTCTCGAGATCCAGTCTTTTACACGGCTTAGAGAAATATTGTGGTGGCGAAAATATGCATAAAAAAGTGAGTGATTTTACTCTTGAAATACTGCCAAAGTGAAATCTCTCCTGGATAGGCAGATGACAGTTTAGTACTTACGGGTCTTTAGATTCTGAGCACTGTCAGAAGTGAATTTAAGTGCAGGTGGCTGGGCTGCCAAAAACCACGTGTAGCCTCCTGCTTCTCATCACCTCCCATCTTCAGACATGAAAATTTGCTTGTGTGTAAAACATAATGACAAATGAAAGAAAGCCTGCCAGTTCAGAACCAATCTCCTTTTGTGCTGTTGGACCAAGGAGAGGAAAAACCCTCACACTGAAATTCCATGTGGACACCCCCATTTACTGTTCTGTTTTAAAGCCTGTGAGCACGCCAGAAGTATTGTCTGCCTCCTCGCTCCTGTGTGTATTTCCGCCCGGTTTGTGCTCCGGCTCATGTGTGCCTCCCTGCACTGGGAGAGGCGACGTGTCGTGTAGCCCGACACAGGGAAAGGTAGAAACAGATGCTAGATGCAAACCCTGCTGGAAGGCGCAGCCTGTCCTACCCTCCATCTGCCTTCTAGCAGGAGGAGATGTACATTCAGCCTACTCTGGGATATCTTCTTTTTTCCGGGCTGGGGAAGAGGTGGTGGGCGGGAGGCTATTTTAGAATGAGTGCCGCTAATAATGATTAAACAAAATAAAAGCTGCTAGCCAGCTTGCTTTTTATTCTGTGCAAGGCAGGGTGCTCAGCATTTATAAGTGAATTCTCTCTTTAATTTCTTACAGCCACCCTAGGCATTAGTCATTTTTCTCTCTAGTTTACAAATTGAAAGTCTCCAGTCTTTCACAGAGAGGCTAAATTGCTTTTCCAACTTCAGCCAGTGGTGGATTCCCAGTTTGAACCCAATTGTGTCTGAATCCAGAACAATCCAGTCTGAATCCATAACCGCTCTTCTTGCTACATCTCACACTTCGGTCCCACGTTTCAGCACGGATTCCTGGACTGGGATGGACCTGTGGAGGTAGTGGCTCCACAATCTAGCAGCTTAACACCATTAAAAACAAACATTTCCATGCTCTCTTTCAGTTTGTTTAAATCAGTTGCTTGTTCAAACACAATATATACGCTTTAATCTGTAGGTTTCCCGTCAATTTTTTTTTTTTTTTTTTAATTCAGCTTACTTGTTGACAGGGTTGCCCTCGAGAGTTTTCTCTATCCTATACTTCAGGAACTGCATCCCCATGGTGCCACTGAACATGTTCTTTTGTTCTCTTGTCTCCTGAATTTCTTGTGAAGTGTAGCTAAGTCTAGAGCTTGGTCCAATGCCCATTTAATTCTTGGGCAAGAGTGCTGCATGGGTGGTGGTGTAGTCTGCCATCAAGAAGACATGCGTGGCTGCTTGCCAACACCAGCTTTCCTGGGCGTGGCACACCCTGACAGCACAGAAGAAAGCTTCTGCCCACTTCCTCATGCATTCATTCATTCGGCTCTTCTTCTCGCACTCTTCTGGGTGGTCAGGCCAGGAGTCCTCTGCCTGCTTCCAGGCAGTTCTCCCCAGAGTTAGTGGGGGTAGTGGTCGGCCAGTGTGTCTCAGGTCGGGTTATGTTGGGCATTACTGGAAAGTTCCAAGCCCGAGCTTGTGGTTAAGTCCCAACCAAACTGAATTTTGAAGGAAATTTTGTTTAAACTGCAATCCCAGACAGCAGCCAGACCCCACACTGCCTGGCGGGCAGAGGCATCCATCAGAGTATGAGGAGCTGGGACCTTTACTAATCATTCAGACCAAATATTGACATTTTTGCTAACGCACTCTGCAACCATAGTCCGTTGTTTGGGGCGCTTTTGTACATTTTCATTCCTAGTTTCTAGCTGCTTAGCTCACTGAAACATGCATATTTTGAGCAGGGCCTGGAACAGTTTGACAGTTACTAGAACCAGAAGCTCTGTAGATATTTTTCCTTTTTTCAGAAGATATTAGAAAGTTTGAGTTCCGGATATTCCTGAAATAATGGACATCTGGATTCCAATCCTGGAGTTTTGAAAATTGGTAATGGCACTTAACACAGGAAACTCTTGGCTTGGATCCCAGGTACCAATCAACTCTTACAATGTTGACCAAGGGTTTTGATTTGTTCTGGAAATTAATTGAAATTGATACTCAGTTCATATTAAAATAATATATACAATTCTGATGGTTTCTAGAACTTCATTTTTGATCATGGATTTCTACTTTGCCTTCTCAACTTTTTGTCTCTAGTATAATTTAAGGAAATTAGACTTTGTTTCATTTAGGAAATAATATAGAATACTGATGTTTTAAAAAAAGTGCTAAGAGAACAGTTTTCTTTATTTTTTAAACATTTGAGGGGGACAATCTTTAACAAAGTTATTTATTTTTACTTTTCACTAAATTACTTTCAGAACTTGAATCTACTAACCCCAGATATAATATTCTTGGATCCTTATTTCAAATTTTGCTGTCTCAAATCCTTCTATGGAAGTGGGTGTGCCATAAATTATAAATAAATTCTACATTTTGAGGGATAAATTACCCTGAAGACCGATGTGTAAATTACAGCTTAATCTTTCTTTTTCTTCTCAGTTTAATTTTAAGAATAATGTTTTAGCCAACATATCTGCATTACTCTTTGCTCAACATTAGAAATCCATTTCTGGTTTGCCTAGCAAAGGATCATATTGCTTTGCTTTTCTACACAGTACGAACTAAAAGAAAAGAGAAAAGGAGAGGCAGATTTTAACTGTAATGAAATCTCTAAATCTAGATCTTAATTATGACTTTTTAGGGAAAAATTTAAAAAGTCTACAGTTTTTCCCCATCCCATACATTTTCCATGTTAGGGTATTGAAAAATTATATTGTGAAACATTTAATATATCTAGAAATATCAGGGAAGAACAATTCCCTTGTAAATAAATTTCTTCTCTCTGAAATTTAATTCTTTAGACATCTTTTAATATAATTCTTTTTAAAAATTTCAAAAACATTTTACATACTGTCATTTCTTGTTAAACAAAAATAGTGACTCAAAGTAGTATAGTGTAATGCAGGGGTCGGCAAACTTTTTTTAAAGGGCCAGAGAATAAATATTTTAGACTTTTTAGGCCCTAAGATCTCTGTTGCAATTACTCAGCTCTGCCTTTGTGGCGTGAAAGCAGCCATGGACATGGGTGAACATGACTGTGTTCCAATAAAACTTTATTTAGAAGAAGAGATGGGCTGGATTTGCACAAGGGCCATAGTGTGCCAGCCCCTGGTGTGGAAAGAATAGAGTTTTGTGGCTCAACAGTACTTAGATATAAATCCCAGCTCTGCTACCTTACTAGCTGTGTGGCCTTGGGCAAACTATTGGCATCTCTGTGCCTTGCTTTCCAGATCTATGTGAAGTAGATTATCACATACATTTTTTTATGGTTTTGGAGAGGAGTGCCATAATGCATGGAATAACCAGGGACATCTCAGTGCACTGTGCCTATGAGTATTATTAACATGTATTTTTCTTATCTTGATCCTAAAATGATCTGAGAGGTTTTTAAGAATACATACAGTATGATAAAATAGAAATAAGAAATCTACTTGAATAGGAAAAGGGGATGAATTGGACTTGTAAGATGTGGTCCTAGTGGAAGTATGGCTCTCATAAGGACTTTTACAATCCTTAAACATTGGATCTAAGAATGAGCTTTGAGATTCCTGGCAATTAACAGCAGAGGGAAAATGAGCTTTACATTGCCCACAAGCTAGAAGCATCACAAGAGCCAAGCAGAAATGATCATCGCTATAGTGATGCTCCACTGAGGATCTCAGAGTACTTCTTACTCTATTGAGTATTTTCCCCCTGCTCTTTGTTACTCTTTACAAAGCCCTTGATTTGAGGGATGCTTTGCAGTTCCCTTTCAGAGTAAATGGCTAGACTCTATTTTCTTTGCTATTGCTACATCTGTTTCCCTTGGCTTTAGGCACTTTTTCCAGATGATTAGTGTTGCTGTAAGAACATACTGCTTTGAATATACAGGTACATTGGGAAGGTATAGTGGCACATACTGAAAATAATTAGCCTGTGTGTTTTGGGGCACCAAAGTACCTCATCTGCCTTTTGCTCCCCTCCTTTTCTTTGTATTTTTTTCATTTCCCCCCCTTACTTCATTATTTATTCAATGCTTATAATGGTGCCTGGAACTGGGCTAGACACTGGCAGTAAACCATTCGCCATCTCACTTCTCCCGTGCCTTATTTCTCTCTTAAAATAGTCCTGAGGCTTAAGATTTTTTGATCGCTTTCCATGATGACTATCTTCAAAAACATATCCTTAGTGGAGAACAATATTTATTACATTAATTAGAGGCCACGGTGCAATTAAATTTGTCAGAAAAAAAATTCAGTGAGCCTTTTGGCATCATCAAAAGTCATCACAGCTAAGGAATACACAAAACTGTGTTCGAATTAACCACAACGATGTTTGCAAAATAAACAGTTTTGATTTCCCAACAGAATTCTCTGTTCAGCCGTCACTATCATGTTTCATGACATCAAAGTGATGTATGTTAATTGAAGACACACAAAAAAATCTTCCCTTCCAGGAAAAATAAAAACCCAGCTTTGGAGGACAGATACAATTACTCTGTGGCTACCTCCTCCTACACTCACCATCCCACCAATGTATACATAACCCATGGCTCTAGCAAGTAATATTAATTTTATTGCTGTGCTCAACAATGACCACTTAAATCACTGGATTAGGGTACAAGTCAGCAAAGTTTTTCCATAAAGAATCAGGTACATATATAAATAACTATATAAATATTTTTGCCTTTATGAGCCAGATGGTCTCTGTAGCAACTAGTGTTGAGTGCATCTTGATTGTTGGGTGAGGCCTTTGTAATTTGAAAGTAGCCACTGAGAACTTGTAAATGACTGGGTGTTTCTGTGTTCCAATAAAATTTTATTTATAAAAACAGGAAGTAGGTTGGAGTTGGGATTTGGTCTGGGATTTGTGGTTTGCTAATCCTTGGGCCAGAATCCACTCTCTTGAAATGTAACTCATGTTAATAGCATCTTGTCTTATTATGAGAAATACATGGCTTTTTTTCTTAGAAAATGGATTATGTTAGGCCTGGTCAAGATATGTAAGTAAGGCCAATGTTTGTGTGCTTGGTTAATTTCAACTCTCTGCGGATACTCTGCAGTACTCTTTGATACTTAGAGGCTGGAAGAAGAGATAAGAGTTTGAGGAGAACAGTGTGCTGTGCTGAGGTTTGGAAATACCACCATATGGGAAAGCAGGTCAACTAAGACAACTAAGTATTATTTAAATAATGAAGACACTGAAGTCCTAATTGGGGCTTGGAACCATGTAATGCTGCTGATGACAGTAATTGCTCATATTTATCACCTATTTATTATGTGTCAAGCACAGCTTGATGACACTTATATGTCATCCCATTTTATCCTCACTAGGACCCAGAGGGTAGGTCAAAAATGGTAGACGAATGGCAGTGCCTTATGGTTCATCCTAATGTGGTGATCAGCCACATTTCCTAGATCAAGATATTGAGGCTTAAAGAGATTAAGGACCTAGATCAAGGTCATGCTAGCTACTAGATAGTAAAACTAGAACTTGGTCCAAAAATGTGTGCTGCCACTGAGCTCAGCTTAGACAGTAGTCTGGAGAATCAGAAAGATCTGTCTCATTTGGGAAATGCATCATGTAGGACGCATTGCCTCCGAAGGCAATTTGTCCCATTAATAGGATGGATGACAACGCCTGCCTACTGGGACAATTATTAAGGTCACTTCAAGGTTGAAGGAGATGCTCCTTCCAGCCAATTTTCTATCACCAAGAGCAAATTGTTTTGCTGAAATATGTGGAAAGGAGGTTAAACAAACCCAGTGGAAGAGAGGCTCCTCCCCTCAGTTAAGGAACTCAGACTATTTTCCACCAAATATATAGAAGTGTCTCTCTGTGGAGTCAGTTTAAGCAGAAATGGCAACTATTGGGGCGCCTGGGTGGCTCAGATGGTTAAGCGTCTGCCTTCGGCTCAGGTCATGATCCCGGGGTCCTGGGTTCGAGCCCCACATCGGGCTCCTGGCTCGGCGGGGAGCCTGCTTCTCCCTCTTTCTCTGCCTCTCTCCCTGCTCATACTCTCTCAAATGAATAAATAAAAAATCTTAAAAAAAAAAAAAAAGAAATGACAACTATTTACTCTTGTTTGCAATTGTCTTTGCACATTTACTCCAAATGTCAGTGTTCATTTCCTCTTACTTCCTACTTGTCCTCATAATGATGCTGATCAGGTAGACAGAAGAAGACCAAAGGGTCATTTTACTATTTATGCATCTGAACTGCCCCAGTGATAACTCTCAAACCCAAACCCAGCCCTGACACTGTCCTGTGGAAGAACCTTTTGGTGGTGTCTTGTGACCTGAACTGTAAAGGCTGCATCTGCTGGCATGGCCCCCCAAGTCCTCTGGGGTCTGGCCCCTTCTGCACCTTCATTTACAGTTGTGTCCTCCCAGCCCCGTGTCTCTATACTGTGCTTACAGACATCCTTAGAAGTTCTGCCTCCTGGTTCTGGGCCTGTACTCCTGACCTGTGCCGCTTCCCTCCTACCTGTCCTCCACCTGCTCACGGGATGACTTGGTCCCATCCTCTACAGAGCCTCCATGTTCCCTCCTCTCCCCTTCATGGTTGAATTGACAAGTCACTTTGTGGAGTGTCGACACCACACACAACCATCACGCTTGAATATTTTGAGGATGCTTTTTTTCTGTATTGATTTTTCTTCGTTAGGCTGAGCCCCACAGAGGCAGGAACCTTGGCTAATTCGTCTTTGTTTTAGCTCTGGATCTCTGTTCCTTACCTTACTAACATGGGGACCTTAGCAAATTCCTTCACCTCTTTGATCTTAAGTTTCTTCATCAGTGAAAGTGGGAGATCATGATAATACCATCGTGGGTGGTTGAGAGGATTAAAGAACATAATGTTTCTAAAATATAGTACCTACCTGATACCTAATAAACACTTAATAAATTTTAGCTGTATCACCATGGTTGTTGCTATCATTATCATCATCCTTTGCAATTATTACGTATACTGCCCTATAATAACTCATGAAAGTGGATGGATGGGATGGGTGGGTGGGTAATGGATGGGAGGGAGGACAGAAGGACAAAAACAGAAACACACAGTTTCATTTGGTGACCCGAACTTTGCTTTTAACGTGCTGATTCTCAGCCATTTACGGTTCTTGAACTGATACTTCCATGGGTGGTATAGAGGTTATGCATTTAAAGATCTTGGGAAACAAATTTTAAAGTAATCTTATGTATAGTAGTTATTTCAGGCAAAACACCCCATAAAAGTTCCCTTCTAGGAAACCATGGACACCTTTGCCTGTTAGGAGCCAGGACTTTGCTGGAGTGGCGCAGACCACGTGGCCGAGCTAGGCTGGCGTCACTTGGCGTGGACAGGGATCGACCCCTCTGGGCTCTGCCAGGCCTTTTCTTTGGCCCACGCTGAGACCACCCCCTAGTCATCGACGCAGCAAGTCTGTGATTACCCTCTGAGAGCTCTGGTTTGTGTAAGACTCGGGAAGAGCATTTCAGTGTCTGTGGTTGAGCATTTTATGTCCCATCTTGGCTCGTGACTCCAGCTTGGTTTTTCTCCTTGCACTTTCCAACCATTCCCACTGTCACGTTGGAATTCTCCTTTTACATAATTGACATGTTGGGGACTTGTGCTTAAATCACACCGAAATCACATTTTAATAATGCAGGAACCATCTCTTTTCCCCAGTACGTTGTCAAGAAGCTAATTCTTGTCAGCCTAAAAACTCAAATATACATTTGAAATAAATCAGCGGTGCTACACTGTGGCAGCCTGCTGAAAATCCCCAAGGAAGATTATATTTTCAGTTGAACTACTTGTCACTGTGCTGTGTTTTTAATGTTGTGAGTCCTTTGTTTTCTTCATTTCGTACAAATCTACCCAATCCCTTGTCATCCAGGAAATATAAATTGACCCTCTCCATTAGTGGCAGAGTTCTTATTTTGCCCTTAAAAAGCTTCTGCTGTTAAGGTTCAGTCACCAACTCGTAATCAAGTAGATATTTTAGCTGACATTATGCAATAATTGATAACCAAAAACAGAAGAAAAGGTTTATGGTTGTCTTGAGAAGTACAAGGAGTGGGAAAGTTGACAAACGATGTAGCTTTGGGAAGCAGATCTGGGCAAAATGTCTGCCGCCTAAAAAGAAAGAGGTGTTTCAATTTCCCACATCAGAACTCCAAATTCCCAAGGGACTGTCACAGTGGTTCTCAGCTCAGTTGTTTAAAAATGCTGATGCCTGGCTGCTACTCGCATTCTGATTTCACCATGTCTGGGATGTCCCCTGGGCATTTGGACTTTCAGAAGCTTCCCAGGTGGTTCTCAAGAGCTGCCGTGGGTGGGGCACTGAGCACTGCCCTCCTAACAGCTGGGTCTGGAGTCTTAGTTATTTTTTGCCTGCCCGGAGTTCTGCAGGGATAATTGCTTCACCCCTTCTGCTATCATCCCCTCCCCTAACATAGCTCAGAGCATTGACAGAGATCTCTGACAGACCACCATCAACTGTAGTGTCAGACCAGCGCAGGTTCAAATCCTGTCTTGACAGCTTAGGACTCTGAGCAAGTTACTTTGCTTCTCTGACCCTAGGTTTCCTCATCCGTGAAATGGAGTATAATGGAGGGTCAGAGCTGCATTCTGAGGTTGAAAAGCGATAGTGTTTATGTGTCAAGGGTGTATCCATGTCTGGAGAAGAGCGGTAAAAGGCACCTATGCCCGCTCTCGCCTCCTTCACAGCCCAGTGCAGCAAGCTTAGGGAGGTGGGGCACCTGCAGGGAGGCTCCTGGACCTCAGAGTAAGGAAGCCAGGGGTCAGGGGCGGAGGTCCGCCCCAGGGGATGTGCCCCTTTATGAGAGGGATTTGATAGATGATGCCAGCGTTTGAGGTTTTAAGTTAGTGAAGGTGGCTCTTCTCCCCACCACACACATTTGTTCCTCCCAGGTCCTATCTTGTGCTTTCTGTGTTTTATGTAACTGCTCAGAAAATGCAGTGCTGAGACCAGACCCCTGGACAGTCGAACTTTATTCCCTGAATGCGGCCATACCGCTTCTCTGGAAAGGGTGTTCCACACAGAGGATATGGTGGTAACTTTTTCTTTTAAATGTACCACTCTCTCTCTCTCTCTTTTTTTTTTTTTTGTAGATTTTAAAAACACTATATAAGTCTTATGGAACATTTTTGAAATTATGGGGAAACATACAGAATAAAGCACAAGTTAACCATAATTCCACCATCCAAGACAATCCATGTTGACATTTCGATGTACCCATTTTTATTCTGTGTTCGTAGATTCTTAAAAAGAAAAAAAATTCTTTATTCATTTTTTATTGAGAGATAATTCATATATCATGAAATTCACCACTTTAAGGTGTTCACTTCATTGGTTTTTAGTATATTCCCCAGGTTGTCCAACCATTACCACGATTGAATTCCAGAACATTTTCATCATCCTAAACGAACCCCCTTACACATTAGCTGTTACTCTCCAGTTCCTCCCCACTCCCAGCACCTCCCTGGCAACCAGTAATCTACTTCCTGTCTCTGTCTCTGGATTTGTGGCCTTTCGTGTCTGGGTTCTTTTAGCATAATGTTTTCAAGATTCAGCCATGTTCCACATGTATTGGTACTCCAGTCTTTCTTAGTGCTAAATAAGATTCCATTGTATTGATATCATACTTGCTATATTCATTCAACATCTTGATCAACATTTGGGCCGTTTATGCTTTTGGGCTGTTAAGAATAATGCTTGTGTGAACATTTGTGTACAGAGTTCTGTGTGGATGCATATTGTCATTTCTCTTGGGTATATGCCCAGAAGTGGAATTGTGGGGTCAGGTGATGACTTTATGTTTAACTTTTTGAGGAACCGTCAAACTTTCCCACAGCTGCTACACCATTTTACGTTCCTCCCAGCAGTGTCCGAGGGTTCCAGGTTCTCCACAACTTCGTCAACATTTGTTAGTGTTCTTTTTTTTTTTTTAAGATCTTATTTATTTCACAGAGAGAGAGCATGCACAAGCAGGGAGAATAGCAGGCAGAGGAAGAGGGAGAAGCAGGCTCCCCACTGAGCAGGGAGCCTGATGTGTGGCTTGATCCCAGGATCCTGAGATTATGACCTGAGCCAAAGGCAGATGCTTAACCGACTGAGCCACCCAGGCCCCCCATTCTTTTTCTTTTTAAATTAAAGCCATGTTTTTTTATTGTAGCCACCCTAGTGGGTGGGAAGGGGTTATGTGACATATATTCTCTTATATGGGCATTTTTTATGTCATCAAACATATTTCTATAACTTAAATTTTAGGTGCTTTACAGGAATGCATTGCATATAAGTAAACTTATTTAATCAGTCTTAAAAAATGCAAAATAATGCCATGGTTTGTAGAAAATTCAGGGACTAATATGTCAAAGAAAGAAAAAAAAAATGAAAATTTCAACCTAATCTTTTAAAAAAATGGCTGGGGCCCCTGGGTGGCTCAGTTGGTTAAGCGCCTGCCTTCGGCTCAGGTCATAATCCCGGAGTCCTGGGATTGAGTCCCACATCGGGCTCCCCCTGCTCTGTGGGGAGCCTGCCTCTCCCTCTGCCTCTGCCTGCCACTCCCCCTGCTTCTGCTCGCTCTTTCTCTCTCTGTACAATAAATACATAAAATCTTAAAAAAAATGGCCAACATTTAGTTGTTAGAAATAAATTCAATCTGACATGTTAAGATTCCAATAATAGGTTGAAATAATGTCACAAAGTTAAATGATGTAGCTTTGTGTAACCTATTAATTAAAAAAAAATAACCTTATTTTCATTGAACTTGCTATATCTTGAGTTAGTATCATTTTCTGTTCACGGTGGAAATATGAGGATAAAGGTGGACGGGGTCTGGAGAGTGGTTAAGCCACAGCTGCCCCAACTGGGGGAGGGGAAGGAGCCCAGTTGGAGGCCACCTAACTCATTCTGAGAATGTCAGGGTAGGTTTCTCCGAACCCCGGGATTTTTTGTAATTGAGATATAATTTGTATACCATAAAATTGATCATTTTAAAGTGTACGACTCAGTAGTTCTTATTCTATCCACTGAATTGTACAGCCATTACCAATAATTCCAGAACATTTTTTTTTTAAAGATTTATTTATTTATTTGAGAGAGCGAGAATGAGAGAATGAGAGAGAGAGAGAGTACATGAGAGGGGGGAGGGTTAGAGGGAGAAACAGACTTCCTGCCGAGCAGGGAGCCCGATGCGGGACTAGATCCCGGGACTCCAGGATCATGACCTGAGCCGAAGGCAGTCGCTCAACCAACTGAGCCACCCAGGCGCCCCTAATTCCAGAACATTTTAATCGCTCTAAAAAGAAAACCATGCCTGTGCTCTTTAGCAGTCATTTCCCACCTCCCTCCGCCACTGTAGCCCTAGGCAACTGCTAATTTTTCTGTCAGCCGATTTGCCTCTTTTGGACATTCCATGTCAGTGGAATCATGCAATACGTCGTCGTTTGCAACTGGCTTCTTTCACTTTGTATAATGTTCTCAAGGTTCATCCATGTCATAGCATGATCACCACTTCATTGCTTTTTATAGCATTGCTAAATAATATTCTGTTACACAGGTAGACCACATTTTGTTGATCCATGCATCAGTTGGTGGACATTGGGCTTATTTCCACTTTTTGGCTATTATGAATAATGCTGCCATGAACGTTACTCCCAGTGCCTTGCCTTCTTGGGGGAAATCATGATACTTGGAGGTTAAAGGTGTTGGGTGGTAGGCTGGTGGGGACAGTGAAACAAGTCTCTGGGGACCAGTATTCCTCCCACGCTCAACACCAAGACCCTTTCTGAGTCCCTCTTGAGGGACTCGCCCAGTGGTCTTGTAATCGCCTAGGAAGCATGTCTCCTGGGAAGAAGTCTTCAAGTCCGGGATCACAGCCAGTATGAGGCACCAAATGTTGCAGTTACCCTTTTTTTTTTGGTTTAAGAAGAGAGCCGCTCTCACAAAGTGATAGGCTGCCTCCAACTTGGGCTCAATTATTTTGTAAAGCTTCTTGTTTATTTGACCTCTCCTGACCCAGGGAATAATTCTGACCAATCATGGCTGACTCCCTTTGGCACTGGGGTCTGGTTGCTTTACAGCTGATGACAGGGGCCACACTGCTACCACATCTGAATTAATCCTTAACTCCAGAGCTGTGTGCTGTTCTCCAGCAAGGTTGTATTTCTTCATTAGCTATTCCCAGGGCCCAGGGAGTCCCAGAAGATGTCAGAGTACATTAATTTTTATCATAATATGGAATCTTGCAGGTCTGAATGGCAGCACATGGCTGTCAGGGGCTTTCTGAACTCGATTACAGCTCCATATATCTCTAGGCAAAACAGAGGCAGGAGTCCTCATTGGCAAGGGAATGTACAAAATGCATGAGATGTTTTATTGTTTGAGTGACTTGACCATGCACTTAAACACATTCCCCAACTAAGTTTTTTTTCCCTGATGTCCATGTAAGTTCACCTCTGCCATCTTACATTAAAACCCGCTCCCTTTACTGTGACCATATAAGGTATATTTTAAATAAGCTCTTTTGCATAATGGTAATGAAATCATCATCTGCTGCTTAGACAGCTGTTCTATAAATATATTAAAAAATGAATGTTCCCAAGATTTTTTAGCAGAATTTAGCAGAATTTATTTAACAGGTTGGTATTGCAGAAGTTTATAAATAATGACTTGTAATGCTTAATATTACTTTATGGCCATAAAATGTAATTTTAATTTGAAGGAATGCTAATTTGTTTTCAGAAAGGCAAGTTATTTCTTCATTGACTTTATATTCCCTACTTGTCAACAGAATAGAATGCTTGGAGGGATGCATTTTACTTACAGAAGATGCCCAGGTATTATTTTAACCTTGTCGACAAATGCCAGGAATCCCCTATAAGCAGGGTCCTGTACTACACTCTGCTTGGTATGGATATAAGGACACCCCCTACCCCCACAAGGAAATCATAGTCAAAGAGAGAAGGCATTGTTTTTAGTTGTGAGGGCAAATGTGTTCTTAGTAGGGATGGCCAAATAATTTACTGCTGGCTCTAGTCCTTCACTCAGGTGTCCTGGAGAATTCTGATTTCTTTGTAATGGATGTGTTTTCTAAGGCCACATGCACTGTTCATTTAATTACTCCCACTGCTAGGCAGCCAAATTGCATGAGCTCTGTGAGCCATCGAGCAGTCTCCCAAAGTTCTCACATCGCTGTTTATGTATAAGATGGACACAGGCAAATATTGTATTTATCTTAACACATACTAATTTTTAAAAACTAAAACCAGAGCAGCAACTCTCCTCAGCAGCTGTTTTTGCAAAGGACAAGACTGAGAAATACAGATGTGTTGGTTTCCAGTACATTTTTTTTTTTAAGTGAATAGGTGGTCCTTACATTTGACAAAAATTAGGCAGGTGGTGCATAAATGACTGCATTGTGGATGAAGCTGACCCAGAGAGAGGCTCCGTGGGTTAAAACCCAAGTACTGACTGTGTGCATGCAGTGCTTGAGTCATGTGAGCAAGGATGCAGACCTCTGTCACCAGCACGATCTTATTTGATTCTTAAGCATTCCGTAATTCCAAACTTCTGTTGCATCTCGGGCATGGCGCTGGCTGTGGGAGCACAAGGGTGACTTCAGAGACACGCTCAGCCCTTCAGGGGTTTCTAGCCCACTGTTGTGACTTTCTCCTTTTTGTGTCCGAGAAAACTGAGCATCACGGAGAAAGTAACCAGCTCCCTCTTCTAAATAATCCCAGCCCCTGCCTCCCCGTCCACCAGCTTCTTCCATTCCCGAATTCATATGAATAATATTCACATTCTCTGAGTTCCCTTGTGGCCTTTATTGAACTCCAGTTTGGCCTCCCAAAACTTCTTTCATATCATGAGTGAATTTCTGTGGGACATGACCATCATTCATTTGTCAGATGAGCAAGTGGGAATTTGCCAAGAGAGACTCTGGTTCATCTGCATTTTCTCAATCTGTAGGAGCTACATTCAAGTGAAGTTACTGGCTTATGAGTGTGGTTGAATTTATCCTTACCTTTCCCACTCTTCCATCCTTATTGTGCTTATCATTGTCCAATTTATTAAATATTCCCAGGGAGCCAGAACACAGGGCAATAAAGTACTGAATGCAAAGGCAGGAGTGAAACTTGGAAACAAGTGGACCATTAACACCAAAGGGTCAGACCTGCATTTGAGATATCATGTTATTTGGATTAAGTGCTCTTAGTGGCATAATTACCAAATTGATGCATTTTTCCTAGAATGCCCCCTTGGCAAGAGATGTAGGTATTTTCGTGTTGTACATCTTGCCCCATTTAGAATCAGTGAGGTTGAGATTTTGCTGCTGGGCCGGTATATGATAGGATGAGAAAATATAATCAAGGTAATGGACATGAGGCAAAAATTTAAGGAAATAACGAAACAAGAGTATTTCTATTTTCTGTTAAGTGTATGTACTGATGTTCTGGAATTCACTATAAGAAGTTGTAAATGGTGCATGAAATGAAAAATTCCTGGTGGTCTCCTGGGATACAGCCAGTGCTCTGCTCTATTTCTGCTGATTGGTTTGGATTATTTTCTTTAGTCCAATTTAGGAAAAGAAAAAAGAAAAGTGTAGCTGGGTTATCTTAACAGCAGAATCTACTCTGGGTTAATTATTACGTTAATACTTGATGGTGTCCTTAAATTCTGAAAACATGTGGATCCTTCAAATTTTAGAAGCACAGCTAGACAGTCACTGACCACCTAAGCTGATGTTGATTTTATGTGTTCCAATTTCTCTTGTTTTATTTGCTTGATTTCCTTGCATATTTATTGAGGCTCTTACCTACCAGAGATATCGGGTAAGAACATGGGAAACCAAGTATAGGTATTTTATAAATATGGGAGACAGTTATATACATATTTTGTATCTCTGAATTATTGATAGATAGCATGTCCCCAAAGTGTAGCCAAGGTCTAGGAAATAGGCAGCCAAGAAAAAATAGTCTGTTTTAGATACCATCTCTTAGCTGATGTTAAGCAGTTTACATTTTTCTCTAATTTTTACCACTATCAAACAAGGTGGATACTGTCTTTCCCTTTAATCATTATTGTCATTGTGAGTTTGAGTGGCTGATTATTTTTTTTTTTCCAGTATGTTACCATAAACAAGCATTTTTTTTTTTTTTTAAGTTTGTCCATATACCACCTAAAGTCCCCTTGACTTTTACTGTTGGTGTGCACACTGCATCTTGGGCAGTTGAGGTCTTGGTGGACTGCTGGAGAGTCTGGAACCTTCACTGGGCTGGAGATAGCTGTATGAGAGAATGGCTGTGTTCTAGCTTATGCTGCCATCCGTGAGTTCAAAATAAGCCAGCCCTAGTGATCTGAGCAGAGATCCACCTTGGAATTCTACAGTAATTTTTTCCTCCCCCTTTTCTGGAAGAAAAAGAAAACCTAATACTTAGTAAGTCTGAGAAACAGTTGTTTTTGGGACTTTGGGTCCTTAGGCCCTTTCTTTTGAATTTCAGAGTATTTCCGTATAGTATGAATTCCCACAGCTCGCTTGAGAAATGCCCCAGATGGTGTGACATTCTGTTTTAAGGAGGAATTGAAAAGTATTTTCCTTTACATAACATTACACTTAGCTCATTCTTTTGCTGTGTCTGAGATGGAATCCCCCAAAGCCACAATTGTGTTAATGTTCCGCAGGGTGTTTATTTAGCTTGTAAAGGTCTGTCTCGTTTTCTGGAGCATGTTATGATTCAGTTTACAAATCCTCACTGTAATTCAATCCCATGATGGTTGCTACTGCTCTTCATAGACTCGAAGCACCTTTTCTGTGCTCAGGTTTGACATTATGTATGGTTCTTAGGTTGCTTGGATCATAACGGACTGGTCTTGTCCTCAAAGCATAAATAACTCAGTCTTCATGGATCAGCTAAAACCAATCCACTTTTCCCCTTCTTCTTTTGCCATATTTTAGGTAATAATAAATTGTAAAACATGGCTACGGAATGTGATTTGCAAACCAAATGTCACTGGGAAAATAGCATTGATTCAGAGCATTAATTCCTTCATTCCTGATGTACAAAAGGCTTACTTCTTACTGCATGCAAACAAAGGCTGGGCAAACAAAGACTTCTTTCCTAGGGACATTGATTGTAGTCTGCTGGTGAAGGTAACAGATGGATTGTGTCACAAAGAGTTAAGCAATGTAGGAATGGACACACCCCAGGCAGAATTGAAGCCCCAGCCTCCTGGGAGATGCTACAGCTCAGAAGCTGATGTTCTGTTTACAATAAACTCTTACGAAGTGCTAGGGTTGGGTCATTGCCAGTTACTGATGAGCATTCAAAATAGTTGGCAGGGTTGAGAATGGCAATTGATGTTTGTGGAGGAAACAGACAGGATCCTGGCCCTCGAGGGGTCCGTGTCAGTAGGAGATTGGTGTCTTGTCGGGGACCTGTAGGTCAGGGAACATGGGAAACAGCTGGATCTCCTGTCCCATGCATTTGTCTAGTGGTCGTAGGTCGAAGGACCTTGTGTCCTTTGGTTATATCTTTCTGTCAATCACACTGTTGTCAGCCTTGTAAAAGGTCCCAGGAAAGTGTCTAGGAACTTCAGAAGAGGGAGATAGTACCCATCTTCCAGATGAGGAGCAAGGATTCTTCAAGCAAGAAGGGTCATGAGTAGTCCTTGGGGGACGGGGTGGGTTGTGATGTGTAGAAGGTACAGCTGGGACAGAGTGAGGGACCCCCTTAGGTCCATCTAAGGGGACAAGTAGAGTGAGGCAAGAAAGCACTGTGTGTCCGTGTGTCAGCAAGGATCAGAAAGTCCTGTGATACATCCCTAATTGCTCTGCTGTCCAGGAACCTGCACACATTCCGTCACCCTGGGTGAGAGCCAGGTTGGAGATAGGCTGAAGTTCTGGCGTTTTATTCGAGTTTAATTTCTTAACGTCCTTATCAGAGCGCTGCTGCTTGCGGATGTTCAGGGTGTGGGGTGCCATTCACATCGCCCACTATCTGTGTTCAAGCCCCTGGCTCCACACAGCAAGCCTTCCTTATTCCCTGGTTGTAAAGCCTCTGTGTTTTCCTGCCTAAGAAAAGATTTTGGTGGCAGATATTCCTAGGTTTCAGTTCTGGCTTCTTCACCTACTTGGCAAGAAACATTTTGAACCTTAGTGTTTTCCTCTGTAAAATGGTAATGATGCCGTCTACCTTATGGGTTGCCATGATTATTAAAATAGCATAATGATGTGCCAAGAAGTACCAGCAACGTTTCCTCAGACTGACATCCTATGACTGTCCCAGGCAAGGAACAAGTCTAGGTCTCTCTCTCGGTTCATGTTTACTAGACCCCTGTGTTCAGATAGATGCTTATTGAACCTTCTCATATTTTTAGAGGATGACAACACTGTGGAACTGCACCCCTGCCTGTTACAACACTTATGCATGAACATAAAATTTCATAGGAAAGGATTTTTGTTATTGGTCAGGACTTCCAGGGAGTTCTTGCCACAGTGAGGTTCAGGAGTTGCCTGAGGAATTACACAGATGCTAAATGCTGTACACATTCAGAGGAGGAGCCGTTCCTACGGGTTCAGTGGTCCAGGAAGGCTCCACAGGGGTTTGAACTGGCTTTTGAAAGGACGGGGGAGCAGTCAGCATGGGTGCCGTAGACATGGGCCAAGTATTCTCTCGTCTCTACACCGTTAATGTTGACCTGTTCTCTCTGCAAGTAGATTTTAACATGTTTCTTCTCAGGTGTTTGCTGCTACCAGGGGCAAGGTGCATCGTAAACAGTCCATGCATAGTTTACTTGACTTCAGTCAGATTTAACAGTTTTGGATTCATCACCGGTCAGGCACACGGTGCTCTGCAAGTCGATCCAGAGATGCGGAGATGAATAGGCGCAACTTCCGTGGACCCACTAGGTGCAGTCAGCACACAAATACACCAGTCCCTTCTCCTGGGGCTGTGATTCGGGCCTTTGGAAGCACACAAAGCACTCTTGTGTTTCTACATTTTTTTTAAGTTGCATTTTCCATATAGTAAAATTCACCTTCTAATAATAGAGTTCGGTAAGTTCTGACAAACACACAGTCATGGAGTCACCACAGTCAAGATATAGAGCAGTTCCCTTACCCCCCAAATTTCCCCTGTGCCTTTTTGTAGTCATTCCCACCTCTGCACACAGCCCCTGGCAACCATTGATTTTTTTTCTGTCTCTAGAGTTTTGCCTTTTCCAGAATGTTACATGAATACATGTATTCCATATGTAGCTTTTTGTGTTTGGTTTTTTTCTCACATAGCATGATCCATATATTAGTTATCTGTTGCTGTTAAATTACTCCCAAAAGTTAGTGACTTAAAAGAGCGAATGTTTATTACCTGACTCTGTTAGTTTTCTATTGCTGTTTTAATAAATTACCACAAATGTACTGGCTTCAAACAACATGTATTCAGGGTGCAGGAATATATATTCCTATCAGCTTTATATAACATAATAACAATATAATAATATTATAAATAAATCTGCTAATTTCATTGGTAGGAAATATTTTAACTATTGCTACTAGAGGATTTTTTTTTTTTTTTTTTTATTCTTAGGTTAATCCCCATACATTACATCATTAGTTCTAGATGAAGTGTTCCATGATTCATTGTTCGTGCACAACACCCAGTGCTCCATGCAGAACGTGC
>NC_138384.1:8533429-8678809 GCF_054177405.1 Leptonychotes weddellii | reverse complement strand
ATCTTCTCCCATTCTGTCGGTTGTCTTTTGGTTTTGTTGACTGTTTCTTTTGCTGTGCAAAAGCTTTTTATCTTGATGAGGTCCCAGTAGTTCATTTTTGCCCTTGCTTCCCTTGCCTTTGGTGATGTTTCTAGGAAGTTGTTGTGGCTGAGGTCGAAGAGGTTGCTTGCATGGCTTCTTTCAATTTGTCCCCCATTGCCACCCAAGAAATTGTGAGAATAAGCAGTTGGGGAGAGTTGCCTGGAAGAAATGGCACTCAAGCTGGGCTGGGCTAAACAAATATGCCAAGAATGATTTCCAGCAAAGCTGATGGAAGAATAGTGGAGAATGAGAGAAGGATGTTATTTTTGTCCCATACCATTTAGATGCTGCCTAGATCCTTGATGCTACTTTCTACTTAGAGTAGGTAGAATTTCTAAGACATGACCCATATGTTGGATCATTGGGTTCTCAGCAGTCTCATTTTGTTATACCTTGTTACTACTTGGAAATAAAGTTCAGAAATAATATAACATCCCTGCATAAATATATTTTAATTCAATATGCTAGCTTAACTGTAATGGGAAGAAAAATAAATGTGAAGCAAAATAGCATGTTTCTTGCTTGAGCAGGACTACAGGAAAGGTAAGTTATCAGATGTGTGTGTCCGTGCATAAATCACCTCCATTGGGATACTCACAAATGCAGACTGTTAACAGGTGTGTGACACTGAAGACTCAAATACTACCAGCATGGAATCAAGCCTCACCTCCTCCCAAAAACCCACGGAATCTGAAAGTGCATTCATTCTTCATTTGCATGGTTGTTATACTACATTCTTGGAAATTCAGTGGATGTTAAAACTGTGCATATATATACAACACAGCCGGGCTCTAGGCTCAGATAATTATACACAGGCTTTTCATCTGCGTGAATGTCCAGTGGGCCAATCTTCACTGAGCAAGACTGCATTGCAGGACATCTACCATCCCCGGCCCCCGCCGACAATCATTATAACCACCAGAGAAAGGCCCCCATAAATTTTCAAATTTCCCGCTAAGTTCCACTGCTTTAGATGATTAAGCTCAGAAGTCTGGGCCCTTCCTGTGGTTTGGGGACTTGGAAACAGGCAGCCAACAATTAGTTTCAAGGTCTTGTTGCCATATTCGTGATAACATTTCTGGCCATCGGCTTTGTTGATGACTTCAGAGCAGCAGTGTCATTTAACACCAGAAATTGGATGTCACTGACTGGGTCCTGCAGAAGGGAGGTTTAATTTCCATTAAAACATGAATTTCATCTGTCCCTGTGATGCTTTTCCTTGGTCGTAGCTCAACCTGAACTGCTCATTTTAAGGAACAACCAGATTATTCCATAATTTTCATTTTACCTTTTGGTTCTGTTTCCACAGCAGTTACCCAGAGTACTCTCCTTATGTTTCCTTATTACTTCGTGCAAATGCCCAGAATTAATTTAATGAAGGAAACTGAGGGGTCCTTAGCAAGGCTGAGACCATCATCTAGAAAATTCCTTTTGTTATGATTTTTTTTTTCTTTTAGGGCAGTCACTACTTTGTTACTTAAAAGAGAGAGAGAGAGAGAGAGGAAGAGAGGATGGAGAGAGAAAGAGAGAGAAAGAAAGAGGAAAAAAAGGAAAGAACCAAACAGCTGGTATTTAATGAATCCGTCAGACCCAGTTATAAAACACCAACTACTTACTTTGATTTGTGTGTATCCATGCCATGGTTGTACTTAAAAACAGTAGACTCTGCCAGAACTCATTTTGGCTTTGTTTACATTTATCTTTTAAACGTATAAGACTATTGATGGCACCTCACCAAGGTTGTAACCCCTTTATAATCATGAATTTTTAATCTGGAAAAGAGTCTTGGGGGTAGCAAGACTCAGATATTTACTTGGATGCTCGAATGAAAATATACAGGACTCATGTGTTGGCTAGAACAAACCAGGAAAGTCCTGTCAGAGGTTAGGAATGTGGTATCTTTCTGCTTCCAAAAGCAGCAGCCCTTTATTTAAGATGCTTTTCCAATTTAATTTAATTATCCTTGAACTTCCTGTTGAAGGTTTTGAAAAATCCGTGTTGGGCGGCAGGGGCGGGGGGGGGAAGCGGGGGTGGGAGTTCAGCGTGTTATGATTGCCCCATTTCTGAGTTTGGGCCTTTATTTACTCTGTCTTTGGACCCAGTTGGTCTATCATGTTAAATCACTATTGTTAGTTTTTAAGGGACACTGTTTCTACATTTGCACAATTGTGTTCTCAGTTGTCTCTGGTTTCCTCAGATTTCTACTTAAAAAAAAAAAAAGCTAGTATCAGAAGTCAGAGATTGGCTGCTTCATGTCATATTTCTTTCTTCTTTTTTTTTTTAGATTCACAGATATTAATGATTCCTCGGGAAAACTGGACTTCAGCCGCCTTTCTCCATCTAAAAATGACTATTGGGCCATGCTGGCTTACAACCGGTCCAAGCTCTGCAACATTCTCTTCTCCAATGAGCTCCATCGCCGCCTGTCCCCGCGTGGGGTCACGTCCAATGCCGTGCATCCTGGAAACATGATGTACTCCTCCATTCATCGCAACTGGTGGGTGTATACACTGCTGTTTACCTTGGCCCGGCCTTTCACCAAGTCCATGGTAAGTGAACGGCTTCTATCGCCGCAGACACTTTAAGTGCGCTCTTTATGGACACACGCGTTTTCTTCAGCTTCTCGCCTCTTGTAGTGTTAAGTCTGGTCTTGACAGTCACATCCTCAGGCCCATCAGAGCCATCAGAAAGGGCTCTCGATCGCACATCAATTGACTTATTTTGCATCTGTTTCTCTAAAGGCGTCTTGGAGGGCTGGATAGTAGATATGGTTTTCAGGTGTTGTGTTAAGGATGGCTAGAGGTCTTGATGGAAATGGTTCTCTTTATTTTGATGCAATTGTTTTATTGCTATTATGCAGAAAGCATAGTATTTGATAATGGTGTTTTGGGTCAGTAGGTCAAAAACATCGATTTGTGACCACTGAATTATCAGCAGAAGTGATTCCTTTGTTTTCACTGAGAATCTGTATTTGATGTTCTAAATTCTTCTTTAACAAGTGTAAACTTCACCTGGAGAAGCTTTCATTGGTTGGAAGTGCATTTTATTCTTTACCTCCCCAAAGGTGAGTCCTTTTGGATGAAATACATTTCTGTGGTTAGATTTGGAAATTTTCACAAAGGTAAATAGAAAGTTTTTACATTTTTGATGGTTGTATAACAACCATATCTAGAGACTTCTTCCATGAAAACATTTTAATAGAAAGTCTTTTAAATGAACAATGCACATTTTACACAATGTATTTGGTAATGGTGTTTTTCTAAACCAGAGGCCTTTAAAAACACCCAGAATTAGTGCATACTAGTACTGTTCTAGTTAACTAACTTAACATCTAATCCTCAGAAAGGCCCAGACACATTTTGGCCTTTACGAGTATCATGAGGTGAACTCATTATCTTGGGGAAATGATCACATGGCCTCTGAATAGAGTTTGTCTCCTCCAGTGGCCATTCCCACTTACCGTGGTGGGTAAGGCACTTAACCAGTCATAGCCTGATTCCTCACAACTAAGATGGCAATAGGGGTTGGTGTGGGGATTGACCATAACGGATATGACATTTATAATAATGGGTATAGAATTTCTGTCATGATTTTAATCTGACTATCCAGCATGGTGGCCACCTGCCATATGTGGCTATGGAGACCTTGAAAAGTGGCTAATACAGGTAAGAAACTGAATTTTTAATTTGATTTTACTTTAATTAATTTAGATTTATATTTAATTTAGACTTAAATAGCTACATGTACCTAATGGCTTCGAGATTGGAAAGCACAGTTAAAGAACGTGCCCAGCATGGTGTCTGCGTGTGGTAGGTGTGCAGTATTCCTGTTACAACCGTTGTTATTTTTGTTGTTACATTACCTTTGGAGAGGACTATTCTCCGAAACGTCATTGTTTGTGTTGCATACAAGGGTCACAGAACTAAAGGAGTCTGTAAACCGGGAGTCTGGTGGTGGTGTTTGGGTGGACCTCTGTCTCTGTCCCCAGAGGCCCAAAGAGAAAGTTACCAGCAAAGTAGGAAGGGTGTCCAGATGAAGAGAGCCTGGTCTTGAGCGTGTATTTCTGGTTCCCCAGGAAGCCATAGTAGAATGAACTTTCAGTGTTCTTGTCCCCAGGTAACTGAAAAACAGCATCTTTCATCTGCCACAAATGTACTTTTTTAGATAAGCATATAAATTATGAAGACTATGAAATGTGTATATAGGTTTAGATTTTTAGGAAATTTCTCTCTAATAGTATCTTTATATACTTGGGTATTTGGGGGTATTTTTAGCCATCAGAGTTGTATGACTCGGTTTATAAAGAGGAGGAATGGAAACTCACTTCTCAAACTCATAGCCAATCACTTCTTGTTCATAAACGTTTCGGACTCTGCGCATGTGGGAGAGGCATCAGCATGACTGTAAACCGCGGGGTGGGTCTGTGTCACTGGCGGGACAGACTGGGCTTACTGGAAAAGTCGCTCTGGTGTTTTATCCTTCTCTACGTGGCTTGACACTGCTTCTGTCAGGATAAGACATTTGTTTCGTGGACGCAGAGTGCACTCCTACCTTTTTAACACCAATTTATTTTTGAACATAAGCCATATAGTTGCATCCCATTCTCACCCCATGTGAACGTTGGGATCCTAAATGCTCCTGAAGAAGCTTAGTGTGGATGCAGTATCCTCAGCACCACTTGGCTGTCTATGCTTCATAGCTCCGTCCGCGTTGCACACCAGAAGTGTTTCCCTTGACACAAGTGTAGCTGGAATACACATCCCCTTGCACAAGGTCAAGGAATCAAGAAGCACAGCCCAGCCTTGTGCTTGGAGGCTCTGCCTTTGCTTCTCCACCCGAGCTGGCTCCCTGAAGTATTAAACAACGGTATTCTAATATCAGTGTCCCTGTTTTATTTGCTGTGACTTGCTGTGACTACGGTGATTTTAGTTACAGTAATTAGGTCACCCTTCATGGAGTCAGGCTATTTTAAGTGCCTCTTTAAGGAATATTGTTGCAGATCAGTAATTTTACAATTGGATGTTCTTGTGCAACTTTATTAAATGTAATCTGTCTTTTAAATGTTGCCCTTTTACAGTTATACATTTCTAATTGTTGCTGTAAGTGCATTATCACTTTGAAATTAATTAATTTTTCCATTTTGGCCGCCTGCAGTATAATAATCACTAATGAGAAACTCATAGGGATTAATCTCAGCACAGCGACCCCTACTGGTAAATCTGTGTCTTTGGCACCTTGTCCCCTTGAGGTCTGGAGGTCAGGACAGGTGGATGAGGAGTCTGTGAGGGAAACATTTGTCTCCCTTCCCACCAATTTTTGTAAAAATAAAAATAATAAAATGGGAATAGGATTTTTTTTAAAGAAAGCTTTACGCCCAGTGTGGGGCTTGAACTCACAACCCAGAGATCAAGAGTCACACTCTGTACCTACTAAGCCAGCCGGATGCCCTGGGAATAAGGGTGTTTTTAAATATTGTTTAAAAAATATACAGGATTCTTTAACTGCTTTTGAAACATCTTAAAGGAAACTAAAGTTTGACGGGAGCTTTCTGATAATGAAGTCACATCCATCATGTGTATTTTCCTGTCTTTCTAGCTTTCTTTTATGCCGTTAAAATACTCTAAAGTTGTATTTTGTGTATGTATGTATGAATATACATTGTAAGTGTATATAAAGTATTCATATATAGGTTTTTCTCCAAGTAATGTAATTCACAAAACCAGACCCAGTGATAGGAAAGATGTTCAAGGGTAATTTTGGCTGTTGGTGATTGTTGCCATGTGTGTTGACTTTAGATTCCTGCCATACTTCCAGGTAGGATGCGACTTGGCACTTTAGGCCAGACATCGTGATGCTTTATACCTCGGCATGTGTGTCTTCACTGATTCCTCACAACGGCTCTGCAATTTTAGAACCATTACCCTCCTCTTGTAGTTAAAAAGCACAAAGCACTTGCCCAGATCGCAGACCCTTCAGGGGCTCCTCCTGAGTGCACTTGTTCAGATCACCACAGCACCTCTGCCTTGTAGATCTCTCCTTGGGCACTTAGGTTTCCTTTTAAAATGTTTGAAAGTACCTTCATGAACTTAACCCTCAGCCTTCTTACCGCTCCCCCCCGCCCCCCCCAATAAACTTTCATTTCTGGTAAACAACATCTGAGCTCGCGTTCCCAGGTCCAAGCCAGCCCTTTGCAGATCGGTATGTAAATTTGAAGCTGAACACTGTCACGTGGCCTCTTAGGGTGTTTTGTGCGACCAAATATTTATGTTGGCAGGTAACAGTAGAAAGAATATCATGTGTTAGGGTAGCAAGAGCTTAGCAGATGTTTTAGGGAACTGCATTTTCAAATCATTTTACATTAAAATATGAGTTTGTAGAACTTCTGGAATGATTGAGTTATGTTTCCTGTGGCCGTGTAAAGCCAGTCATTGTGCTGAGTTTTAACAGATGTGCATCTACCCCGCTAATGGATGGACCGGCAACACTGGTTCTGTTGCAAAGTTATAAATTATAACTAGAAAAAGCACAAGATGTCATTCTTCTAACCTTTGCGAAAGCCAAGCTGAGTAATTCTGCCCTTGAATAACCCGCTGAGGGTGATTTATAGTTGTATAATTTAAAACATAATGAAGGAGATAATAGATGTTGATTTGTTCTTTAAATTAGTGTTTTAGAAAAATACTTCCCCCCATTCCCTTTAAATACCTGCAGCTGACTACACTGTAGATACGATCAAGGACAAAACCCTGTTCAAATCTTTACTGGTGCACTGGAGTAAAATGCAGGGGCCTTTTTCTATGTTGGGAGGAGGAGATACAGTTTTCACCGTAGAAATTTCAGCATATTCTTCACTAATGTAAATATTTTGGGACTCCCAAGTGAGGGTTGAATTCTCTTGCTGCTTTGCTCTTGCCAGTCCAGGTATGTCAGAAAACTAGACTCCTGAGACCCCACTGTGGTCACTTGACCTTTCCTGCAGAACCCCATAGAAGGACCTAGAGGCTGTGCTCTTTCTGCTGAGGTCACATCCCTGCGGCCTCACACATTCTTCTTACTTTCCAGGATTATCATTGGCATTGGTTTTATTAGTCACCTCTGATTCTGTCCAGAGCTTTAAAATTAACAGTGTTTGCTCAATTCAGAGTCCAAGGGATATGGTAGAGTAAAAAAGAACAAAGGATTTAGAATCATTAGGCCTGTATTCAAAACTCAATGTTTCCACCTCTTTTCATTATATAATTTTGAAATGCTTCAGTCTCTGTGAGGCTTATATTCTATGTCAGTTTTCATGTTTTGGGCTGTGGGTTATTAACACCCAGTTAAAAGTGTTTGGAATAATAGTGGTTTGTTTTTCCCATATATGCAGAAATCCAGAGGCTTCCAGGGGTATGTTTGGCTACTGCATAGGCAGCTCCTTTGTGATTGTCTTGGCTTTTCCCTCATGCTTATAAGATGGCTGCAGTAGCTCCAACCATTGCATCCTCTGTGATGAGGTCTGAAGTTAGAATGGGAGGGACGGGACCCCCTCTTTGCACATCTCCCTTCTTTATCAAGGAAGAGAACATTCTGTCTCAGAACCGTCCTCTGTAGCAGACTTTCCTTCAGCTCCCACTGGCTGGGATTGAGTCCCTTGTCCATTTCCTAGGTGCAAGGGAGGCTGGGAAAGTGCATTTTTTGGCATTTTGTATCTCTAGGGTGGGAGTTGAGATCTGGTGGCAAGAAAAAAAGGTGGGATAATGGCTTTTGAGCAGGCTCTGTTGAGTAAGTGTGCATATAGAGTTCCCTCATCTGTCAAATGGAAATGCTGTCTATTTTATGGGGGTCATGTGCTTGCTTCAGCAGCACATATACTAAAATTGGAACGATACAGAGAAGATTAGCATGGCCCCTGTGCAAGGATGACATGAAAATTCGTAAAGCATTCCATATTCTTTTCTGGAGAAATAAAATCTAACCAAGTCGAAATCAAAAAGGCTATTAATGAGGTGCAATAAAAAATGGAGGCTCTAACTGCTAGGATAAATCAGGCAGAAGAGAGAATTAATGATATGGAAGACCAAATGATGGAGGCTATTTTATGGGGTCACTGTGAAAGCAAGTTAGAATTGAGTGGAAGTCACCTGGTCTTGTCTGGTCCCCTTCTATGTAACCAGCTTCACCTCAAGCCACTTGCAGCCCCATTCTCCTTCCTTCTCCAGGATGTTGAAGCATACTGTCCTTTAGTCTAAAACCCTCCTTTTCCTCCACTTTTAGTTACTTTCTGCTCACCCTTCAAAACCCATTCCAAACATCACACCCCAAGGAAGCCTCAGATCAAGATCTGGTCAAGACCCCCCTTTATATGCTCTCCTAAGAGCTGGCGTTCATAGTACTCTAGTAGCACTCCATAAATACGTGCTGAATGAACCAAGGAAGGAACCCCAGAATTTCTCCTCCATAATACTGAATACAAATGCAGTTTAGAAAAAAATAATTTTTGTGGTTTTGTATTTAATGCTTTTCTCTCCCTCTCTTGAAAGTGCTGTTTTTGCCTTCACACTACTGTATCCTTTACTCCATAAAGTAAATGCTCAGTAAATATTTGTAAATGAATAAATGGAAGACGATTAGGTGCTTAATGAATGACAGCCATTAAGGCAGCCCTTATCATTAGTCTGTCTGAGGTGGGCAGGGCACTGGGGTTCAGAATGTGCAGATAAGGAAGCAGATGAGACAGGGGGCCTGGCTGGCTCCCCACAGCTAGTACATAGGGGAGCTGGGACCAGAACCCAGCTCCCACCCCCTCAGCTCCCGGGAAAGTGCTGGTGAAGGATCTGCCAGGAGGGTGTGTATGGAGAGAAAGTGTAGAGGGAGAACCAAGAGGCTTAGGGAAGACAGGACAGGCTCCATCGCACTCGTGACCTGAGCCCAAATCAAGAGTTGGATGCTGGATAGACTGAGCCAGCCAGGCGCCCCCCTCTCCCCAACCAGCTGCCTTTTTGAAGGCACACCTTAGCTTTGAGGGAAGATGGGCCCTTTCTTGTTAAAGACAAAGGGAAGGGAAATACTCTTGGCTCTGTGAGGCTGTAGCCTCTCATCATGGCATTTCTCTGCCTTGTTTTTCAGCGTTTTCAGTCTGGTTGGGCCTTTGTTCCTGAATGAGCACCCGAGAGGGGAAAAAGTGACTCTCTGGCCTTAATATGTGTGACAAATCATTTAATGAACATTTAGCCAAGATTTGAAATTCCCCTAGTTTTATCTTCCTCCCCTTCCTTTCTCCTGCACCCCTGCCAGTGTTTTGGTAACGCGCGGGCTGGTCCCCACTCTCTCACCAGCTCTTTTATTGCTTTTAAGTCCGTGGTGCTGCCTTTGATCCTCCCCTCTCGGTTTCCTTTTCTCCAGTTTCATGCTTCTTTCCAGTGGTTTTTGGCTGGAGCGCAGCGTGGGCATCGGAGGCCAGCACGAGGAGACAGATGCCAGGCGCTTGCGTTGCCCCAGCACGATGGTGCTGCACTGTGTCTTCTGCGGATAGTGACATTCCTATAGCTCACCGGACGCGCTGATCGTTCCTTGTGAGGTGGACAGTAATGTGTGTGTTCAGCAGCAATAACGACAGCTCCAATCTGGTGTGCCGGATTGCTCAGACACTGAAACCCACACCCACCCTTACCCCTTCTTGTGACTCTAAGAAACCAGCACATTGAAAATGAGTGGAAGTTTTCATATCATGTGCAGACCTACTACGTGCCGGGCTCTAGGCTCCTGGGTTTACACCTCTATCTCTTGTCTCAATTTAATTTTAGGGTTTGCTGTAATCAAACAATTGTGTGTCTCTGAGCAAGTCGTTTACCCTCTCTGGGCCTCAGTTTTGTTATCTGTAAAATGAGTCAGTTGACCAAATTAGTGGTCCTGTGGGTTATGGATTTTGGAGAGCAGTGTAATTCAAAAGGAAATAAGAAAGGGATACTAACGTAGATTCATACTTTTAATTCTGAAACCATGAAAAACAAACCTACTACCGTCTACTATCATCACTGACTTTTAAGGAATGGGTATTTTAAAGGCAAAAACTATAAACAGGACCCAATTGTGGAATACATTCAACTTCTGGAAAACTCATGACTGTGTCACTGTTGTGTTGTTGTTGAAAGTGCCGGGCCTGCACTTGGGAATGACTGGCCCAGAAGACCCCAAAGGTCCAAACTTGCAATAAGGCCAACTGCATCTCGGTTAATGGTCTTGAGCCGGAGGTGAGGCCATCAGAAATGCATACCCGTCTAGACTTGCCATAGTGGAGAGAAGCAGAATGAAGGGATCTGAGGTTTGAATCAGGGTGTAATCTGACCTAGCGTATAGAATTTCTTTTTTTTCTCACAAGCACCTGTTTCAGCCTATGCCCTTTTATAAATATACACCCCATCTAATTACATTCTAGTTTCTGTAGGTCTAGAACCCTGGGCGTGGCTTCACTGGGTCCTCTGCTTCTGGCTCAGCTCCCAGGCTGCACTCACAGTGTGAGCCGGGTTGTAAGCATCTGAAGGCTCAGCTGGAGAAGGGTCTACTTCCAAGGTCACGTGCTTATTGGCAGGATCCAGCTCCCTGTGGCCTAGTAGATTGGACACTTGGGTTCCTCTCTGGCAGTTAGCTAGAGGCTTCTCTCTCAGTCCGCTGCCACATGGGCCTCCCTAACATGGCACTTGCTTTATCCGAGTGTGGAAGGCAGGGAGGAAATGGTCTACCAGCAAGATGAAGTGACGGCCCTTTGCAGCCTAACCACAGAAATGACATCTTGCTACTTTTGCCCATTCCGTTTGTTAGAAGCAAGTCACTGGGTGTGACCCACATTCACAGGGGGAGGATTTCACAGTGGTACAGAGACTGGGAGGCAGGGGACACTTGACAAGTTCAGTTTCGTTGGGTTTTTCCAGTGCCTTTTGGTACGCTTATATGGTGGCAGATTTACTCACAGGTGTTGATATTTCTTGGCCTCATGCCATAGCATGCATCCATGACACATTGATGTTTGCCTTGCTGCTCTCCTGTTTGCGTTCTTTCTGTGTTCTTGTCTTCTTCCCTCTTTCTGGGCTGAGAGAGGTATCAGATGCACCCATTTTGTTTTTTCTATATTTATGCATTTCTGCCTCATGATGGGAGATAAGATTTAGACCTTTAATAAGAAAGCTTATGAAAAGAATAAAGAAACGTGTGGATTATGTTTCCTAAAGTCAAATATTTATTTTCTTGCTGCTTTAGTGGAGGGGGCCATGTTAATCGATGGCCCAAATTTTCTTTCTAAAGGAACATGTATTGCCGAGTTTTGATTCAAGTTTCAAAAATTGGCCAGAGACCCTGGACTTTTTTTTTAAGCCATAAAGCTAGATAAGGCTCAGTGATCATTTCAAAGCCCACGTAGAATATTATTGTTATTCCAGACTATGTATAGTCTGCACGATTTCTTGTTTTGGTTTTGGGTTTTTTTGTTTTGTTTTGTTTTGCTTTTTAAGTAGGAATGTAAAGGGAAAACAAACACTTCTTTTTTGTAGTTTTCAGAAAATATTGTAGAGATTGATTTTGAACATTGAACACAGTGATTCTGAATGTGTTCATGTTCTAAAACCTCTCCTTTAAAATGTATAAGTAAAGTATCTTGTTTAGTAATATTCTAATTTCCCCTGTGAAATATCAAGGTTTTTTAATGAGCTGAGGCTTTTGTTTCTCCACATACCACCTTGTATAGAATCTGCACCACTTGGAAACATTTCATCTTTGAGTTTCATATGATGGGGTCTCTTTAATCATTTACATTTTGAAAAAAGAAAGTGAAATATTCTTTAAGAAGCCAAAGTAATCCACAGGAATATATGGTGTTTGTTCAGCTGGATATCTTATTTATTTGAAGTACTGAGAGAAATCTCTTCTGACTGCTCAAAAAGGGGAAGAATAAACAGTAAGAGTGTCCAAGTAATCTGAGCTAGAGGGTCCCTCCTTGCACAGAAAAGTTATAAAAAGTATATTCGCCAGATCCAAAAAAAATACTGTATATCAACTACTGAGACCTGCATAATGTTTTCTTAGTATTCTCACTCTTTAGAAGAAAAAAAAAAAACAAAAACAACTGTAAAATCAGGGAACTTAAATTTTCTTTTGATATTTTAATATTCCTGGGCAGGTGAATGCAGTAAGTCTGGTTTTCCTTCTTAGAGCATAACAATCTCTTGTTGGCTTTTGTGTGTGCGATGTGTCGTCTGTCTCTTTGTTGACTCTATAACCGTAGAAGACCATGTAATGAAATTAGCGTGGCCAAAATCTCAGTGTTAACTCTGAGCACATTTCCTATAAAGAAGGCATTAAGAAGATGTTTAAAAGAAAAAAAAAATACAACATATTTCAGAAGAATTAGCTTCTGGAATGTATCCAGTCCTGAAAATAATATAGATTTCTTCTTTTGTTCCAGTTCTGAAAATAATATAGATTTCTTCTTTTGTTCTCTCTGTTAAAACCATTAGGACTGAGCTGGCGTCTTTCTATGCATGAAACGTTGGGGAACATACCAAATTCCTTTATCCTGGACCTGGAAGGGTCTTTTCTCTGTTGCAGTTTGCTTTCCTCTCCACTTTAAGCTTGTATACCGCATCTTCCAGTGCCATTTTGTCTCACTGCCAGGCTCAAGGGTCTGTCGGATTCATATTTAAGTCTATAGTGGAGGCCTCTTTCATCCAAAGCGAAATAAAAAAATAAAATGAAAAATGAAAAAAAAATTAAGCTAACCTTTGCCATGTCTTCCATCGCTGTGCCTTCATGTTAGTCTGTAATGTTAAGGTCTGAAATGTATTCGATACAGTGTGGGAGACTCACTGTGAATTTTCCCCGAATGAGCATATGTTTGTGAGCCTAGAGGACAAAGCCCAATAACAACAAAAACCACAGCTCACATTTATCAGAACTCACCTGTTCTAAGTACCTTTTACGTGTCTGTGCCTCTCTTTCCCACCATCCACCACCAACGATACAGGGTGGGTAGGAACCGAGAAGAGCGAGTTCATCTGTTTTGTGGAAGAAGAGTGTCTCCTGATGCTAGCACAGAGGCTGTGCCTGGGCTTTGATGCTGGAGACACCGGGCTCCCGGGCTCCACCCTTCCTTGTAGTGACATCTGTAATCATGGGCACATCACACTACATCTCTGGACCTCGGATCTTCTTTTTCTCTTTGAAATGGGGAGAAGTAAGAGCTTTTCCTGAGGTCTTACTGATGTCTAAGACTACACAAGAAGCTTTTGTTGGGGATGTTGTGTATTATTTGATTGTAAAACACGTGAAGCTATGCCCTGGCACGTTAGCAGTGCCCTTTCCACTCCAAATCCCAAGGAGAACCCCTGAGGAACTACCATTCTATCTTCCGCTTGGTAATGAAATTATAACATATTGCTGGAGCCCTGGTCCAATTTTGTGCCTTTTCAAACCATATTAATGCTAATGGTGAGCATGTCAACTTCCTCTGGTTTTTAGTAGCTCTATGTTTTGTTCCCCTTATTCTAGGCTTTTTCTTTCTTTTAGTCACCTTAAATCCGACTTTGGAAACAGGTCAAATATGAATTAATAAAGCGATTTAGGTTGAAGTACAGGCATATCCCCTTAAATCTGTTAATAACACCAGACCAAAAGCAACTTTATCTTGGTCTGCACTTCTAGACATATTTCTGAATCATCCATACCCAACCAAAGACACGATGCAACACGCTTTGAGAAAATGGATCTTTTAATAAAACCATCCTGTCTTCAGGATTTGGGAAAACTTTCATCTGTATTTCCACATTTTGTCCTTGTAATGATTAACATGATACTGGATACTGTTTGCTATCAAGCAGTACCCCAGCTGCCCAGAGGGTAGAACCTTTTAATCAGATAGGTATGTGTTCGTGTATGTGTATGCATGTAATCACAATTCTTCAAGGACCTAAGAAGCATATATTTACTACTTTTTTAGTATTTTTCTTTCTATTTCTTCACTACCGTCTTTCTCCCATGCCCATTATTGCTTTCCAGTTAGCTTTTTATATCTTAAATATATCTTTGTGAAAAATTTATTTATTCCGTATTTAATTCATATAAGATGGTTTATAAAGATCACAAGAGCTAGCTAGCAATCACAGTGCACATGGACACTTGCAGACAGTAAGTACTCGATAAATGGTTTTGTTATATCATGAGATAGGCATGCACCCTTAGAAAATCTGCTTGGGGGTAGGAGAAGATAAAACTAGCTATTTCAGCCTGCTCTTTTGATCCTGAGGCTTTTCTTTCTTTCTTTCCTTTTTTTTTTAACTCTTTTTATGAATAAAACATTTTAATCAGAACTATATTAACAATGATCAATTTTTTTCATGGTAGTCTAATACAGGGTGAATTCCATTAAGTCAATTAAATACTTTGATCAAGTTTTTAAACTTGATACATAGATAGTTAAGCTGTTGCTTTTTAAAATAATATATTTTACTGAAATTCTTTTCACCAGGACCTTTCCCCCTGCCCAGATGTATTGTACAGTGAAGATTTCATCATGTTTTCTGTACCCACCATATTTTACAGCTTTTGTCTCATGAGTTTTTCTTTGTATCAGTTATTCCCACCAAACCAAACTTTTAGGTTGGGCAAATCTCAGTTTCACCACTTGCAATTTTTGTCACCAAGTTTTTGTGATGATTATTTCAACCAGAAAAATGTGTTGTTTATTTAATAAAGACCAGTATTCATTTCTTAACTAATACTGAAGAAATTCCTCTGCAAGTCTGTTCTGATATCCTAGGGTTTCTCAGTTATCCAGGATTGGTCTCTGAGGATGTTGCTAATCTGATTCTTTTACAAACTTCGGAGGAGTTGGATGACTTTGAAACGCTTGCCCTTTGTATTGTTGTGGCCAGGCAGGTCGTACATGATGGGTCCGGATGTCCTCTTGTTGGTCCAGAACAGTGTCTTTCAAACTTTTTTTGATTACCACCAAAGATGTTTTATGTCACAACCCAATGTATGTATCCTTAAGCTTATGCACGTATGTGTGTCTTCATGTATCATGTGCATGTACGTGTGTGTCTGAAACAAAACATTTTATGAAATAGTCCTCTAACTGCGGGCAGTGTTGTCTGCTGTTTTCATCTTGGTTGTATTTCATTTTTTTTTTTAAGATATTTATTTATTTATTTATTTGAGAGAGAGAGAGAATGAGAGAGAGCACATGAGAGGGGGGAGGGGCAGAGGGAGAAGCAGACTCCCTGCCGAGCAGGGAGCCCGATGCGGGACTCGATCCAGGGACTCCAGGATCATGACCTGAGCCGAAGGCAGTCGCCCAACCAACTGAGCCACCCAGGCGCCCGGTTGTATTTCATTTTTTAAAGTGATGATTGTGACCCAGTTTTACCGCCCACTAAATAGCAATCTGTCCTTTGAAAATTGCCACTGTAGAACTGTTTGATCTGTGCCCATCTGACAAATGTTCATTGAGTGCCTCATGAGCTGCCTCAGGGGGTAGAAAATGCAAAAGTGAGCAAATCATGATCCCTGGCCTATGGGCGCTTACACTGAACAGGGCAGAGATGTCAGGAACGCTGGCGTGAGGAGGCATGGGCACCACTGGTCCTACGGTGTTTTCTACTTCGAGGGTTGATGTAAGAGTAGTCACATAAAATTCCAGAATGGAGACGACGTCTTTACTGGGCCTTGAAGGACATACGGGAGGTGAAATTGTAGACACAAACAAGAGAACATTTCAGGTAGACTTTGCAGCAGTGTTATAGGGTGGAGGCCAGGACTAGGGACAAAATTAAGGATGTGGTAAAAAAAAAAGACAACCTCAGTAATCAAGATAATATTTAATGCAATATTTAAAAAATCAATATTTATGCAAAGACTCATGAAGAAGAAAATTTCTAATTTTAAATAAAAATGTCAGTGTTCTAGCACAGACTCTATTAATGCACATGGATTTGTGGTGAGCTATGCAGGAGGTGAAGGGGGAAAAAAAAGGCCACCGAGGGCCTGGTTGAGGATTTGGGATCTTACAGTGTCCTATTAATGTTGATGATGATGGCGATAAGACTATGATGAGGGGAATGACCCACAAAAAGCTAACATTCATTGAGCAGTTGCTGTCTTCCAGGACTCATGCTGTGTACCTTATCCGTTTCTCACATTGTTTAAGATTGGTATTCCCTGTTATTGCTGGGGAAGCTTGTCAGGATAAATAAATACCCTGCTCAAGGCCACATAACCAAAAGGCAGTAGAGTGGAGATTCTAGCTCTTTCCAGTGGGCTCAAGTGCTCAAGTTCCAAATCCCTACCACTGATGGCCTCTGTTGGCTCCAGGTTGTGTCTGGACTTCAGAGAGGCCATTTTTATGCCAGCAAGAAAGTGAGTTGGGAAGAAGAGGGTTTTTTTTGTTTTGTTTTGTTTTGTTTTTTAGCCTAGAGACCAATAGGTAGGCAGAAAGAGTTGCCTTTTAGAAATTTTGTAAGCCTATACAAAGGCAATATTAGGGGCCAGGAGATCAATGTTGCAGAACTAGAAGGAGAAACAACTTTTAATGTGTTCACTGAACAGGGGAAGTAAATGGGCAGGAATACAGAGGGGATATATACATTTGTGGACGGATTTGTTGATATGCCCATGCGTGCATGCATAAACAAACAAGTAAAGGAAGATACCTCACATTTAAGTTTTGTTTAGTGCTTAACAAAATACTGTCCTGTCTTTTCTAAAGCAGTAGCATTAAATTCTTGCCTTAGGGATATCAGCTAGAGGTGATATGGGGCTATATTTTAACATAATTTAAAGTATTTTTCCTTCGGATAGGTATGTTGTTTATAGATGACTATTAGAATTGTGAATCGGTGGTGTCTCAGAAACATCTTGATATATCTTCCTAGTGATGACACTTAATGAATGATGTAGGACAGATTCTAAGAAAAGAATATTTAGAATATCCACATGTGTCACTTCCATAATATGTATAAAATTATGCCTATTCATTATTTAAACAGCTGTGGCCTTTTAGTGAATACCCACATTAACAAACCATGTTAACATGACTTAAAATATGTAATGAAATTTGTAATGCCATCTGATGACGGAGCTATCAAATTAGCACATGCAGCATTGACTGATCATCCTTATAAAGAGCTGTTTGCATTGCGAACAGAGAAGATGCACATCCCCTTGTGGGCTGGCAGCATTTCTGCAAGCATTTTCTTAAGTGAGGCCCCTGGCAGGATGGTTTTATTCGATATTGAGATGTCATGCACTGTGTGCCCATCCTATGATTCTAATCTGTGCACTTAGGGGAGTTGGCATATGTTCAGACTGGCTGGTAGTGTTCTCTGTGATTGTGTGTGTGTCTGTCTGCCCCCTTTTTGTTCGTTCGTTTCTGCTGTCCTCATTAAAGGCCTTAACAAGGCCTTCCTCGGTTCTCAGATGACGGCTCTTCTGAAGCGGGATTTATTCGAGGTAGCAAAAGCTCTCTTGCAGATATGCCATTTCACCACTTTGCATAAAACAGCAAAAAGTTTTCTCATTCAGTCCAGATTTGCTCCTTGCTGTCTAGGTTCTTTCAAAGTAATGACTCATCACAGGTTTTAGCCTACAGAGCTTCACTGTGCCGGGGTCACTTCATGACTTACACGTTTGTCCTGAGTGAGTGAAGGTGAATTCAACCAAAGTTAGTGGATGGAAATACAAAAATTCTTTTTTCTTTCTTTCTTGTTTTTTTTTAATTCACAATTATTTTTTCCCCCAGTGCTAAGCTTTCTTTTGGGAAATCTTGATAGCTCTTCTTAAAAGACTCTCTTCTTTTACAATAGTCATGAAGATCACAGAAGGTACGTATAAAAGGACTGTGAACTTAACAGCTTCTGCTGGACTCTCCATGCTGGAAGACACATGAAAGGTGCCCTTTTCTAGATGAGGAAACTAAGGAGTCCCCCTAGAGGTGAAGGGTACATAGCTTGCTCTGGTTGAGCTTGACTCTGTCTCAGTATTTATCTTCTACCCTTCCCTGTTCCCTGTCCCTGGAGTGTTTTGTTTTGTTGATACAGCATTGTTTGACCTACATGTTTATTCCATCTCATATATATATATCATTTTAAATTTTATTATTATGCAGCTTTTGAAAAATAAACAGAACGTAAGTCACCTAATTTTTTGGCATTAATACAAGAAAGACAATCTGACAAAGCATATGTATGTTTACATTTATATGTATACACACACAGGAATGCATATATAAACTCATGTGAGCCCTGGAGGCTCTTGATAGGTGGCGCTATGTTTCACTTGTGTGTGGCTTGGGGGGAAAACAACGGAATGATTAGTACATCCTTATTGGGCCAGGGGAAGAAGAAAACCCTTTATTTCCAACAATTTCCATTCCCTGTGTCACTTCGGTATTTAATTGACTTCACTTACACGACTACTTGAAGTTTTCCCAGGCTAGTTGCTACTATTAATTATAACCTAGAGGGATAATACTAGTAAACTAATGGATCGGAGTTCCTAAACGGAGGCCAGCGGATGACTTTGGAAGAACTGATCCACAAGCGGCTGGCATGGTAGGATAAACTAAGGCTCCCTTTGGTCATCTCAGGTGACCACAGTCCTGCCATCGCCTTGGCAATTATGCAGGCCAAGCCCATTAGTTTAGAGATCAAGAAACGGGACCCTGAAATGTCAAGAGACTGTTTCATTCAGGTTCATGCCGAGAGAGTTTTCTTGGCACTTTGAGACTCTCACTTATTTCATGTTTTAACTGAAATGGCCTTTCCAGTATTTTGAATGGATGCATATTTCTTCCATCCCGGGATATATCAAAGTGGCCTGGGAGTTAAGCATTGTGGTTTTATTTTTTAAAAGCTTATAATAATAATTATTATCATAATTATTATTATTATTTTAGTCATCTTTACATCCAGCATGAGGCTCGAACTCACAACCCCAAGATTAAGAGTCGCATGTTCTTCCAATGGAGCCAGCCAGGTCCTCCCCCACACCCCCCACCCGAAGGCCTTCTTGATGTTACATATGAAAAATTGCAAGACGAGACTTTAGAGTCCCGACAGTACATAACAGGCAGGGCTTCTCTAAACCAATTTCAGAACATCTCAGAATCGTCTTTGATTATCTTACCCTTATTTGTTATTTAGCTGCATAGTAACTTGGGTGTGGCTTTGATGCTTATAGAGATCTTCACTGATCAGTTCTAGAATCTATTTCATTTTGAAAGTCTTTACCTCTCAGTTTCAGTAATTTCTGGCTCTTTAGGACAAAAAGCCACAACTCCTTTGCCTCTCATTATGGTTGGTACTGAAGCCCTCTGGGGGTCTGTGTTGGGGGAGGGGGTGGTAGAGCTTGGAATTTCATAGGTAGGTTCTGCATCATACAAGACATCTGCCTGCCCTGTACACATAGTGTTATAGACATTTACAGTCAGGGATATTCAAGAAAGCCAGATTTTTAAAAAGTATTTTGAGAGAGAAATACCTAATTGTTTCTCTTTATGCAAATCCAAAGTAATTTTCTCCTAGAAAAGTACTAAATATACACTTTGGCTCTCTCGCCTCTCTCTGAATTAATCAAGTATGGTTGCTGCTTTAACTTGCTCCGCTGGAAACCACTAGCTTGTAGGACTCCGGACTCACGCGATGAGTTAAACACAGGGACCCCCGAATATGGAAATGACAGAGAATATTCATAAAGTGAGGCTGCATGACTTCCCGGGAAGGTAATCCTGCAGCAGGCTGCGTTTCTCTAGTGTCCATAAAACCCAGTCCACACAGCAGCTCCATCCGTGGGTGACGGGGATTTTGCTGATATCAGGGATAGTTTATTATTATTTTTTAAGGATATTTTAGTACACACTTTTTCACATAGTATTAAAGCATGGAATTAAAATGAGTGCCATTGTTCCCCTGGATATCACTCTGACCCTGTCACTCTGGCCTCCCTGCTGTCCCATCACACATTCATTGTGACATTTTGTATGAATTCATTCTTTTCACATGGGGGGGGCAGTGATGGGGGTAGGGATGGGGTACACTTGAGCAAACGGAAATGGAAATGCATATCATACAGGTGCAGCATCAGTTACTAACCCGAGAAAGTGAAAGCTGCCCACAAATTCTCAAGGTGGCCTTCGAAGTCTTCCATTTGTCTTTAAGAAGCTGGCTTAGGATGGAAGCAGTGAGTCACGAATATCATGTTCATGCTTTTCTATAGGTTCTGGGTGATCAGCTTGTAAACGTGCATCTAAATACACACTGTTAGCTTATAATAAGTCTCATCTGTTCATATATTTGAGTTGCCTCTTAAGTATGGGCAGCAATATTAGATAAAGCTCTTCTTGGAATACGGTCATCCCCAGAGAGTCCACATGGTTTTTCATTGCACTTGTATTGAAATCTGCAACCATATTTTAGGATGGCCCTGTCTATGGTGTTCTCATTTGAGCATCCTTTGGACTGTCTTCAGGGTTACACGGGAGGGACAGGAGAGTAGGGAAGAAGCATTTTGCTGAGTGCCAGGCAGTGGGCCGGGTATGTTTTATATGTCATTTCAATTACTTTACTTCCCCCAGGAACCTAATGAATTGTAGATTATTATGCCCATTTTAGAGATGAGGAAATCAAGGACTTGAGTGCCTTGCCTCAGTCACATGGCTCGTAAGGGGCAGAGCTGAGCATCTGACATATGTGCCCTCCCCACTGCATCTCGCTGCTTCCCTGAGATGCACCCCAGAGCACGCCAACGCTTCCACAGGCTCCGGCCCCAACCCCAGGGCTGAGTGTGGTTTCTGGGAGTGGCACCATGGATGGAGCATGGTATTGCTGCCAAAGGAGCCCACCTGCTCCTCTGTGGTTTGGGAACCCATGGCCGGGAATCAGAGAGTGGCGCATGGTAAGGAAAGGTCCAATCCTGCCCTTTGAGATGGACAACCTGAAGCCTGGAGGGAATCACGGGATGGAGAGTGCCAGTGGCCTACCAAGTCTGACATTCCTGAGGGCTGTGGGGGCAACTTGTGCTTTATCGTTTTCTTAGTTTTCTACTTGAGAACCCACCTTGCAGTGTACTCCTTCTGTGCTCTATTCTTTCTTCCTCAAATACTCGTGCTTCAAGTGCCCAGATTTCTCCAGCACTTAAGGATAATAGACTGGAGGTCAAGCGGACTAGCCTTTTGGAAGCTACCTGCTCCTTCTGTAGAACATGGGCCTGAATAACTCGGATTTGCACTTTGCAAGAGAAAAAAACTGGTGCAGCATGGGGGGGCACGTCCAATGACCTGCTACATCTTTGCTTTTGAAGAACTCGAGAGTAGATTTGACCCCTTTTAGACTATGAAATGCAGTATATTCTGAACCAATCCAGGTGACCTTTGAGGGTTGGACCGATGAGGTGGAGCAGTCTTGGAGCAGTGCAGGGTTCAACATTAAATAGGTGCTTTGTCTGAGTTTTTAGTCTGTTCTTTTATATTAGGAAGTATCAGTTGCCTCTCCCTCCAAGTTTGGAAGGTATTTTTCTTGGAGAATAATGCTGATCGAAGATATCAGTAAGGATATGGATATTGCTAATCTCATTTGTCAAATTCTAGGCACAGATATAACCCACGCGGTGGCTCAAGTTTCATACTTGACTAGCACAGCCTTCATGGTTGTCAAACCAACCATACTGTGTTGCCCTCATGTGAGTTTGGTGCTGCAACGTATGTGTGGAATTCCATGTTTGATACAGATATTTTAAAACCTGATTAAAATGGCACATGGGTATTTCACTCTCCACGAAAACTGTACCTTTCACACACACTTCTTACAAATCAGAGAGCCCACCTAGCAAATTCTAGCTTCTCCTGGGTGTCCTATATTTAACACAGGCCCTCCTAGCATCTGAGTCACCAACCACTCAACTCATATTGTCACTCATCCAAATGAGGAACTAATTAGGAAGGCCAGAAAGGGGAAAAAAGGTAGGAGTGTATCTGGGGAGGGTGGGGAATTCTGGGTTGAGAAACCCATCCGCACAAGCCAAATGTGTGTGTAGCTGAAACTCGAGATCTGATTTAATGAAAGAAGAAATAAAGACAAGCCAAACAGGGCCGGCAGGGATCCCCACTTGGGTACGCCTAACGCAGAGAATGGCGAGGCAGCCAGGAGCCGTGCAAAGCTGTTTTCAAAATCAGAGCCATTCACGGCCCCCCAAACCCTTGCAGGTCATGCCTGAATACCTTCACTGCACCCCATGTAAAAATATACTTGGAGGAGATTGGACATGCCCTATGAATTATACCTTATTTATTATCATTGAGCCCTCCCTTTTTCCGTCATGCTTTAGAATTATGGGCTGGAGCAGTTCTTAATACTCTATTTATTTTAGGGGAGGAAAATGTTTTTCTTCAACCACAACATTCATGCAATACCAACTGCTGCCAGTTTCCCCAGCATTTAAGGAAATATTGTTGCAAGGCTTTTATGTTCTGTACTTCAATCAGCCAGACCCAGCAGTATCCCAATAGAAGGACCCTCAACAGACCATTTTCAGCATTTTGCTACAATTAAACTCCTCTGGTTTTAGCCCTCAGGCAATTTAGTACCTTTTTACATATGCACATTATGAACTTTTGACCAGGGTCTCACAGTCATATATTAGAGTGCTGCTCTTGAAAGCAGGCTTAACAAGTTCCTCTGAGTATTGCAGTTCGAGTCAGTCGTGGAAAAGGTAATTTAAGCAACTTGCAGCGAGGCCATTCAGAATCTCAGCGATGATCCTAAATATCTCTCTCTCTCTTGCTCACTCTCTTTTTTTTTTTTCCTTGTTTCCTCTGGAAGCTGGTAGCAAGAGCTTTCAAAGTCTGTGATTGATCTTTTATTCAGTAGCTAACGAGGGCTGTGATTCTATTAGCGCGCTACAAGGCAAGAGAACAGTGATTTAATGAAGTGTCTAGTGAGCCGGCCATAGATTTATCCTGTTGTCGCTAATTTGCAGTGCCGGTGTGCGCATGAAGGAAACGGCACTCACACTGCTATTAAGCAGGTATTTCCTTAGTAAATTGTTGTAAGGTCAGGTACAGTTATCTCAGCAAAAGCCATGCCTTAGCTCTTCAGTGTGTGCAGATGACAGCCGCCGTGCTGGGTGCCCACTGAAGTGGAACCGGGGGATCAGAGGTCCGTCTCCAAGTCGCCCTGAGCGGAGGCAGGAGCAGATGAACTGCCAAGTAGGAGTAATAGAGTCATAATTGGTGATTAGAACTGGAAAGGTGCAATAACATCTTAATACAAACTGGCGTATGTTATAGTTACTGTCAGTTGTTGTAAACTCGCCCGGCCTCCTGGACTAGTTACGTTTCCCTTGATTAGCTCGGAGAAGCGAGACGGCGGCGGGTGCGCCAGGGTGCGTGCCGAGAACACCCGACCCACGCCGCTTCCCGGGGTCCTGCCCCGTGGTCCCTGCTGTTTTTCCGGCACTCGCCCCCGCCACCCCCCCAACACATACTCTGAACGCAACACGGTAAACTTTCCCCAGCACCCCGGGAGAGCGGTGATTTCATAAGTGTCCTCTGATCGCCCCTCTTGCCAGGCTCAGTGACATTTATGCACTCTGGCTTTGAGGCTCGCTGAACTTTTGTTTTATTTGCCTTTGCTAGGGGGAGGTGTTTGCCTCGTGTCAAATCCATATCCCACTGCAATTCTGGGCTCACAGAAGCAGATTTTGTCTTGCCGTGCCAGAAGGAAAACAGGAAAGAAAATAAGGACTCAGCACTGAGGACTTTTGCATTGGAGACGGGCCTTCTTTTTAGAATGCAGGGGGGTATTTCAAGTGTGAGGTGCCCTTGCAAGTGTGGGGAGGTGGTGTCCCTCCGTGGGAAAGGCTCATTGAAGAAATTCCTTTACGATGCTTGATGAAATGCCAGGCTGGCTAAAAAGGACAACCCTTGAAAAACAGCAAATTTACACATGGCTGGAGATTTCTGTATGCTCTGCAGCATAATTGTTCTTTAAATTCATACAAGAAGAAGCTACCCAACATTGTCCAGACATGCTGAGCAGCTGTTGTTATTCATAAATATAGGTGACTGGTCCTTTGTTTTGTTTTGAGTGCGGTAAGGCTTGGCAGGATGCCTAGGAGCCAACAATGAGAGGAGCTGAGGAGATAAAGGGCCTGGACACATTTTACTAATCTGGTACATAGTAAGTTCTCAACAAATCTTGTTTGATTCTGCGGTTGTAGAATCTGTAGAATCTTGTTCTCCGGTTCTCACTCTGACCCATAAAACTCAGGCAGTTCTCATGCTTACTTCGCTCCAGGGCTGCCACGTGTTAGGTTAGTTAAGGTTTGTGTTCAGGTAAAGAGTTTAAAGGAGTGTTTTTATAATGGGGCCCTGTTTGCAGGCAGTCAACTGGATGATAAGAAAAGGTTGAGTCAAACTCCCTGATTTCACACTGTGGACCTTTGGACCTCAGCGCGGTCATGTTCAGTGTGTGATGGTGGTGGAGCTGCCATGCTCCCCCTCCCATAGAATTGAAGTCTCAGCTTTTTGGTCTGGAGATCAGAACCTGGAAGACACAGGTAGTGGCCTGTCGTGGAGAAGACGAAGCTGATCAGAGCACACCAGCATCAATGAGAACCTGGTCAGGGCCTAGGAACAGCTTGCACTGACCCGTCTGGGAGAGACATGGTGTAGGGAATCCTTAGAGACTCCCTACTTAGCTTCACTGGTGTATCCAACACTAAACCCAATTGAAAGGAAGGAAGGAAAGAAGGAAGGGAGAGTAATAGAGGGAGAACGTGGGGAGGGAGGGAGGAAAGTATGGCCTGAGGTCCGTAATCATGGTCTTACAGTCCACACAAAGCACCCTGACCAAGTGACGGCCTAGGAACGATAGTGCCAAGTGGCTAGAATTTATTGAGTGCCTACTCTGTGCCCATATCTCATTTAATCTTAATGGTGATGCCCATTTTCTAGAGGATAAAGGTGTGATTTAGAGGCCATGTCAGAAGCCAAGGCAGGATTTGAACCCAGATCTGTCTGTATTTCCCCCTCTCTCTGTAAATAGGTAAGCGCCACCCCATTTCAGTGTGCCCCCCATTCTTCCTGGGGAGGCCTAATTTCTCGAGAGGTCTGGCAAGGGCTGCTCCCTCCCTTTCAGTTCTCTATAGGTCCCCATTCAGTCCCGTTGTGGGACACATAGACACTGTGCTATCCAGTCTGATTTGGGGACATGTTGTTGGACCTTCAATAAGGAAATCAGGGAAAGGAGAAATAGAATCATAAAAATCCTCATTTCTCAAGTGGATGAATAATCTGGATTGGAAATCATACTGTCCTAGGCCTACAGACCACTCAGCCTACCCTGCCTTTTCCCTAAGTGGCCCTGAGGGAAGATTTGGTAAACAACTGTTTGTTTTAGCCCATGACCCGAGCTCAAAGTTTGGGACAATATCCTTGAATAATGTGCGTCTTCACTAATAACCATATGGATCCATAATCTCTTAACTTAGCATGCTTTCCGGGAATGTGTTAATATTTTCCACTTACACAACCTGTTTTGGTAATAAACTCCCCTTATAAATGCTCCTTGGTAAATAATACCCATCATCAGAGGGCACCAGTAGTGTAATCAATTTATGTTTTTTAAAGTATTCTGTGTTTCATGGATTTTTTTTTTTTCTTTTTGAAGAACTGATCTTTAGGCTCAAAGTTGCATTCATGGACCTTATTTATTTTTTAAATGAAAGGGACTAGCACATTAGACACAAAAGGTCACTTATTCAGTGATTCCATTTAGATAAAATATCCAGAATAGGCAAATCCATAGAGACAGAATGCAGATTGGTGGTTGTCAGGGCCGGGGTCTAGGGAGTTGACTGCTCACGGGGTGATGAAAATGTTCTGGAACTGGACAGAGGTCGTGGTTGTACAACATTGTGAACATACTAGATGCCACTGAATTGTACATGTTAAAATGGTGAATTTTATGATATATAAGTTTCACCTGACTAAAGAAAAATAGGGTAACACGTAAAAAAGGCGTCTTGTCACATGGGACAAATTAAACTGTTTTGGGTTCCCCCCCCCCTTTCTTCCATCTGCACTAAGTAATCCTCCCGCTATTGCAGCAGGAAGTGCCTGGGCTGTGTGTAATGCCCAGGTGAGCAGCTCTCAAGAGGGAGCCCGGCCCCTGCCCTGCGTGGGGTTCTGCTCAGGGCCTCAGAACCATGTGCTTACCTTCTCATTTCTTGACCACGCTATTGATGAGTTATGTGTTTGCCTGTGTTATTAATAATGTATTCCTTGAAAAATCTATGTGCATTATAGTCTTTGATATTGTCATGAAATTTCAAAGCCAAACATTCCATTTTCTTTTTTTTTTTTAATTTTCAAAGAGATAGAATGGAAATAATTTTAAAACTTTTAAAACTTCCCTTTCTAGTGGAGAACTTCCTGCTGACCTCCATCCGTGTTAAGGAGGTATGCATGTATGTATGTGCATGTGTGTGGTGTATGTACATATACACATATACCCATATATACATGTACAACATGATACAAAACTTGCTTCAGGCTTACTGTATTCTAGAGGTGAGGAATATTTGAATACAAGACTTACGCATCTTGTAGATTAAAACAGAAATTAAAGACTTTAGACTAAAGCACCATCAAAAGCTCTCTTTTCATTGTTCTTTTATTGTTTATTGACTTCAAAAAGACTTTTAGTTTAAACTGACTTTAATGTCTCTCGAATGCTCTTTCATAAAGTGACTTTGAAAACTCAGGGATAATGTCTTCATTAAGTGGAGAAAAATCTTAGGGAAAAATATACTGTAACTTGGCTTTCATTAGAGTAGAAGGAGATAAAGCTTTGCTTAATTAATGTCTGTTTTCCCTCTGTTCAGAATTCTGAGGGAAAAGGGGGCTAGAATTAGTGCTGATAAAAGCTTGAAACAGACATAGCACTGAAACTTTTTTCTTCCCTTCTCAGAATTTAGGAGAGCACACTTTGTATAACTCTGTGAACGGTATTGGAACATTCCAGGTGCCCCGGCTTTGTGGATGTGCAAGGACTCCAGACCCAGTGACATGGGTCGCCCCAGCTCTTTCCACTCTTGCCTTCATCTTTTCTTTTTTTTGTTTCCAACACTTGTTTAGGACTTGATTTGGGAGGGGGCTATCTATTCATTTGTCTTCTTTTATATCCATCCTCCCCTTGCTCCTTTCGAAGCCACCCATCAGATCTGATCTCTTCAGAAAGTCTGTCCCCATTGCCCCATCCTCTGGGTACCCAACGATTCCTTGTTGCACTGGATCTTTAGTTTTCTGTGGCTTTCTACCTGTTCCCTGTTCTGCATCTTTTTTCTGCAGAGAGGATCTGCCCCTTGAACTTAGGAATGCTCTCTGGGCTGCCCCTCCCCCCACCTTTTAAGAAAATTCCATGGGGAGCTGAATGCTGGGCTCTCCAAACCCTGAGGCTCCACCAATGCCAGCCAATCATACTGGCTGCCTTATTCTTTTTTCCTATATTAATAGCAAAGAGAGAATTATGCGTAGGAGCACCACCCATCAGAGTTCAAATTCGGTTTCAGGATGCATCCTGAAGGAATGCATTTCCTAGAGGAGCCATCTCAAGGTGCCTTCTTGGCTCCTATTAGAAGGCTTGCCAGACTGCCCCTTGTGTGTAGACATCAGTGATCCTGTGGCCTGACAGAGGAAACAGTATCTTAAAGTGGAAAAGGCACAGGGCTTTGGATAAAATAGACCTAGGTACAAATCTTATGTCTGCTGTGTACTAGCTCACAGACCCAGGCTGGGCTGAGCCTGTCTGAGCCTTGATATTCATATCTACAAAGTGGGGATAATAGTGCTTACCTCCAAGGGTTGCGGATGGATCAAATGAGGTCCAACAGAATGCAGTTATAATCCATGTTGACCTCAGCAACCCCCTGTAGCCGCCTAATTCTGCATCACAACAGATCTGCTCTGGCTTCTTCTAAGTAGCTAACACTTGCAAAGACTTCCCTTTTACCTCCACACCCCCCCCAAAAAAAAGTATATTTAAGAGGGCAACTTCAATATTGTGATGTCTTACACCTAATAATCCGGATGGCTTAGCTGTCTTTATTGTGTCTCTCAGAACATGGACGGGTGGGTAGATTGATTTTTTTTTTTTTTTTTTTTTAAAGATTTTATTTATTTATTTGAGAGAGAGAGAATGAGAAGGAGGAAGGTCAGAAGGAGAAGCAGACTCCCTGCTGAGCAGGGAGCCCGATGCGGGACTCAATCCCGGGACTCCAGGATCATGACCTGAGCCGAAGGCAGTCGCTTAACCAACTGAGCCACCCAGGCGCCCAGGATTGATTTTGTTTTAACACATGTGCCATCCTGCTGGTCTTACTCTTTTTCGAATGCTCAAATGCCACTGAGTCATGGGTTTCAGAGCTGGATGTAAATACTAAGAGTTTTAAGTGGCATGGAGTCGCCGCGGGTTTGTTATGTAAACCCTCAGGGATATTTATACCCTCTACTGAGAAGGGTAATTGAGCCTCCAAACCACCTACCAAGATTTCTGCCTGTAAAATATTTAAGGACTGGTACTATAAAGCCATTTCCCTTATGCAATTTGTTTTCCATCTAGGAGCAGGAGAACAAGGGAAATTTGGCTCAGAGTAACTTATAAAAACCAAACTCTTAAGCCATTAAATGCATCTCCTCACAATAGCACCTGGAGGAGGGCTGAAGGCAAACAAAAAGTAAACAGAAAAGGGACCCGGGTTCAGAAATTGAGATGACAGAGTTCCACAATGCAGCGCAATGATGGTGTCATAAATCATCCATTCAGTATCAAGCCAGACGTTCCCTGGAAGCATAACATGGAGTGTGCAGAAGGGAGTTTTGATAAAAGGGGCCTAGTTAGAAGATGCGAGAAACTGAACTTCAGAAAGCATAGCAGGCTGCCTGGACGCCTCGGAATACATAGCACACCATTGTGAGCTTGTGCTTTTTCGCGCCTGGACTGCAGAAGTGTCTCAATGTGTGCTTTCCTGAGGGGATCGTCCCCCTAGAGGAGTGTGCCCCAGGAGCCTGGGTGAGGTGGCCCTGGGTGACAGTTCGAGATGCTCTAAAACAAGCCTCTCTGCACAACCTGGGATGAGACCAAAGAGATGTGGAGGAAACGCTCAGGGACTCGAACAGATGGATATGCTTCAATTGATGCATTATTAAAGGCAACACTGGCTGCCCACGTGTATACATGACTCAGATATGGTAAACTTGATTGATTTTACATAAGGTCCAATGCGACTGTTTTGGATTAGCAGGCAGTGCTCCCCCAGGTGCTGACTCAGGGACCCAGGCTCTTTCCGTCTTGTGGTTCATCATCCTCTGCACCTGTTGTGTGCATCAGGCTGATCGAAGAGGCTGGAACATGGGCTCTTGCGTGTGGGGGCACTTTAAGGACCAGGCTGAGAGTGGTACGTATCTGTGAAATGTAAGAGGCTAGGAAGTGTAGTCAAGCTGTGTGCTCAGGAGGAAGAGGAAACAGGGAGGGTATACAGACAGCAGATCTTGGCCTTGGCAGACATACTGGTGTGTCTTTGTTTGAAATCACTTTGGATTCTCAGTTTTGTTTTTTTTTTTTTGTCAAAGCTCTTTCTGTGGATGACTCTGGAGATAGCCAGAGATAAATGGACCGTGCCCTCTGCCCTCCATGATCTCAGCCTCTTGGGGAAGCAAGAGCCCATTCTTACTGTCCACTGTGCCGACTGCCAGGGTCTACTTCCCACTAGGGAGAGTGGGAAGGATTCTTGCTCCCCTCCACGGCCTCCCTAGCAGCTGAGGGGCTGCGGGACAGTTCTGGCCAGCAAGTACAAGCAGAAATCCGCCCAGGCCTACTCGGAGACCTTCTGCTCTTGGATGAAAAGGCAGGGCTGCTGGTGTTTCCTGTCCCCCACCCCGCGCCCTCCCCCCCACCTTGATGCTGACAGGCACATCTGTCTCCTTGTCATGAAGGCGCAAACAGAAGGGAGAAGTCCAAGGATGGGGTGAGAATGGCCCTCACCGCCCAGGACAGGCAAGTGTCTTCATCCAGGGTCTGTTTCTCCCTCCTCCTGCCAATCAACCACTAATCAACATACCAGTATGAGCGCGGGATACAGGTTTAAGAGAGATTCTGGATAATCCTCAGGTGTGAGAATTCTTTGGGAATGCAAGTCATCCCTCACCCCGTTTGTCTGCTTGAACATACATCAAATAATCACTGTGTACTGCTTCACTTGGGAAGTACTCCGGCGTAATGTTTCTAGAGAGTGACAAGTTTTAGCATAGGAAGACTGTCTTTGCCATTCAGATTTTTCTCAGCAGCGCATTTCTGTTGTGGTGATGTGGGATATGATCTCAGAACTTTGCTTCGTATGTCAAGTGCCTGAAGCAATAGTTGAACTTCTTGGCTTTCTTATTATTATTGCCCCCTTGCCTCTGTGTCTTTGTACTGAGACACGTTTATGTTATGGTAATTGCCTCACGGTATTTAAAGATCTGTATTTGGGCCACATTGGTTAGAAGATGAAAATCTGTCGGTGCTAGTACCTGAGCATCACTGACCTGAAGCAGGCCACAGTTCCCGTCACCCTTACCCAAATAATACTGTTAGGAACAATACTACTATCGCTGCTCCCACTAATGACTTTCCATGCCAAGGAGTTGTGTAGGCATCATCATGCCGTAGATGTCTGGCTTAGGAGATAAACCTGCAGAGCTCTGTAATACAGCAATTCACAATGTTGTGGTTTTTTTTTTTTCTTCCCTATTCACGAAAACTATTCCAGATAACAGTTACCAGTTTTTGATTCTACACATACTTTATATACTACAGGTGTGCTTCTTTAGAACTATAATACAATGTAGTCTCTCTGCTTGACTCAGTAAATCCATTCCTTGGATTATTCCAATCAGTTATGATGATGCCAATCTGTGCACCTGTTCTTCTGAGGCTCCTATACTTCTTTTGGTCAAAGGTTGATGCAAAATCAAAGCTAAAAGAGGAAAAAGTAACACTGTAAAATCAGTCTCCATGCATATTTCAAATTAAAACCCCAGCCATGTAGGAGCACCACTGCAAAGGATTGGCCGCATATTCCGTGCCTGTAACCGGCTGTGTTAACGATGGAGTTACTAAGCAGGACCAGAGGGAACCTGGTCAGCCTCATAGTTCATAAACCAAGGCCGTCGTGTCTCCAGCACCGAACAGTTCAGAGCTATCCGTTTCAGAAGGCTTTGTCCATTTTTAAATAATGGAAAACTTTGGGACCTTGATAATTGTTTCTTAAGGAAGAAACTCAGAAAGTTTAGAATGTGAATTTCTGTTAGTTGAAACTAAGTCATCTTGCCCTTCTGCAGAGTGCACACAGCTTGGAATGCGTACCACTGGGTTTTGCTAGATTGAAGACAATCTTTTGTTATCAGAGTACCGGCTGAATGCATCTCAGATGAAGGTGGATTACTGGTCTACCTCCTTCCTGGCTAGTCTGTGGTTTAGCACAGGAGACAGCAAACTAGGCCCTTACGCCACATCTGTCCCGCAGCCTGGTTTTGTGCAACCTGTAAGCTAAGACTTCTTTTTACATTTTTAAATGGCTGAAAAAATATTAAAAGACAAATAATATTTTGTGATACATGAAAACCGTATGAAATTTGAATTTGATTGTCCATAAATTAAGTTATATTGGAAGTCAGGCTTACTTTTCCATGTATGCATTGTCTGGGGCTGCTATAGCATTATGATGGCAGAGTCTAGTAGCTGCAAAAGATAACATGTAATCTGCAAAGCTGAAAATATTTACTATCCCTTTCCAGACAAATTTGCCAACAGCTAGTTTAAGTGATGTACTTACCTGTGAGCAGAGGCAATGAAAGAGAGATTTTGTCCCCTTCACTCTCAATGAAGCAAGGAAAGATCAGACTGCGTTCCTGCCCTCAATGCTGATGCGGATCTTAGGGTTACTTTTTGGAATTCTTCTGCAGCAGGGCCCATCCCTGACTTTCCCTGCCCACCCCACTCCTTACTCCCAGGTCTGTGCAGGTTCAATAGCGAGGTGTTAGCTAAGGACCGTTGCAACCAACCAGCTGTTCTCTGCGGGCCACAGAGTCACCTCTAAGATGATCGAGCCATCGCGTGGCATAGCAGACTGAGTGCTCATAACATGCCGGCCGTCGCTGCGCTGTTCTGCAGTTGCAGGATAATTTAGGGATGATGAGGGGAAAGTGGTCTCTCTTTATCTGTTAATTCCTTGGAGGAAGTTCTGTTCAGAATGAATAGTCCTGAAATGTGTAATAAACTTACCTATCAAGACCACTTTCACAGAGAGATTTAAATGTGATAATAAGAATAAAAGAAAATGAAGTGACATTGAGAGTGTCTTCTTTTATAACAGCTCTTGGTCGTGACTGTTAAGCACACTGTAAAATGACTTTTATACATTTATGGATCGAAATGGTTCTGCTGAAATTTTAAGTGTTAACATTGTTCAAAGTTCCATTACTAACACCTCTCACATTGCTACAAACGGTTTCGTATTTGACATTTTGATCATACTAACCTGAGACATTTTGCTCTGATGCTTTCATTTCATGCGATAGGAGGGTTCTGCTTATTTTGATTACGGCTCCTTTCTCTAGGAAACCAATATATTATGTTTGCACATCTTACCCTGATGCATGCTGTAAACTGATGGGCACAGAAGATGTTCTGGAGAGATGGAGAAAGCTCAAATGTTTTATTTGTCAGATTGGCATGGGTAGGAAATAAATCTATATTTTTTTCAACCTGGTTCCTTCCTTTTCAGATTTTCTTGTTTGCTTTCCTTAAAGTTACTATTGTTCAGACTACCATTCATAACTGCACCTTATTTTTTTTATAACGGCCTTATTGAGATATAATTCACATACCAAACAATCACTCATTTAAAGTGTACAACCTAATGGCTTGTAGTATATGCACCGAGTTGCACAGCCATCAACACAATCAATTTTAGGACATTTTTATTACCCCAAAAAAGAAAACCTGCACCTCCTCCTAGCTGTCACCTCCCAACATCCTACTCCATCCGCCAGCCTTAGACCACCACTCATCTCTTTGACTCTATACATTTCATGTAAGTGGGGTCATGTAATACGTGCTTCTTGCTGTGACTGGCTTCTTTGACCTAGCATAACGTTATCGAGGTACGCCTTCTCTTCCATTCCTTTGCTTCTTCTTATACATAATAACATTTTTAAAAAGAGTACTTGGCATGCACAGAAATATCGACTGTGTCAGCATGCGGGATCTGTTGAATTCGTCTTTGGAGCCCCCACGGCAGCCAGCAGCTGTGCTAGGCACAGGGTTGTTCTGAGGCTCCTATACTTCCATCGGTCAAGGGTTGATAAAAAATCAAAGCTGAAAGAGGAAAAAGTAACACTGTAAAATCAGTCTCCGTGCATATTTCAAATTAAAACCCCAGTCATGTAGGAGCACCACTGCAAAGGATTGGCCGCATATTCCATGCCTGTAACCGGCTGCGTTAACGATGGAGTTACTAAGCAGGACCGGAGGGAACCTGGTCAGCCTCATAGTTCATAAACCAAGGCCGTCATGTCTCCAGCACCGAACAGTTCAGAGCTATCCGTTTCAGAAGGCTTTGTCCATTTTTAAATAATGGAAAACTTTGGGACCTTGATAATTGTTTCTTAAGGAAGAAACTCAGGAAGTTTAGAATGTGAATGCTAGGCATTCTGCCAGTGCCTGCCAAGTACATGCATGGAGGGTTCACTGATGCTGGATGCCTGGGCCTTCAAATCTCCCTCAACATCGCAGTAGGCACATCACAAAGGCAGGCAGGCTTGTAATAGGATATACGTGCAACTGTGCTGTTGGAAACATCAGTGCCCAGCACCTGAAGCTCAGACATCCGTCTCATACTTGACCTTTGTCTTTGTCTTACGCGCCCTGTGTACCGAGCACAGGGACATCCTCAGACTTTTTCGGGCTCTCCTCCGTCACCCAGGTTGGCCATGTCACCAGCACCTTTCCTGAGATGGGAGCTTTCGGTAGATGGATAAAAGTGGTGTTGTAAATATTTTGCTTATTTCTTCCCAGAGTCTTGCAGAAGAGAGTAAAGAGTCGTTTTGTTATAGATGAGTCCTTTGTCAAGTTTCGGGCCATTTTTACAAGGCTGACTCTGGATGGGGATAACTTAAGCCGTGCTTTTCATTTTGATGAAATGAAAGTTCATTTCTCTCTCCATGAGGGTCATCTCCCAGTTTGCCAGGAATGGCCCATGGAAACCTGTCTCGCGTTTTCTAATTGTTACCAAATCCAGTGAAATCGTGGCTGGGAGGGATGGATTGTGAACTTACTGGACAAAATTGGACCATTGGCTTCTATTTCATTCCAAGACCTGTCCCCCCTTATCACAGAGGATGGAAAGTCGGCTTAAGTTAGCGCTAGCTAATTGCTTCCATAGTTGAAGGCCTAAATGAGTTTTAAAGTGAAACGCATATCTCCAAGTGCTAAGTAGCCAACACACAATAGGCAATTGAGAAAGCAAAAGGACTAATTCAGAAGAGGTGGTTGTGTTCTTTTTTCTTTCATCTCCCCACTCTTTCTCTGCTTCCATCTCCCCTTTCCTTCCCTCCCTCCCTTCCTCCCTCACATCCTTTTTCTCTTTTTTTCCTTTCATGTAACCATTATAAATACTACAGTGTTGTGTCTGTAGGCTTTTGGTAGTAATTAAATAAATTATTTATACATTTAACACAATCTTGAATTACTAGGTGATCATCTTAGGCACTTAAAAATATAAGAGCCCTTGAAAGCAATATCCAAGCATAGATATTCCATAGCACGTATTATGATCTAAATATTGCTTTTAGTGTAATCGAAGCAGCAAGAGTAGTCACAAGCAGTTGATGGACTATTTTTCAAATTGATTTCAAAAATGTATTTAAGGGGATGATCTTCTAGTCTAGATTACCTATTGATTTTTAATATGAAAAGCTCATTATGTAAGCAGTAACTGCATATAAAAACCTAGCAAACCTTTGCATAAATCCTTTAATTGAATTTCCAGAGCCTGTGGTTCTCCTTTTTTTTTAATTAAATCTATTTCTTTTTTTAAGTGTTACTGTGTAATTTGCATGCTGTGAAGAGGCCCTGTCCCAGATAAAGTGCCATTGATCCTTATTAAACCTCACCTCTGGGCTTGCTTAAAACTAACTGGAAAAATTAAAGTGTTCATGCCGCAGTGCACTTACAGCTTGTGTGATAGGATTATGGAAAAAATAATAAAACTAATTTCCAGGAGAGAATTTATAATGTGAGATTTTATTTTTTTCAATTTGATAATTAATAGTGAAATCATATCATATATATAAATCATATTTCAGCCTATAAATGGAAATGGCAATTAGTAAAGATAATATATACTTGATGTAAAACCATCATGTTACATGCGGATAATCTTTTGGCACTTTAATTTTTTAATTGTAGAAGGAAAGGATTATGAATTCAAGTCCAACACATTAAATGGTGGGTTTCCTTTTGACAAATCTGATTCTTTTACTAGGCACTGTATTAGGAAATTTTTAATTTTAGTGTGGGGAAGTACAAAAGATACAGAGAAAGATACTCTGGTTATGTTTGTGCTAAAACATATGTATTAGAATTACCAGGGGAAAGAAAAATATAAAGACTGCAGTAGGTTTTTCTATTTTTTAATACCTAACATTTGTTATTTTAAAAGCAATAAAATCCCCTAAAGAAATATTCATAATCAATAAGAACACAAAATATGGAATATATTAACTGAGTTATAAAAATGTTTGTAGTATAGCACAAAATGAAAAACACAGCAAGTTATGTACGGTTTAAAGTGTAATCAATTTTGAGGTTGTATACAAGGATATAAATGATAAACACAAGTAGTAGCATTTTTAGTAAAGGCTGTTACAAAATACTGTATTTATGGCCTATTCCATTCTTTTTATAGCTCATTAATGTAGAAAACAAACACAATGTATCCATCTTCTCAGACAGCTTAAAATTCCCTTAAATGATATTTTTAAATGGGAATACTGAGCTCATTTGATCTGTTTCTTCTTTAAGCACGTGTGAGTTTGAACAGGCGTATTTACTGGGGTTCCTTTTCACACTCTGGAAGGAAAAAGTACTGCCCTCCCATCACAAAACAGGGCTGAGCGGAACACCTTTACAGATGGTTTGGTGGTATCCCCCTCCTCTCATAGGGCTCCTTGCCCCCTCCCCATGTCCTGTCCTCCCCCACCCCCCACCCCAAGAAGAACCTTCATCCCTTCAGAAGCTGTATTAATTCTTCCAGACCACAAGGGGGCTGTTGAGTTACTGGTTCACTGCACTCGCTGGCAGGAGAGAGTTTTAATGCTGGTTCCAAAGGTGCTCAGTTTCCTCTGGTACCTATGAACATGCATGCACTATTTGCTCAGCAATCTACCAGTTCAAACTAGACAGCTGGTTCTGGCGGTGAGGTGTGTTTCTCTCTCTCTCTCTCTGGCTTTCTCTCCTTCCCTTGGACAAGTCCTTTCTGAGTAAGCTGAATCTATAATGTAATGTCATTAACTTATTTTCAGTATTTCATTTGGTTTTGATGTTTCCATCATGGCCTCTTTTTTTCCTTTCATTTTGACATTCTGTAGATGTTACTAGCCTGTTAGGATTGATGGAGCATAAGTTTCATGGCTGTGGGAGCCACAAACTTGGGTATCCAGCCTTCCTAAAGCATAAGTAGGATTTAGCAATGCTCTTTTTGTTTCCAGTAAGGTAAGAGTATTTGGAAAAGAAAAGAAAAAAAAACCAAATCTTGGTAAGAAGGGCAAAATATTTGAATTGTTTCCTTTCTGTTTGGATTAACATGCGGTTCAGCACTACATAATTCCATCCATCCATTTATCCATTCATTACCATCACCATCCATCCATTCACCATCCATCCGTCCATCCATCCATCCACCATTCATCCATCCATCCATCACCATCCATCCATCCACCATCACCATCCATCCATCCACCATTGATCCATCCATCCATCTACCATTCATCCATCCATCACCATCACCATCCCATCCATCTACCATCAGTCCATCCAACCATCCATCCATCCATCCACCCACCCACCATCCATCCATCATTGACCATCTATTCATCCACCATCAGTCCATTCAACTATCCATCCATCCATCTACCCACCATCCATCCATCCACCCACTATTCATCCACCATCCATCCATCTATCCACCCATCCAATATGTATTGAATACCTGCTATGTGTCAGGCACTACTTCAGACATTAGGGATATGAATTTGAATTTGGATCAGTCATTGCTTTCAAGAATCTCATTATCTAGTGGGGAAGACAAAGACGTATGCAAATAAATTTAACAAAGGGTAACAGAGACCCAGCTCAGCCTTGGGCTTACTCAGCTTTGTGCCATAACATACATTATAATGTTGCAAGCTTTTTTTACTTATGTCTCTAGTTTATTTGGACTTTATGAAACTAACATTGCTGTAGAGAAATACTTCTTCGTGGTTTGACAGTATAAAAGAAGATACTTTACCTGGTAAAAATGGAGATGACATGTCCTTTTCCCTAGAATAGATTGACATTGGTCTGGTTGATTCCCAAGAATTGTGTGGCCATTGTCATAGGGAGGGTTGACACAGAACCATCTGTAGAATGTGGGTAGTCATCTGCAGGTTGAGGACAGGGGCCAGGGCACCAAATAAAGTGGTGTAAGTATCTGGCCCAGGAGCCTGGACAGTGGCCAGAGGCAGGATTCAGAATTCTACACATGGAACCAGAGCCAAGCTGAGCTAGGAAAAGCCCAACCAGCACAAATTAGAGGCCTCCAGTAACGTTGATCCAACAGCGCTCCCAGTCACTGCCCCTTCCTGAAGACAGTACAGGCAATGACAAAGAAAATGGGGCATGTAAGAGAATTGAGAGGCTAGAAGTGATGATTGTCTTGGCTTCAGAGTCCAGAAGCAGGCTTGCTTAATCTTTTCCAAGCAGCCAGATTTTATCTGAGGCAACCGATGGATTACAGGATTGAGCTACGTTTTATAGAGTATCACAATAGTCAGCTTCTGGAGTTTTTTTGTCCAGTATGATAGCCCCTAGCCACCTCTGGCTATTTCAATTAAAATTGATGAATTAAAATAAAAAATTCAGTTGCTCAGCCGTACTAGCCACATTTCAAATGCTCAGTAGCTACATGAGGTCAGTGGCTACCATATTTGGTAGTACTGATATGGAACGTTGCTGTCATGGCAGAGCCCTCTATTGGATAGCGCTGCTCTAAATAGAAGTCTCCAGCATGTGAAGAATGACCCGTTAGGGTTCCAAAAGAAAACATTACAACTTCCACTTATCCATTAAATTCCTCTGTGTGTTATTAAATGTCTCCATCCATGTATCAGGTGGTAGGTACTACTGTTTTAAGGGCTTTACGTATATTTACATATATCATCCTTTCTAGTATCCTGTGAGGTAGTACTGTCATCCTTATTTTACAGATGAGGACACAGGCATACTGAGTGAAGAGGTGGCAGAATTGGGATTCCACTCAGGTAGTCCAGCTCCTGGTCCTTCCTCTTAACTGCCACATGATATAGGCTCTCAATTAAGAAGATTGATCTTTACAAAAATTGCGTAGATATGTTGACATGGGTGCCCTCCCCAGACCTCAGATAGTGAGGAGCTGAATGCAAGGCATTCTGAAGTAAGGCTGGATATTTCCCTAGGCACGAGGTCATGGCAGAGCCTCTGCTCCTTGTGGACTTTCAACATTGGAAAATGCATCATGGTTTCCCATGTGTGCTTAGCTAAATGGGTTGAGACATTAGATTATCTGGTTTGAACTAAAGCGTCCCTCGCAAAATGAGCAAAAGCCATAAAAAGATTTCTGCAAAGAGACCCATGTTTGAAGTTAGTATTTATAATGCAAATACAAGCAAGCAGTAAAAAAAAAATGGCATCATTGCTAGTTCAGCTCCTCCTAATATGAGCCCTTCATCTGTTACAAAATGAACACAATGACGATTTGATCAGATCTCAGAAGAAATAGATGAAAACCTCCAAAATCTAAGTTAGCACAAAGAGATGTACAACTCCAGGCACTATTTTTAATGATGAGTGTAATTCTCACTGTGTATCATTCCTGGTGATGATCACTAATAGAAGAACACAAGTTTATGATTTATAAGTAAACGCCACAGACATAGACTGAAGTATCTGTCTTGAATTCTTCCTCCTGGTAAAGGTGCACAATTAAAACAGTCTGGAACCTTTAAGCTTTTAAATGGAATCTGTGGTCTCTGCCTGTTTTGGTTTTCACTGTTCATTTGGGTCCTGCTCTGTTTATCTTCTGCCTACTAGAAGAACATCCTTTTAATAGAGTTGAAAATTATGAAATGAAAGCCATTTTGTAAGGAGAAAAAAAAACACATCGAAACAAAGACTCTTGGCTTAGAGACTAAACTTTGATGGGAACTTTGCTGGGTATGCCTTTGTTTATCATTAACTGTGGGAGTGCTCTCCCCACCTTCCACCCCTTAATTTGAAGGTATCCAAAGTTTTTTTAAATACAGTCTGACACTGGTACATAATTGCACTGAGCCTAGTTGACAGAAGTCTGGAAAATTGCAAAGATAGAGGTTTTCCTTGCATTCTGGAAATATTCCCCAGAACTTTTTCAAGCATGCCAAATCTTTTGCTCAGGGCAGGGGAAGTGTGCATGTTTGTGTGAGAGAGAAAGTTTGTGTGTGTGTTCTGAAGGTGATAGGAGAATTGTGTTTGTAAAAACTGTGCAGAAATAACATGTATCTATGAACGTTTCCCATTCGTCTTTCTGGTGCTGGCACTTTAAAATATCTAATTTCTGTGCCAAAAGGGAACCCTCGCTTGCCCCGAGATTTCTTAACTCCCTCTGTATCTCTGGTTAATGCTGACATATCCAACATGTACATTTCTGTTATGTTTTGTTTCCACATGCTTTTTGAGAGCATGTCTCACGAATAATAACTTAGAACCTTCTTGCTACTGCAGTGCCCTCTCTGAGAAGTAGGTGGATATGACACATCTGTTTGGATGGATTGGAGGCACAGATGGTGCTGTATTCCTTTACATCAGAATTCCGTAATCCCTATTAGTGAGACAGAGGTGAAAGAGCTCACTTGGTTTTTCCAATGTCGAATAGCTCCACAGTTTTGTTTGGTTTTTATTTTAATTAACCAGTATTTATTGAATGCTTACTGAGCCCTGTGCTAAGTGCTCTGCATGTGATTTCTCATGTCCCGACCACCCTGTGAAGTGGCTAATATTATTATCCTCACTTCTAACAGTGAAGAAATGGAGGCTCAGAGAGGTTAAGTAATGGGCTCAGTGTCACACGGCTGGTCAGTGACAAAGTGCCTGTTAGCACAACTAGCCCCCATTAGCACCAAGACTGTTTTCCAGAACCATGTTGTATGAGAGTCAGCGGTCTGACAAAGAACATGTATTTCATTTTTCTGGGGAGGGACCCCATCTTACTCATCTGTTTTGCTGTACCCAGAAAGAGTGCCAGGCCCACAGGAGACAGATGGCACCCTCTGTTAAGAGAAAGGCCTGCAAAAGAAAGGGCCATTCATAGATGTTCCTGGACGTGGGTTGGTGGTGAGCATCCTGGGTCTGTGGGAACAGAAGCTATGCATGTTGGGGGACCACTTTGGGAAAGGGTGAAACATTCCGGTGCAGTATTTTGGGAGGAGCCCGCGAACCTGAGGGTCACTGAAGCTTACTCTTGGTTAGCGTCAAGGTTGTGCCAAGGCCAAAATTACACAAAACCAAGATGGAGATGCCTCCGTTGACATCAGTGTTTCATTCCTTCCGTTTATTCTACTTTTTCTAGGCCCTCAAATGTGAAAGCCACTTTGATGTTTCTGATTTGGTGTTGAAGCCGTATGAAAAATGCTCTGTGTTTCTGCATGTTCCCTTCTGCAGGAGAAACCAGCCAGCCCCCAGGAAGTGTGCCTCAGGGAAGTCCTCCATGTGCAAAGCATTCTCTGACATAGGAGACTTTGAAAATGCTTTCCTTTTTACCTGCATCTGGGTAGATTTTTTTTTTCCAGTAGTTTCTTAATGGTCTTTAGTGAAGGAAGTAAGTGGCACTGATCAGTGAAGGTGGACAGTAAGATTTATAATGTATTTGTGCTAGCTGATTGCCAACAGAACCGGCCTTTCCCAGCGGTGCTGTACGCAGACTCGGAAAATCAATAGGGATTAACCTCTGACCTCCTTCACATACTTATACTGTGGGCTGCATCGCTTACCAATATTTCATCTGTTTCACTTAGCCGCTGTTACTTACTCAATAATGTGTGGCCGGTCTCACAAGATAACTAATTAATTTTTTAAAATGCAGCATCACTTGTAACTGTGATAAAATATCAAACCTTTGGAAATCAAGGCCCTTTTGGTTTATTTATTAAACTCACATTAATTAGTCTTAATTAAAAAAAAAAACGGGAAAGGGAGAGAGCTAAAACTCTAGGGTTTGCTTGGCTCACAAAAACCCCCTTGTGGTTCTCAGTTGGGGGACTTCTGTGGCTCTAACAGAGCAGGTGTGCCCTGGTGTGTCATTTGGAACATGGGCCCCTTTCAGGAAAATTGCTACTCTTACCTTTTAGACATATATATATATAATTTTTATTTTCCCTGTGAAAGGGACATTTGTAGATAAATAAGCAAATATGCCATCTTTTGCCCCCAAATGCCCCAAAGGGACATTTGTAGATAAATAAATAAATATGCCACCTTTCGATGAAATGAACCTAATGTATGATTTTTTCTAAGGAATCAGAATTAACTTTAATAAATTCTATTTGCAATGTATGCAGAAGTTTGTGTAAACGTATGTTTGTATGAGCTGCCCTCAATTACGACTACATAGGATGAAAAGGGCGCGGATTTGTAGTAATACACTTTTTTACCTTTCCCTTTAAGCTTTGACATATAATAAAGTGCTGTGCATTTGTCATAAAAAATTGAGATTGTTGTAGATTTTCCTTCATCCAAGACCCTTTTGTTTGCAAATTTTTTTTTTTTTTTTTGCAAGTATACCTATTCCCCAGAGTTTACTTACAGTTTGCTATTGATCCGGCAGCTGGTATTTGAATTGGTCGATGTCCTCTGTAACTTGTTTAAGATACCCTACCTGAGCTATTAGTTTAAATAATGTATTCATAAATTGATTAATCATTACAGTAAGACTTATTAGCTGCATTTATATCTGCGTGTTATCCACAATTGACTTGTACTCTAATAATCACGCATACTTAAGCAGAAGTTGGGTTTTACACCACAATTTAATAATTATCAAGGTGAAAAACAACAGTATTTGTGTGCAGAAGTGGAGGCAGGGCTTTAAAGGTTGGGCTCGCTCAGCAGATTGTTACTTTTACTTTTCTTAGGTAAAATAGACAGTTCTTCCCCCAGAAAATGACACATAGGAAGTGGACCAAATTCTGTCAGCCTCAAAGAAATGATCGAGTTTGCTGAAGCTGTCCTGGCATCAGGGTTCTGGAAGATGGATGGGGGCAGAGAGGGCAGAATTTGAAGGGTCTCCATTTCTCGAATAGCCGCCTCCTGGGGGGTAGTCTTTCCACTGGCTTTTTAGGGTGCCCGCTTCCCCCCACACAGCTCGTGTGCCTGTAGGAGACCCGTGCTCCACTCTGCCCCCCGGTGAGGTTGACCACCCCAGCACCCCAGCACAGACGTGCAAAATAGCAGCTGAGTGGGGCCGCCTTACACCCAAGCATGCCCCACAAAGTAAGCTGGGGCAACTATGGGAAGACTCCATGCGGGTTCCCAAGCAGAAGGGAAACAAGTCAACTGAATATAGAGCTTGGGGCTACATGCACTTCTTAAAAAATAAATTTTATTGTTTAGAGCAGTTTTAGTCTCAGAGCAAACTTGAGTGGCTGGTGCAGAGAGTTCCCACATACCCTGTGTCCCCACACACGCACAACCTCCCTCAGCTGCACGCTGTAACCAGACTGTAACAGTTTTGTTAAACACTGTCTCTTGGGGAGCGGTTGGCAAATTATGACTTTGCATCGGGCCTGCCTGACTGGGCCATTCCTGACACCTTGGTGTAGCCCCGTCTCGGGTTTCTCTCTGGGGGTGGGATTCTCTTAGGCTCTTTCCACTTGATCCTCCCTAGAAGTCAAACCCCCTTTCTTCCTCCCATTTGGCTGGAAAGTCATTTTGCCTCACCGCATGATTTTTCTACTTCATAAATCCTCCTTCCAAGCATTATTCAACAGACTGCTAAATTAATATATACAGTGTTCTTTCGGTAACGGTGAGCGGGGCCTGTCTTGCGGCGTGCATTTGTTCAGCTGTGTTGAAAGAGCGCTGCCCACTGCGTGAAGGACATCTGCTCACAAGCGAGCAATTGTGCTTCTGATGCGGGGCAGCACCTTCGCCTCGAAGCCGGCTCCAGATGAAAGAACAGATTGCCACGGAGCCGCTTTTCTGAGGATCCCTCTCCCCAGCATGGGGCTTCATACATTATTGAGAGCAAACCTACTTTCCCCCGCTACTCCTCACTGCACTTACTTTGCCAACCTTATTCAGAATGTCAGCATGGATCACTTTCCTACAAAGGCATAACGGGCCAGCCAGGAAGCTTCAGCAGATAAATTATTTACAGTGTTTAATTATCATCATACAGATTTATTAAACTTCTTGGTTACCTAGGAGCCCGAGTAGCTGCCGTAAAGAGCTTGCTAAACTTTGAACAAGAGACGTTTTATTGGAAAACAAAATCCCTTTGTGAATGCGGCTACCGTGTGTCCCGTGTCTGGGTTGGGGTGAGGGGTCCGTGACTGTGCTGGCAAGTGGCTGACAACCGGCTCTTGGGGAGGGCGGCCGGCTCGGATTTTCAGCGTTCGCTGCTGACCGCCACGTACAGACGCCACGGGCAACAGGAAGTTACGGGACGTGGAGGTGCGCGTCCGCGCCGTTCTGTGTACGCCCTGTATGGTTACCGCACCGCACAGACGCGGTAGACACAACCTCCAGAGCCCGGCCGAGCAGCCAGGCGCACTGTAATCACTCACAGGGATTGCGTTTTCAGTATTTCTTGCCTTTGTTTTCTCCTAGAGCTTACTTAATTGTGAGTTCATGTCCTTTAACGTCTAACGGTGGGCGTGTCCAGCAACCCGTCCCTCGGATTCCTGGAGATGTAGCAGTTGGCTCTCTGGAGTCGGTCAGATCCGGAGGCAGCACACCGCGGTGTGTTTGACTGACTGCCAGTTTTAAATTGCATCCTGGGTTCGGATGAAGTTCATGATCTATTCCTAATTCAGGCTCATTCCGTACAGGGCATCCCTGCACCATTTTCCGCTGGGGTGTGACGAGCCGGTTGGCATGCTGCTAAGTGTCCTCGACAGCAAGCAGACACATGTACCCTGACTGGTACATCCCAGACGATTCTGTTGTACTGATATTGAGGACAACAGTATTTTGCCAGAAGCTGTAACAAGATGATTCTGTAACAACAGCATGGTGACACCAGACTATGTTTTGCAATTTTCTTTAATATTTATGCTGGATAAATAATTTATCCCCCCTTTTTTTTTCCAGGTTTTTTTTTTTTTTTTCCATCCCGAGCATGTTGATATAGACAGGTGCTAGGTTTTCCTGAATGACTGAAGCAAGGATGTGGTTATTCTTCTCCCCCGCCCCCAAAACAGACGCGTCGGCAGAGCTGAGCCTCGGGGAATTGTTGGCACAACTCTGCATCCCATCTACTAATCCGAGCTAATGAGATCTATTAAGGACCAGCCCACACGTTTGCATATTATTAATATGATATCTTTGCATGGCATTAGGACATCAGGACCACCATTAGCTCAGGTTTTGGAAAACTCAAAGTCATGGCTCGCCTGTTAGCTGACAGTTCCTGCAGAAGCTCCTGGTAGCCTGGGTGCCTTTTCAACCTCGGCAGTGTTGACATTCAGTGCCGGATCATTCTTTGTTGTGGGCTTCTGTTCTATGCATGTTAGGATGTGTAGCAGTATTCCTGTCCTGTGTCCATTACACACTAGTAGCAACCCCTCTTTCCAAGTAGGGATAACCAAAAATGCCCCCAGATATTGCCAAATGCCCTCTGGCGGGAGGAAGGCAAAACACGCGTTCTAGAGCCATTGTTCCTAACTATTTAGAGTGTTCAGGAAAGGGAAAGTAGAGATTGTCTCATTGCATTTAACCCATTTCCAGGAACCTCTAGCCCCGCAAATGACTAGAATTAGGAATAAAGTAACTTTATGTCACCAAATCAACTTGTGCCCAGGGGACCTAGACTGGAGGGAGAAAAGCAGTGTTTCTACTCAGGGGCCACTAGCCCACATCCCCCAGGTTCCATCAGAAGTGCGGACATGATCAGAAAAGGGCCCTGCAGAGTGGGTGGAGCTGGCCATTTCTTTCTCAGAATGCTGCTCACTCTGGTGTCTGAGCTCTGGAGTACACAGCTCTCTCCCTGCGGCCTTGGGAGTGTGCCTTGTGGAGCTTCCTGCTGCCCTTGGCTGGGGATGGAGGGGAAATGGGAAAGGATGCTCCTTATCCTGATATCCTTCAAGTTGACACAGTCTCAGCAGTTAGTGCAGAATGGATTTTGGGATTGCTCTGTGGATTCTCCAAGCTCTCTCCCAGGAGCAGAGCAAATTTTGGCAGCTGGACTCTGGTGGCACCGTTCATATCCTAGTCTAGGGGAAAGGTGCCCCTGGAATCGCGCCATGTTTCACCTGCACAGTGGTGCCCGTTTTCCCACCCCAGGAGGGCTGAGATTGAACATTTCCTGGGTTTTCCTCTGCAGACGTAGGGCTTTCTGGTTTTCCAGCTGAATCTGCCGGTATGGCATCTGAACATGATGGGATCCATTCCTTGCTGGCCCTGCCTTGCCCCTGGATCCTCAGGTAGCTGCTCCGAGAGCCTCTGGAGCTGCTGTGGGGGTCGCTTTGGGAATCCTGTGCTCATCTGGCAGCATCTGAGACAGTGACTGTGATGAAATAGGGCAAGTTGTGAGTCAGGCAAATGCTGGAATGTTCCTTGTGGGTCACTTAGGAGCACTTGACTTCACCTTTCTGAGTGTTAGTTTCCCCAGCTGTTAAGTGGACATAAGGATGTCTCCATGGCAGAGTAGCTGGGTGATCAGGTTAAATAATGAACGTTCACATCCTTCTCAGCTGTGTTCCACAGGAGGCCTTGGGTAAACGATCCCCACTGCTGCTGTTCTGTTGGTCTTACTACCATTGGACGTTCCCTCACCTGTTGGCACCAGGCTGCCTTGACCCCCCCTCCCAGTAGGACAGAAGACCTCCCCTAAATCCTGCGGTGAGTGGGCCCTTTCAGAAACAGTTAAAGAGATTAGTGATTATCTGCTTACCTTTCTGGCTGAGACGAGATTTCCTGCTTGTTACTAGTGGATCAATAGCAAAAGCACATTCTGTTATGTTTTCCTAGGAGTCATTGATCGTGCCCAGCCTCAGTTTCCCTACCTGCGAAGCGAGTCTAACCAGGATGATAATGAAGCTAGGTCAGGTGAGGTTGGCGGTCACACACGACAGTGGGCCGCTACGTGAGCGCATGTGTTCTTTCCATGCCCCCGGGCTGGTGGCGGTCACTCAATGTGGACTAATGAGCTGCTGCGCCGAGGGCGTTTTCTTTCTTCGGTTGGCCAGATATCCAAGCTGGAGCCCTCACTCTGTGAACCTGGTAACATTACATTTCAGTATCTACAAAATGCCATTTGTGAGAAAGCAGTAGGGAGGTTTCTGAGTACTTTTCTTCTAACCACTTCTCCAGTGACGCTTGAAGTTTCATTCCTCCCTTGGAAGAAATCAAGTATGTATGCATGCATGTGTGTAACGTGTGTGTGTTACATGTTTGAATATCTAAACTGAATCCAGAAAGGACTAGTATTTCCGAAAAGTTCTAACTCTGGTTCTTTGCGAGCGCACAGCCCTGCTCTCCAGGGTAAAAGACTCAGATGGAAATGACAGTGGGCTGAGCACCCAAACTGGGGCTTGTGATGATGGGAAGGTGCCATCCTGGGGTCCTCACGACATGGAAGGGGAGTTCAGGGATCCTTGGAACAGGTTGTGTGCTCTGTGAGACCACGGTGCTGGCTGGAGCCCTTGTCACCAAAGGGGCTGATACCCAAAGGGGGTATCGTTGGTGTGGGTAGCAGTCGTTGGAGAAGGGGGAGCTCACAGAGAGTCGGATGATTTTAATGTTTATATTCCGCTGGGGTAAGCTCTAACAAAGACCCATCATTTCCCAGATAACCAATTCTTTTAAAAGAACATCTGTTGAAACTGGCAATTTACATTCTTCTTAAAATACAGAGCGACATAATTAACCCTCTGGGGAGACTAATATTAGTTTATTAGAGACAATTTCTAGTTCTGTTTATTTTTACACTAAACGATTTGTTCAGATTGGGGAAAAAAATTTTTTTTTTGGTTACGGTGTGGGTTTGCTTTTATTTTGGGTTGACTTTTCCATATCAAGGACACACAAGGTAAATAGCTAGGTGATAATATGTGGTCACAGTGATCATCAGCCGTGAACGAATAGAAGCATGCTGAAAGTACTTGATAGTGTGTGACATGTTAATAACTTGGCATTATACTAATGTTCAGGGCTAATTAGTCTCTCTTAAAGTGACCTGGTCTGTTATCAATGTGCATGTATTTGTGTGGTTCCCTTTGTCTTCAGTCACCACATTGGGCTCCTTTGGCTCTCACAACTGGTGGAATTGTCTTGTGCTCATCGCTGTCATGCCTATAAATTGATTTACACTCTCCACAAGAAGATCCTGAACGCTCAGTTGTTCCCAACACTGGACTAGTTTCAGACTTCTGGCTTATGTGGGCAGAGGAGAGATAAGACAGGGCCTTTTGACATTGTGTAGAGGCCAAATGAAACGGAAGTCCCTCTAATAGTTCAGATGTCCTTCTTTGAATTGGAAAGCACCCACTGGAACATCCAACCATTTTGCCCTCAGTTCCGTATCCTGCAGCAAAGTATGATGACTCCTCAAGTATGGGGATTCCTTACCAAGTAACCTTCTACTTCTCTTCCCCAATATAAGCACTCAGATACTCCGTGAACTCAGTGGCTCAGAACGTTCCCCCATCACCATTTGCCCTACTGCCAAACAGGACTCATTAAAAGAGCTCATAAAACTACTATGAGCCCATGCAAAAGAGTCGTTGTGAACTCCTTGGCTTGGTTCACGAATCCCTTACCTGGCCCCAGGCACCTGCTGCAGCCCCCTTTCCTTCCCCTTCCTTCCACTGGCCAACTTGGTGCCTCAGCCAACCTGAGCTAAGGTCACCAGGCTGACTCATTGGTGCTAGCTGTGCCCTCGCCCCGGTCTCACCCTGTCTGTTGGCAAACTCCTGTTCATCCTTCAGAACCCAGTTATTGGCATCATATCTTCCATGAAGCCTTCCCAGAGCTTTACTCGCCTAGACAACTGGTCACTCCCTCCCTGGTGCTACCCTGACATGGTGGGTACAGCCCTGCCATGCTTGTCCAGGCACACAGTCATCTTCCCCACCGCATGACTCACTCCTTGGCAAAAAGGATTGGGCCTTATTCCATTTCTAACCCTGGCCAGGCACCTACTAGGTGCTCAGTGAACAATAGTTGAATTTAATTCTCTCCCTTCCCTCATGTTGATCTGTGTTTAAGATCTAATGGTGCTCAGTGCCTTGTTTTCTATGAAGTATAAGAGGGTGCATTGCATGTATGTGGGAGTGATTACAGAATCCAATCAAACTCGGAATCGCTGACTCACACCTGGAGTTTCTTTATTTGCAAGCTGGAAGATGAGGGCTGAATTTGAAACCCCAGGAGAAAATGTAAGCATATGAAGAAGTGATTTTGAATAACAGTCATTTGGTGGGGGGGTGGAGCACCAGATGCCTCTGGAGACCCAAGCACCCCACCCCCCTCACCCCCCCCAGCCATTGTGCTTCCTTTCCATCTTTCACTGAGATGCTGCATCCCACTTGCTGTTTGTTAACACCATCACCTGGCTGTCTCCCTGCAACTGGATCATCTGAGTGTAGCAAGTGATACTTCCCCAAAGCACAGAACGGGAAGGCTTGAGCCCAGGGTCAGTAGAAATGGAAAGAGGCACCTGTTATCAGCCACACAGTCATGAAGAAAACATGTCTTCTGAAGGTGTGTGTGTCCTCCCATTGAGTCATTTATTTCTTGTTTCTTTTTTATCCACTAACCATTGGGCAAATTGACCGATGATATTGTCCACTGGAGGGACCACCTCGGTGACCGTTTAGCAGTTAAGCCTGTTCCTGTCACTCCCTTGCCTCACCTTAATCATCATATATAAAACGCAGTGTGTTGAAATCAAATATATTCAACGTCCAATCCACGTTGGGTTGATTTTGTATAACATAAGAGTGCTTGGCTACATCTAGAACCATGACAGAAAGCAAGAGATGGGCTCTGACCTTTGACCTCGGGGGTCATAGTCCAAGATTTGTTACTAGGAGGTGTTTACAGGATTCATGTTCCCTTATTACCTCCCAAGTGTGACTGGATTTATGTTGAGATTTTCTTTATATATTGGCTTAGGGAAATTTTATTGTGGTATTTATGTGCCCTGAATGATTTGCAGTAACTTACAGAGTTATAATTCAGGAGGTAATTGGTTCTGAGAGAATATGCATCATCATATCAAAATGTGTTTTTTTCCCTCAGTTTGTAATCTTTTGACAAATAACCAGGAACTTTATCCCTCATATGTTGAACACTTGTGTGCTGTGAGTATGGGAATGGTGAGTACGCGGTGTGCACGCATTGGTGTCCCAAGTCCTGTACCCGTGACAGACATCAGTAATCAGTCCTGCTCAGCAGGCTGCTCTAAGTAACCATTACTAATCACATGGAGTCAGTGTGGGAGATACTCCTTATCTACGATCCTAGCAAAGTGATGCTTTGATAAAAGCATCCCAGTTCTTCCTGCAGAGTACATACTGGCCCCCTGTGCAGTGGTCTGGTCACACCTTTGGGAATCTGATTCCCAGTGATGTTTTCCTGCCAGAACTTGGCCTTCCTTCTGGAAGATGTCTGAAAAACTTTGAACCAGTTAACTAATGGAATAATATAAGTTTCCTATTTCCCTTGTCTGCCCGGGCCTGATGCTCATTCTCCAGCCATAAGAAAATGTCCTATGTTAAGCATTTGCATACTGAAACAGGTGGCTAGCATTGTTCTGGTCTGGAAGCTTCCCTGGAAGAGTAAGGGTTCATTGCAAGATCCATTGCAGCGGCAAGCTTACCCAGTTCATTGGAAGTATAATTTGGTTTACACATGTGACATTTCAGGAACATATCTGTTACATCAAGCTATGTCCACTGCTGTGGGTAATTGATGCGTGTGTTCATTATTTCCTTTTATAGCAGACAAGAACAATTGCATTAGGTCATTCTTGCCACAGTATCAGTTGGCTTATTTGTAAAATATCTTTGGGGTGTTTAAAGAGAATCATTTGTTTTATGAGTTCTCATTAATGACATGACAATGAAAAACCACATAATAAATACAGCTAACACCTTATATGCATATACGTATTTAATACATGGCACCTTTTCTGCGCATTTTACATAAATTAAACCCTTGACACGATCCTATCCCCATTTTTGATATGAGAACATTGAGGCACATAGAAAGTAAGTAACAAGGCCAAGAGCATGCACCCTGTAAAGTCTGTGTCCTTACCCACTGCATGGTGAGTGGCCATCCTTAATTTCCTCACCCTTTGTGTAGATGAATGGCACACTTTCTTATTGAGCAGGGCCTGGATTTCTGGCTTTTATGGTGATTGGAAGGCCACAGAATTGGGAACCAGAGACTTAGGGGAGGTCTGGAACTCAAGGCCAAGTCTTTCATTTTGCATTTTGGATGGATTGATAAATAAACATGAAAGGAACATAAAGCAATAAGCAAACAAAAGAAAACAAAGCCAGCAACAAATAACTTTTCTGCTTCTTGCAAAGTCTTTTGTTGGGCAGAAGCCCTGCAAAGCCCTTTCTGATGCAAAGGCCAGGAGTCTTGTGTGTGAGCCTCACACATGTGCTTTGCCTGGAAATACCTCATCTCCTGGGTTTGCAGGGTCATGGTTTAATGGGCTGTACAGCAGTGGCTTTTTGAGGAAAAGAAACTGAAGGCTTGGCCATAGGTCCTTGAGTCAGCACATTGAACTTTTCATCAATTAGCTCCTCCCCCCATCTTTATGGTATGGCTTTTCCTGTAATTGCAGTCAGGATCCTATAGCTGGAGGAAGGCCTGTCAATTGAGTGAGAGGCTGATGTCCATTGCATGGTGACAGCCGATTCTGAGGGTTTTAGGCCCGTCCTTAGAGAGGCTTGTTATTTCCTCCTTAGGTACTTTGCCCCAACTCAGTTCACCACCATCTCATGGACGGAGGTGTCTTTATTCCGTGGCTGAGCCCAGGAGGTCAGGCCTCTTGGACATGACATATTGCAAAGTAGAGATGTTTCATTGATTTGTATTGTTTTTAATTAAAAATCATTTTTTAAATATGCATCTGTGTACACACAGGAAAAGGTTTGGAAAGATGAGCAGCGGACTGTTCATCAGGCCGTACCCCCGGGGAGTGGGGCTTGGGTAGGAAGCCATAGGAAAATGATCATGGTTTACTGTAGACCAATGTGTCCTCGATTTTTTTTTTTTTAATGAACATGGATTACTTTCATAATTTCAAATTACTTTGTAGTTAAAAAATCAAAATCAGTACACGGTTCTCAGAAATTCCCTAGGAGAGGAGGGGTTAAATGGGAAACCACAAACTCTTCTAAACCCCTGATGGGGTGTCTTAAGCTGAATTACGGATTTTCATTTTGTGTCTCATAATTTTTGGCCAATTAGAGCTCATACTTCTTTTGGACTCTTTTCCACAGGGTGTGATTCAGCTTCCCTGGTCACCCGTCCCCCCCTTGCCCCCCGCCGTTCCCCATCTTGTTTTTCTTCAGATTCCCAGAGTCCTCATTGCTAGTCCCATCCACCCGTCACCCCTTTTGACTGCTGGAAACACGATGTCTCTCCTCAGAAGGGTTAGGAATACTCTCTCCCATTCATTTGTCCTTTCCCTGTTGCTGAAAAAAAAATCAAGCACGTTTGTAGTTATCGTTGGTGTTCTGCCTTATTAAAGTCCCATACAAATAAGGGGCACGTTGGCAAAGCAGATGCCAAGGTGTCCTGTGGTATGCAACACCCACTGGAGAATTTCATATCTGTGGCGAGTGGAGAGTGGTGTTTAAGAGACGAATCCTGTCTGTTGGCAGGTGGTTGGCATAGACTGTGGGCCTGGTTCACTCACCCGGCCACACTCATAACCTGAGGGAGGCCTGTACGTCTCTGCAACCACTGCATTTTCCGTGGGCGTGTTGTGACAGATGGGTTTGTCCACCTTGCTCCCTCTCGGGCACGTGGGTGTTAAAGGTGAGGACATGAGCTACACACGCCAAGTCTCCGGTTTTCTACTGACAGAGGCCTCTCAGGACCATATTGCTGACAACACGCTACATCAGGCCACAACAGTGGCTTTCATTTTGCACCATGGGATTGTGTTGGCTGTCCCCAAGGGGGCTGAGGAGCTCGGGCCCGAGACGTGGCCATTTCGCTCTAGCCACCCCTCCCCCCCACCTTCCTCTGGGCCATCTTCGCAGAAGGAGAGAGGTTGCTGCTGACCACAGACGTCCTCACTCACCAGCTGTCTCCCTCCCAGCTCTGTCAAGCCACTGAGAAGGAGAATGTTTAAGTACTCAGAAGTCAAAGGGGCTGAATTTTGCCAAGAACGATGTTAATAGGAAACTTGGGAAGAAGGTGTGGTCAGGGAAGAAGGCGTGGTCAGGAAAGTGTGTGCAGGGTGCTGTGGGCACATCGGGTGCTAAGGCCCAAAGCTCCCTGTGTGAATCAGCCTTTCACCTTGGCATCCAGTGACTGTCGACCCCGGCCAGGTAGCTGCTGCTCAGGCTCGGGGTGTAGGTGACTGGGGACACACCGAGGCATACGCACTGGGGAATTGGGACCATGCGGCTCCCTGAAGCTGTAGATCCATAAGAAGAGCCCATCTTTTGCTCTGACAACAGGTTTTCTTTCGACATTATTCAGAATGTGTTCCTTTCTGAGATTTTTTTTTTTTCAGTTTTGTATTGGACTTTATTTTTTAGGGCAGTTTTAGTGTGAGTGACAGGTTCAGAGATTTCCCTTATATAGCCCCTGGCCCACAAATGCACAGCCTTCCTCACGATCAGCATCCCCACCAGAGTGGTTAGGATTGATGACTCGTTCTTGAGTTATAACCAGGGCTGGACTCCGTCACCTGTAAAACCTTACTATCGCTCCTGGCCATTAGGAGAAACCTCGGGCAAAGGCAACTGGTTCTCAGGTCTGAGTTTATAAGCTCTGCATTCATGAAGTCAAATAAGTTCGAGCTATGGGTCTGTTTGGGTTTATACCAATGGCAGTGATTGTTGAATAGTGAATGGGCGTTAGGCTAATTGGTGTGTTAGCCGGAAGAGTGTGTTTATATTGCCCCCCCACACCTTATGGTATGTTTGATAAATACTTGTGTGATTGGATCTAAGCATTTTTCACGATGAGCGAGTGTCCCACGATGAGCGAGTGTCCCACGGTGTGAATGCTCAGGACCACGTTATGGGGACAGTGGCTGGGCCCAGAGATGTCACCCTTAGCTGATTTTCACCAAGGCTGTGTTGTTTTATGCCCCTTCACCTTCCCCTCCACCCCCTGAAAAAAATTCAAAGGCAGACTATATACTAGAGGTACTAAAACTTAGGAAAAACATATTTTTCGGGGAATTTGACATTTTTAAGGAAATCATCAAGGTTGTCAACATAAAGGGGAAAAAAAGAACTTGGTTAGGCTTTCTGTCGTGTACTTTGTGGTTTAGTCTCATTACTAGGTAAACATCCTTCTGTCACTCATGGGGCCAACCCTTCTGCTTTGGGAGCTTATGGGGCACGGGCTGGAGGAGGCCCGGCTTTGCCCCACCTCCGGGCAGGGTTGCCAGGAAACACGGCTCTTCCCGACTCCCCGTGCGCTGCGCACAAAGTGTATGATGAAAGAAAGCCTTTCGCACTGGGAGGCACTGCCTATGATGCTGGGGCCGCGAATGAGGCAGAGGCTCAGAAAGGCCTGAGCACGTTTGCCCTAAGGGGAAATTAGTGACCCACAAAAATTGGGAGCTCTTCATGATAAGAAAAATTCACAAGGGCTGTTACGTTGTTTTATTGATGCAGTGAAAAAAGCACAGAGGTGTTTGTTTATGGCGATTCTACATCCTTTTTTCCTCAAATAGACACACAGCCTCCCCAGTTGCATCCCCTTTGTTGGCATTGAGAGATAAGCACAATAATGATGGAGTTAAGACTGACTGTTACAAAGGCTAAAGGAAAGATTCGGAGGACTTTTAGTCTATTAACTATATGAGACTTCTTAATAGTTTGGCTTAAGGCAAAAATGATTTTATTCTTGTTTCATCCTCGATGAGTCAATAATTAACCGAGTTTGATTAAAACTGAATTTTACTAAGTATGAAAACCATCTGGGCTTTTGTCCTTCCATGTGAAAAATAGTGAGGGTCCTTGTCTCTTAGTAGTTCAAGGTGTCCAGTCTGGGGGGTGAGACTCATTGGGATTGCTCTGCTTGGGGCAGGCCACAAGCCACACACTGTTATCCATCTCGACTTGCTTCTGACTGAGATTCAGCACAGTACATGGCACCGTCTTTCTGGATGGGCTTGGCTCATGGAGAACCCCTGGCTGTCTCCCAGCCCCTTTGGAATAGTCTCTATTTTTGCTCCTTTCGGCCCCTGTTTTGCCTCTTCACTTTTCACCTTCCTTAACCTTTCTAAATGACCGGGGGTGGGGAGGGGGAGGACTCATGGGGATTTCCTGTATTTGGTAACCAGCAGAGACTGCAGGTCACTAAGTGTTGCCTCTGGGTCCATGATGCTTGCTTCTGGAAGGGCTCCGTGCATGGTGGCCCAGAGCTCCTTGGCCAGCAACCATCAGTGCATTACTCATAACTCCTATGCATTTGACTTTTTCTCCCACCAGGTTTCGTCTCTTCAAGAGTAAGGACTGGGTTTTATTTATTTATTTTTTTACCTGTGGCTCCAGTATCCAGCACAGGGCTTGACACAAGCCAATGTAAACTACATCTATGGAATGAACTAGTGAAAAAAATAAGCTCAAGGCAACGTGGGTCCCTTTGTCTCTGGATGCTGAGAACTTGAATTTCGTGCCGTGGGGCCCCTCCCTTACATTCCATCTTTATGTGCTATAAATAGATATTCCTGCTCCTGGCTAACTAGGATTAAGTAGTACCAAATGCTCCTCACCATTTCGAGGCCTCTCTGCTTTGAGTCATTTAGAAAGGAGGCACAGGGGCGGATGGGGGAGGAAGTGGGCCGGAACTTGGTTTCTGCACCCAGGGAAAGAAAAACAAAACAAAACAAAACAACAAACCAGGAACACAGGCAGGAATGGTGATGAGCACACGTTGAGGGCTTTGGCGTGTGATGCCAGGGTGGGAGCCCACATTGGACCAAGGGGGACGTTTCAGTGCAGGTTTGTCAGCCTAGGTATGCTACGGCTTCGATGCAGGGCAGTACTAATTGCATGATTGTGTGTGCAGTGGGGGAAAGACGGGTCTTTAAAAAAAAGTGTATGGATCGCTTGGCATTTACTGTGGGTGTTAAGTCTGCGTTCCACTTGCCAAGATTAAATTAAATCGTCCCCACTGCTGTTCAGTCTTACTCTGCACAAAGCATACCCATCCTTTCTGTACTTCTTTCTCCCTTCATCTTTTTTTTGTTTTTTTTTTTAAACACACTGTATGCTGCCTCCCTGAGTCGACCATGGTAGGATCTCACCACATCGAGCAAACTGTGGCAAGATGTGCCAGGCACATGCTGTTGGAACACCTGCCTGAGACACCTGAGCATTTTTGTGTGACTGGGGGTGGGTAGACGACTCGTTGCAATTTACAAAATGGGGGGCTCAGCTTGGGTGTCATCTTGATTATTTCTGAACAGCCTTCCAGCTGGACTAGTTTTCGGGAACACATGTATGTTTGTGCTGGAAGCCCCAGTAATATCATTTAATCCAAAAGCTTTTTTCTACGATGAATTATTCAGGCAATGTTTTCCAAAATTGCCATTGATCAGTACAGACCCGGAGAGAGAGCTTGTACAGCAACGCGTGTGCTGGGCTTGCTCGGGGTCGGTATTTTCTGGCTCAAAGTAGTTCCAAAAGAGAGAATTCAAAGCCAGTGTGTTTCTTTCTCTGGGCAGTGAGTGATGCAGGTACCACACTCAGGTTTACTGATGTTTAGCTTGGATTAAAACCCAGCCCGGGAAAAGGGAAATATGTGTAGCCTTGCTGGGGTGGAGGTGGGGGGAGGCTTTTATCCTTAGGCACTCCATAGTGAAGAATGTTGGGTGAGACACAGGGTCAGCTGAGTGCTAGTGATTGAGGTTCTCAGTTAATGCCCACACAATTCTGAACTTTGAACATAAACACTCTCCCCTAGACACAAACTTTGGGTTTTTTTTTTTTTTTTTTTTGGTTTTTGGTTTTGGGTTTAGTATCATGAAATGTCTCTTGGAACAGTGCCTGCCTGTTGTAAAAAAGCAGACAAGTTGGTTCAGATGTCTTTGTTTGTGTAAATACTTCGGCGTTATTTGTGAAAATCGTCCAGGATGACCACGTCCCACCTGCTGGGGCCACATGTAGACACATCTGTGGGGTTTTAGATGCGAACATGGAAGAATGGGAAGAAACAGAAAGCAGACTTCCCAGCTTTCTCTTTTCAGTGGACTCTGGCTTTTTTGCTGTCTTTCTCCCGGCCAGTGGTCCTCAGCTTTGGCTGTGCATTCGAATCACCTGGGAAATTCTTTAGACATAGCGATGCCCCAGGGTAATTAAATCCAGATCTCTGGTGGGTGAGGATGTTGCTCTTTTTCTTATTTTTTGGTTGGGTGGGGGGCGGTGAGGGCTGAAAAACTCCTGTAATTCAAAGTGCCTCATCATCAGATTTTGGGATCTGGGGAAAGATAATTCCTTCTGGAGTTTATGTAGAAAGTTTCTGGGACTGTGGAGTTGGGTCAAATCTCCCTCTTTGCAAAAGTGGGATTGGGATTCCAGCTTGACCCAAGGTTCTAGGGTGCTTTTCTGGAATCTGACACCATTCCCTCTACTTTCTGTCCTTTTCTTCCTTCACACAGGACACTTTTATATGCCCTGGAGCTTTGTGGGGGCCTGTCTGCCCCTAGCCCTCCAGTATCCTCTTTTTAAAACCGGCTTTACTAACACACAGTGCACCACACATACAGTTCATCCATTTAAATTGTACAGTTCGCTGTTTTTCAGTATATTCAGAGTTGTACATCCATCACCACAATCATTTTTAGAACACTTTATTAGTCTAAGAACATACTCTGCACCCCTTTGCCGTCATCCCAATTGCCCCCTCCTTCAGTCCTAGGCAACCATGAATCTGTTTTCTGTCTCTATGGATTTGCCCATTCTGGACATTTGTCTGCATGGAATCATACTCTATGTGATACGTCTTTCACTTAGCCCAGTGTTTTCAAGGTATATCCCCAGTGTAGCCTATAGAAGTACTCTCTTTTTATGACTGAATACTATTCCATTATATGGATATACCACATTTTATGTATCTGTTCATGAGCTGATGAACATTTGGGTTTTTTCCTACTTTCTGACTATTATGATTAATGCTGCTGTGAGCACGTGTATCCCTGGGCTTTAGGATATTACAGTACCCTTTCATGGCGTGTCTTAGCGGCATCTTATAGGACATCAGGGAAGTGTCTTGAAATGTTTTGCATTCAAAACAAATCATTATTAGCAAAGCACCAGCTCTGGAAGAGGGGACCGGGGTACTTGGGTGACTTTTCACTCAGCACCTGCTGTATGACCTTGAATTGTTAACGGCTCAGCTTCTCAGGTGTTGAGGGTTTGCAGTGACAATCCCTCTCCTGGACCTCCCTGCTTCCAGAGATCGCAAGAGGTAAAATGAGCTGCTTTCCGAGAAAGGAGGGTGCTGCTTGCCTTGATTACTGCAAGGCGTCAGTATTATTTGTATGATTAATGAGTCCACATTTCACACGTTCCCATTTAGTGTGTTCCAGCCTCTTGACAACATCGCCTTTCGTGTGTTGCTGTCCGTTTTTGAGATTTATGAGGCCTAACTCACAAGCGATGTGTGTCTGGATTAAGGGAACCCGAGAATCACTATTTATGTCTGACCCGAGGAAATTCCCTCTAAGCTTCTTATCAGAGGTGCATGCTGAGAGCATGATGGGAAGATGGAGTCTTCAGTCCCTTGGTAAAATCTGGAATCTGCTCTCATTCCATCTTAACTCAAGTGACAATAAGCTAACAGACCCTTAGGTCCACCTGTAAGTATCTGCTGACAGTTCCACTCTTGTAAATTTAGCTTAAAAAGTACATATGCTGCAGTTCTGTTTTTTTTCTCCTATACTCCAGTTCTTCAGTGTGAAATTAAAATATAATCCCTTATCAGAAAAAATACTTTGATCAAGGTGGTTTAAATAAATGTGCCTCTAATTTCACTAACAGCAAAGTGACTATTTTTTTATTTAGAACACCATCAGCGCACCATATTCTTTGCATTTGCATTTGTAAAACTAAAAGAAAATTTCCACATCCTTAAAAATTAGGTCTCTCTTAAAAATACTCAACTAGGTGCAAGGGCTTACAAATGTTTGTGCATCATTTCACCACCAGGGGGCATTGTGGCTTGACTGTCCATTTCAACAGCCTGCATTCTATCAGTTTACCCAGAAAAGAGAAGGCCTGGGCGTATTTCTGATTCCTTCCAGGAAGAAATCATATCTGGAGGAGAACAGATGTCGATTCTTTTTCCTCACTAGCAAACAGTAGTGTTGTCAAATTTGCTAAACTTAGCCCGTTGAAGATTAACATGCAGTATATAGTATGCATGTGCCTAACTGTACAATAAATAGTAAATCACATTTTTATGCTTTCTCTGAACTTGGAAGCTGCAAGTTATTTTTTTTTTTATTCCCTGGGTGTGATGAAATAAATAACATTCAAATACATTTTAAAGATGTCAGTTAGAAAAAAAAAAAAGTGGTTGGCAACTGTGTTGGATAGATTTCTTTTATGATTAATTCCCCTATTAAGTTTTAATGACTTTAAAGATATAAAGCGAGAAACCACAAAACTAGGCATGGTTAATAAATAACTGAAATACCAGGTGTATAGAAATGCATCTGCGGAAAAATGAAATCATATATTCTCTAGGATGTATTAGGAAACAGCTCTTTGGCAAGTCTAGAGAATAAAGTATCCCTGAAGGGGGGTGGGGGGAAGTTTAAGAATGGTGAACTGAAGAAGATTGTTTTTCTTAAAGAAAATCCTATGAGAAAGGTACTCTCTAAGATTCACATACATAAATTAAATTATTTTATGAACCAATAGTTACCAGCAAGGTGGTCATTCTCTTGGAATGCATTACTCCGTGTCAGATTTTTAAGACTCTCTGTACACATTTTCGAGTGTTATCCAGTTTCCTCCTAGAGTTTTCTTCCCAGGCTCACATGGCCCGGGGGAGCACGGTGTGGCCTTGCTGGTTGATAAATGCCCCCAAGGACTGACTGCTCCCCGAAGTGGGGGGAGTAGTGACAGTGGGTTAGTAACACTGTCTTTTCTCTTTCCCTTCCGTGCCGTGCCCAGAATTTATGAAATACGACTCGGTTCATCCTCAGAACATCTCTGTGAACCAGGGGGGCTGGAAGATTGAATTCCAGTTTGCAAAGCGCAGAGGTGAGGCTGATCGGAAGCATGCAGGCTTGCCCCGCGTGCATGGAACCCCATCACAGGGCCTGCATGCTCCGGCTCGGGGCCCTTTGTGGTGGGCAGAGCCGGCTTATTTACTTTCTAGAACATCTCAACTCGAGTTCTTAAGCTGAGCAGTTTAGAAACCGAACACACATTCATTAATATGAATAATGACTGGGAACATTTGTAGAGCCCCCAGAAGAAGAATGTGTAAATGTTATGTGGTTTTTGTATATGCTTGTGTATATGTTTTTGTGCCTGAAAGGAGATAAATGCTGTATTTTATGCAGTTCCTTCTCTTCACTAAGGATTGTTACTGTTCCTCAATTTTTCTGAGTCCCCAAAGCACAGTAGGTACCATTTGGAACCCTCACACCAGGCAGCCCCCCCACTCCTTAGATCTTCAAAGCTAAAGTTCTTTGAAATACACAGAACTTACTTTTTTTCCCATCCCAAATGAATACTGAGCCCCAGCCCCTGATATGCCTGGAGTGAGAAAACAGGGAATATTGTTCTTTTCTGTTTATATTATTTCATACTGAGTTAACACACTTGCCAAGAGTCCAAGACAGCTCCTGGCTTGACAATGCCTTATTTAACTAGCCTAGTTTCTAGAATAAAGCCAGGGTCCCCCAGGCCCTCTCAGCAGTGCTCAGGTCACTTCTGAGCTGGAAGAGACCAAAGCAAACAAAGCAAATCCGTTTCCCCATGAAAATCATCTTACTTCTTTAAGGGCTAGGACACAGATTGGGCCTACGCGGCCAGAGAGCCTGGTCAAACGCCGGATACCCAGATCCTCCCGGGTTTTGGAGAATTGGAATGCTGGGCTGCAGAGCTCAGTGACCTGCCTCTTGGGGCCAAGCAACCTCACCCACGAATAAGGCTTTCTCTTGCCCCAAACTTGGGAAATTGCTGGAAAGTCTGGTTCGCAAATCCCTCGCTCCCAGTCCTGGCCGTATCTCGGGGCGCTCGCTAGCACACAGAGCACGTAGGCTTGAGGCTGGAAGAAACCCCAAGCATTTGGCCAGGAAGAGGCAGCTAGTTCCAGCTGGCCCAAGCGCTGTGCTTTAAAAATTACCCAGATGAACTGATTTTGTATAGAGAGTGGGTGGAGAGGACTCGAGGGCCATGGAGGAAGATTCAGCCTTTCTCCCCGTCATCAGGAGCAATGTGATTTGGAGAGAGAAGCAGGGGGTTGGCTCAGCAACCCACATTTCCTTGGCTGAGCTCCAGAGGAGAGAAATGATCCAGAGGGAGGTCACGCCATGTCCGGTCAGACCTCCTTCCACTGCGGGGCCTTCTGCTGGGCGTCGGGTTGGTCTGTGCCCAGAAGATAGTTGCTTGGCCGAGCAAGGGCTGCCCGAAGAGGGAGGTGACTGGCCTCAAGTTTTGGAGGAGTGGCTTTGGTGGACGTAGAAGAAACTACATGAGAGACAGGAGGCATCCCTCCAAACATAACTTGGCCTCCCCACTCTCCCTGGGGACAGGCAGGCCGAATTCTCCTGGCACAGGGCCCAAACGCGTTCTTGGCACACACTCACATTCTATATCGCTTTCGCCTCAGAAACGAGTCTGGTCAGTGATTTAGCCACTCTCTAAAATGAAGAGTAGTGCTTGTGTGCCTCTACCATTATATTTCCTCCTGAGAAAGAGAATTAAAAATGAAAAAGGAAGGAGAGTCTGAGCATCCCCCTTCATTCCCTCCTCCCCCCAGAACATACAGCCAGAATCTCCAAACGTGTCTACCCACCCAAATGCCGAGGAACCAGTGAGAGGGCAAATGTCCCTTTCCCGCACCTGCCTCCTGCCTGGACCCTGGGATCCCGCAGTGGCCGGGTAGGAAGGCCACTAGAGTGTCAACTCTGGTTCGAGGTTCTTTGTTGGTTCATATGCGTTCCCCAGGGCCTGTTTTATGCTAAGCCCCGCTTCCTTTGGGTCCAGGTGCCTTCCAACCTGTGCTGTTTTTGTAAGCACTAGAGAAGCAAGATCTTTCTGGCAAGGACAACATTATCTCAAATAAAGTGACTGACGTTGATAGTGCTCTTAGATTCAACCAACAGAGAGCAAAGGAAGAAAAGAGTCAGCACCAGTATATATGGACGAGAGAGAACATGGGTGATTTCTGTGTGTTGACTGTCTTTTTAAAGACAGGATTAACAGTAATAAATAAATATCTATATTATATATATACATATATAATTTTTATTTTTATTTATTTTTTTCTGGCCAAGAACCATAGATTCCACATTCAAAATGTGAATCGTGCCTGGAAACATCGATGTTTATTTTAAGCAACCGACTCTCAGGGATAAGAAATAGAAAGGAAGAAAGGGAAGCAAACAAACCGTGTTACTGACAAGTGATAGGATATTCTATTTTATATCTCACAGATAATTTTATAGCTCTGGCATTTCTGCGGAACACTTTGGAATACTTCTAGTCCGGTTTGTCCGTAAAAAGCCGACTGTGTTCTTATGTTTTGAAAAATCCATGCAGAGAAGCCCACAGCATGTTGTACTAGGTATCTCAGCCTTGGGGAAGCAGCACGCAGCATTAGTGCCACCCACGCACCACCCCCACCCCCCAGCACCCTTTGAGAAATGCCTTGGTGCTGCTTTCAGCCAAGTCAGCGTTGCTCTCCCTGATATATGCACACCACTGTTTGGGACGTGTTTGAATTATCAGGCAGTAGGGGGAAAACGCCCATCTGGCTGCTCTCTCAGCTGCTGGTGCTGCTCCCCGATGCCCAGGGAGCTGAGCTGCCTCCACCGCACGTCCCGGCACTTCACCTCGCTTATTAAGGCGTGGGGGACCCTCTGAGGTCTCACCTGTGTAGACGAAACAAAATGACACGGCCCTCTAACCGCGGGATGCAGCTAATTGCTCTGCGGAGCAGGGTTGGCTCACTTTGCCGTGACATCAGGGTGTCTGTACGTTTTCCAGGCTCTACACCCACCCTAGCTTTTATGTCTGCTCAGAAACAGCAAGATTCAGAGCGTAATAATGTTGCTCATCTCTCGTAAGTACTGCAAAGCTGGCCATGCCCTCTGTGTCCGAGGAGCAGAAGACAAGCCGGTGGTCCCGGGGAAGGAGGGAGAAAGCTTTAGAGCACGGACGCCGGAGGGGAGTCGGCAGGGGCAGGTCACTGTGCTCCAGCTGCTGCGGACCTGGGTCCGCGGGGCTGGGCCTCGGGCCGCAGTTCCCTGGTCAGAAGGGGCGGTGCCGTTCCCACCATCTCCTCTTCTCTGTCAGACTTACCCGCTCTTTGGGAACGCAGATATTTAATGATCTGCTGCTCTTCTACCTCAATCGTGGATCTCTTGACTGTGTTCCAAAGTATCTCCCTCCCTGAGAGGACAACAAGAGGCTCTCCTCTGACAGGGTGTGCATGTGTTTGCGTGTGCATGTGTGTGCTCACGTGTGCGTGCTTGTGCCCACTCCGCACCATTTCCAGTGTGCAGCAAAGCTCTGCCCTCACGTCGCCCCAGGGCTCGGCCGAGCGCTGGAGCCGGCAGACATTCCGTGACCCAGTTGTAAAACACAGACACTCTTAACACCCTAAATTTATAAACTTACCATTAAATTACATTCCAAGCCAAGTTATTAAATACTCAAAGCTTAATACTTAATACGTCATTTTGCTGCCTTTGACTCTATCTGTGTTCCTGGGGTCACTGGGATCTGTTGTATCTGTATGGTGGGAATACTGTAAAATGGAATGCACCTGCACGGCTCTCCCCAGCCCTGCATTCGGTGACTTCCCCGGGGTAGCTTGAAAGGAGCTGTGGTGGGGAGGATTTTTGCCACAGAAACAGGCAAAAACTACAAATCAAGGCTTCATCGGTTTGTTCAGATTGTCTTGGCTCGAGAAAGTAATCACAATGTTAATAATGCATTTTACCTTTCGGAGTACCCTGTGTGTAGTCATCACATGTTGGGTATTATTTTTTACTTGAGGATTTATTCCTTCCGTATATTAAAAAACCTGTTATCCAATTCAGCAAAGAAGTTGCTGATGCTCTTGCAGAATGAGTACAGTTCCAAGATATGTCTCTCTTGATTGTTTCTGTTTCATCTTACCGGTTAACTTAAAAATATCAACTAATATTTCTATCAGACTTCACTTACTCATCACCTGAAAGTTGTCTGGGGATACAAGATTTCGGCCAAAATCCACGAAAGCATTGGGTGAGAATCAGTTGGCTCTGTGGCATTTGTAGTAAAGAGTATTGCCTATGTTTACCTGCAGATTTGGCACCAGCATCCTTTCTATCAGTAAACTTTATAATAAATGAATGCACGTGTATTTATATGCCTGCTTTTCATTTTTCGGAGAGCTGGTTGTTAAGCATTTACCAGGATACTGGTTTGCTGCGGTTGGCGGCTCACTTCGGAGAACGCGTGAGGAGTCGTTGAGATGGCACGTGCAGACGCATCGGCTCTGGGGCCTGGCACAGAGCCGCCAGGCTGGCGGTGTCGGTCGGCATCGTCTGCACCCCTGTCACCATCGGAGGGAGCAAGTGTGTCCAATGGCACACTCCCCCGGTGTAGTGGGCTGCTCGGCGTGCCTGGTGAAATTTGCACGTCGGTAGTCCCAGGATGTGAATTGTCAGGGAGCAAAAACATTTCCTGGCTAGCAAATTGTAGGTGCTCCCCTTTATTTTGATATTGTGGCTCTTCCCACAGCCTGTTTAAAAATCAGTAGGAGGCAGGGGGTGGTTATCATTAGGGTCGAGGTGGCTAGTCATCCCCACACCCACTCCCAACACAAGCATCGTCTCCAAATACACTCAGGGGCTGCATGTGTCCCCTTAAATCAAGCCTTTTAGCTCAGTTTCCCCGGATGCCTTCTGCCCAGACACCCTGACCTTTCAACAAGGATTTGAAATCTTTTGAGAACTCCAGAGTGATGCGCACCAGAAATACCCACCTGAGCACAGACCGAAAGAAGTTGGTATGTGGTGTGCTGAGGGGAAGAGCCCTTGCAGAGCTCAGAGACACAGCAGTCATGTTGACCGTGAAGGTCATCTGTACTTCCCAGATCCAAGTTCTGTCCCCCAGGCTTGTGGCCTAAGAGGTGCCCTGGCCCATCGAAGGAAATGGCTTCAGGGTGATCACAGTGCCTCCCCACTTACACACCTGCATCCATTTCTTGTTATTCTAGTAGAGTACTGCATTCAGACAGAGGTTGCCAATAAAGTTTATTGTAGGAGCAAAGTGTCAATATCTGTCGTACCCCCCGCCTAGGGTGCTTGTAATTAAAATGCCACAGATAGTCTGGGAGAGGCATGAAAATTTGATGGCAAATTGATTTCAGGTTCATCTTGAAATTTGTCCTCAGCTGGACTCGATACTCCTGGCAGACGTGGGATGGCTTTTGTCAGGAGGGTCTGCTAGGAGGAGACAGAAATGTCTTGATCTGAATATTAAATACAGCATGCTGTTTGTGACAGATTATTCGTTTAGTGCTAAAACACACAGCTACTTCTCTTGACACATTCTTCTCTGCTGAATGTGTAAGATGGGATTGCATAGATCCACTTTGCATATGAAAAGAAGTTGCATAAAAATTTGCTGGGCACAAAATATAAAGAGTTTTTGAAACACTGGCTTCAAAGGCAGGGTATTCTATCCAATATTCTAAACTTAGAAATGCTACTTGCATCTAATTTAAGAAAGCTAGAAAAATAGTGGTAATCAAGATAGTGTAATCAACTATCACGGCCTTATAGTGTTTCCTCAGAATAGTGTATTACAGAAAGGGGGGGAAAGCCGTATAAGTGAAAAAAAATCCCAATATTTAATATAATAAATTGCTGGTTCCTGTAAACTTGCATTTATGCATCACATTATAAAAGCCATTATCCTTATGTGTTGTTCATGCAGAAATGCACTATGATGATAATATAATTTTAAAAGTATATTTGTTTTCAGAATTCAATTGGAAAAAGGTTTGAGGGAAAAATAACATGGAGTTTTGAGTGTTTTTAATTTAAAAAATGTGTTGTTCAGTTGAATTAAACCTGTTCAGGAAAACCCATATCATAATCTGAAATTATTTATTTGGCAATTAATTGTATTTACTTTAGAATTCAAAGCATGATTAGAAACGGGATTTAAAAGAGCAATACTTAAGTGGAGTGCATTCATTCATTCATATAGTAAATGCTTGTTGAGTCTCCTGTGATGTTTAAAGCAAGCCCGGGTGAGAAGAGATTTCTAGGCGGGACTTTGGTGAGACCCACATCCCAGGTCATCAGGTCACTCTTGTGTGTGTGGTGTATAATTAATTTTTGAAACACTGGACTAGCATTGTGAAAATTTGCCCCAACTAGCCTGAAAATAAATGAACGATATTGTGTCATTCCTATTGAAGTGAAATTTTAAAACGAAAATAGAAGCAGTTCCTTTTGCCTCCCGATGTAACTGCCCACTTAGAATCACTTGCTGGAAGAGTCTAGATCTGCATCTTGTTCAGTGTTAGATCTCAGGCAGTCACAAGTACTAAGGCCCATCAGCAGAAAGAGCCCAGCATATGCTCTCAGGTCATCAAAGTCACTCATTTGCACATTCAGGAGATATTTATGGATCTTTTATTAGGACAGTTTTTATGGCCCAAGATTAAAAGTTAAAGTTAAATCATAAAAGTAATGAAGATGTGCCTTTGGAGGATCCATCTGGTGTGTGTTTTCACCCGTTTGTCAAGGCCCCGTGAATTTTGATGATGGCATTAAAAACAAAACAAAAAAGAACCCCAAAAAACTAAATGGATGCCTCGATTGATTTTTGGAAGGAGACAGGGTAGGAATGAACAAGTTAATAAAATAACGTATACTCCAAAGATGCTAATTTATATCTTCTCTGTAAGTAGGAGGCTGTTCTTTTCCAACATGGAATAATTTGTGGCTCCTTTAACATTCTCAAGAAATATTGTGGGTAACATTTGATAAAAGATTTGTTTGGTCATAGCACCTAAATGTCAAGATAGAGCATCTTTAGCCGTACTAAGTATGTTTCTGAGAGAAGCAATCAGTAGAAAATAATGCTTCTTGAGGCTCATCCAAGACTTTGTTTTAGACTCTCATATATATCTTATGTGAGGTTGCTCCTTTCAGGCAGAGAGCTTGGTTCAAATTCAAAATAAAGTTTCACTGTATGATCAATCAGTGATCCAGCAGAGGTAAAAAATAGTATAGCTTGGCCTTGCACTGGGATCGTCTGTGAGTTCCACTGATGTTTATAGATGCCCAGAGGGAGTGAAAAAAGGAGGATTCTGTGGTCAAAACTATTTCAGAAATAAGCAGTACTTATCAGAGCCTTTAAATGCAGACAGATGTGTTTTATAACTCTCTAAGAAGGGGAAAAAATAATAGTGTTTTCCAAACTTACGTCATGATCATTTATCACCCCCCTTTTTATTTGATATTTTATGGGACAGCCTTAAATGGAACACGCAGGGAATAGATTTTTTTTTCCCCCAAACATATTACCACTTAGCTTCCACTTTTCCTTTTTTCCCCTATGATCATTGTGTGGGACCAGCCTACTTTGGAGCATTCGCCGGAAAACTTGCTTTACACATAGGAGTCTGTTGTGAGTCCCATTTCACACAGTATTATGAAGATGAATCATATGACATTTTTCCCTATATGTTTTTTAAAATTTCTGTTAACGGAATGACTTACAATCATCAATCAATAGCGTCACTAAAGCATTTACAAAGACTTTTCTCTTCTAGAACTAATGATGTAATGTATGGGGATTAACATAAGAATAAAAAAAAATAAAATAAAAAAAAAATACAAAGACTTTTCTCTATTTACAGGTATCAGACCAAACGCGTACCTTTCAGAAATAGCAAGCTAGTCTATATTGTAGAGTATTCTAAAAGGAGCTGGTTTCAATATCTTTACTACTGCACTTGCTTTGACTCTCTTCTTTAGTAATTAGATAATTATGTATAATTAGCACATTAATTATGTGCAGCAGCTGCAGTTGCGTGCGTATGCGTACAACTGCTCGGAAGCAGCTTGTGAGTTCACTATGAGAGCTGGGAAGGGTTTCTCCTTGGCGTGTTTTCACTAGTTTTTCCCAAGTGTGAAGGTGAAGAGCAGTGCAGTGAACTAAAAAGTAACAAGGTTGAAGTGATGCTGATCTACTCCTGGCCGCCCCGGTAAACTTAGAGAGAAGGCATCCCCACTTCTCTCTGGGGCTCTGGGTGCTGCTAACACCATCCTTGCCCGGGAGCGTGTGCACCAGGTTACTGCCTGCCCCGGGGCCGGAGCAGAGCGGGGTTTTCTGCACCGTATGTTGGCAAAAGGCTTGTTATATATCGTTAAATGGAATGAGTGTCTTGAAAAACATCATGTATGGGATGATTTCCTTGTTATATAAAAACGGCCACAGAAAACGGATTTACATAAATAATATTACTATAAGTTTGCTGCCTGCCTCGCCTCCCTTTTCTCAACAAATACTGATGAGATATCGATTTCGTGCCACTCACCGTGCTGGTCCTGGAAATGCAGCACATGACACAGATGGCCATCGTCTGTGTTTGGGGGCTTAGAGGCAATTTAGTCATGTAAAAAACATATTTTCCTGTAGTGAATTCACTTCCTAAAGTGAATTTGTCACTTTTATAATTAAAAAGAAAACCCCTGAACTGTGTAGAAAGTTTAAGATGTTATAATTTCATTAAAAGCATAAGGCTAGGTACATAGTAGGAGCTCAATAAATACTTACTGAATTAAATGCAGTTATGTTTGCATTTGAAAGCAACACTGGCATTGAACACCAGCTCTTTATAGATCTGTATCTGTATCTATATCTATGTATCTTAATGATTATTTGGCCTATCATTCATTTCCCTGGAAGTACCCTCAGGGAGGGATGGCCTGTGGACTTCCCCCGAGGACCTCTGTTGACACCACACAGGCTCCATCTACCCATCTCTGGCCAGACCCCGCAGTGTGCAGGCGAGACGGAAGGCTTCCATCCGCCTGATCACATCATGATGTCTCCCGCACCTCCCCACCCATCTCCCTGCACCACCTGCCGGGCTCCTCGGTGCCCCACCAAGCTTGCGTACTCAGCTCTGCAGCAATAGAATATTCTGTCAAGGTGGCTTTGCAGAGGGCAAAGTGTCCTCTTCGAAGTAAGCCAGCACATTCACTTTAGGGAAAAGAAAAGAAAAGAAAAAAGAAAAAGAAGAAAACTCCAATATTGGCATCCCGGCAAAGTAAAAAGACTCCTGATGGTGAACCATCTTTGGCCAGCAGGAATTTTTTGCTTTGATACATTTCTCTCTCTTTCCCTCTCTCTTCCCCTCTCTCCTTCCACCTCTTTTCTTCCTCCCTCCTTTTTCGTTCCTCCCTCCTTTCCTACCCCCCCTTTTATTAATTTTTTTTTTTTACAAATTAAATGATGCCATGTGCTTACCACAATCAATGAAACCATGCGAATGAATAGCAAGAAACAAAATTTATGACATCCCCCTTTCTTCCTGCAGTCCCAAGCTGTCCCTGCAGCCCACTGACCATGGCTGACAGCCCTCCAGGAGCCCCTGATCCCTTTCTCTAAGCTCTTCCATCCTTAAAGGGACATCCATGGCAAATGTAGGCAAGGTTTTCTATTTGTCTTTACAAGAATGCTTCCCTGTTTATGCACTGCGCGCTGCTCCTTGCTTATCTCCCTGACCAATACATCATGGACGTCCCTCCAGGTCAGTAGATAAAGAGCTAACTCATTTCTTCTAATAGCTGCATAATATTCCATAGTGTGGATATTCCATGATTTATTGCAATTGGACTTCCATCTATTTTACATTCTCATGTTCATAGCTTTCTGGACTTTGGGATGCATTTTAGAAAATTGACATCATGTCTGTAAATGTACACACTCAAATTCCCTCTAGAATGTCCGGATATGGAGACTGTCCTGCACTCTTGGCTCGTATGTTCACTCGTGTTCCCCAAACATCATTGTCCATTGTGCTGTCTCCACGTGTCACCTCCCCAGATTCCTCCGTGCCCTTCCTCCATGCCTGCAGAATATGTATCTTTTGCACAGGCAGAAGTCCAGCTGAAGGAATCCTTATTTAGCATAATTTAAACATGAGGGTTTTCTAATGCTACTTCCATTTAAATAATTCAAAAATCCATTGCAAGGTGTCTGAATGCTCTGGGAAGAGAGCTGTTAATGGATACATCATCGAGGCTGAAGAAAAACTATGTTCTTCTGTCTGCAGTTGAGAAGCATAAGGAAAAGATCAAGATTAACATTGTCATGATTGGTGTTATGTCTTCTGAGTTACCTGCTTGCTCCTTTTTGGAGATGTGGGTCTGATTTCTGAGAAATTATTTTCACCCCTCTTTAAGAATGGTGAATTTCAAGTGGTTTTAATTTTAATTGCGTTATTTGTTTGCTTTATGTATTGTTAAAAGTTTTATGAAAAAGTCCTACATGCGTTTCTTATTTATGAAATCAGGGCAACCATCCTTCAAATCTGAAGCACAGATCTCGGAATATTAAAATCTTGGACTGCATTTATAGCAGCATGAATGATTCTTCTGAAATTGACGTATCAAGGAACTTCTCATCTATTATTAAATTACCTTTCCTCAAACAAAATATTTATCAGATGTAACTTGATACCCAAATTCCTTTACTTGCTAAACTAGAAGCTGTGACACACACACACACCCCTTTATTCTAGTGTTCTTGGTTTCCTACTGTATTTTAACATTTTAAGCATCCATAGAAAAGTAATAGAATGAGCAATAGAAAATCGCCAGAATTGAAATTATTTCCAGCTATGTTTAAATATGAATGTCTTGTTCGACTCTTAGCATATGTATTTATGGCTCTGTGATATCATTATGTCATCATAATGAATGTCTGCTGAATTATGTGGGATTCAACGGGGGATACAAATGGACTTGAATTCTGTAACTGTCATGCTGTGGTCCAAAGAGGATGGAAACTGAAATATCCCCCTGCATTAACACATCTGTCAAGCGTCCTCAGCGCTCCGTGTGATTCTTGTCTGTCGGAAGTGGAGGTAATGCGGCTAGAGATGCCTTTGCACTGAGTACTTGTTGTAACAGGTGTTAAAAGGCAAACACAAGTCACATTATGGTTCTGTTTAATTTGCTTGGGGTTTGCTTTACTTTGGATTAAGAACAATGTTGTGTAGCTTTTTTTGTTTTTCCTTTTTGTTCTGAATGCCTAACTTTAAATGAAGTGACTCGGATACCTTATTGTTTAGTCTTAACTTTATTAGTGAGTGAGAGCATATTGTGTGCAGAGCACGGAGACAGAGTGAAAAGAGAAGGAAGGGTCCGGGGTTTGAATCCCCGTGCCTTCCTTACTAGCTGTATGCCCTTGAGCCAGGTAATTAGACTTTCCTCAGGTTGCCTGGGAAGAGATAATAATGCATATTTTCCAATATTCTTTTTTTTTTTTTTTTTAAAGATTTTTATTTATTCATTTGACAGAGAGAGAGAGAGTGAGAGCAGGAACACAAGCAGGGGGAGTGGGAGAGGGAGAAGCAGGCTTCCCGCCGAGCGGGGAGCCCGATGCGGGGCTCGATTCCAGGACCCTGGGATCATGACCTGAGCTGAAGGCAGTCGCTTAACCGACTGGATCCACCCAGGCGCCCTTTTCCAATATTCTTGTAAGATTCACATGCAGTATACATACAGGGTCCAACAAGTGCCTGCTGTGTAGGAGCTTAATATGTGATTAGTTGACAATGCTGTTTTTGCTGTCATTAGGATTTGTGTTATCTGTATATAAAACACAGTTCCTTAGGAGTAATTTTTCCATTTTTAAACAGTGGAAACATCATTTTAGTATTAGTGACACATGTTTACTGAGCCCCTAGATTTCATTCATCTAAGACATATTTACTGAGTACCCATTGTGTGCCGGGCACCACGTCAAGACCCTCAGCCTCACCTGGCAAGTCCCCACGTTGTCAAGGGCACTTTCCAGAGGAGTGGAGACAGATCCCCGCTGGCCTGGGAGAAGGATTCTGGTCAAAGGATGAGCGTGTCCCTGCCTTCAGAGAGGTGTCCACTGTGCGAGCTCAGGAAGTGTTCGGCTTCAGGGCAGGACCGCCCTTAGCAGAGTGGCGGCGGAACGGGCCCCCAGCTTCACTGCTTACAGTAGACGCTTCTGTCCTCATTTGTGCCCTGTGATTCCTTCCTTCGTCCTTCCACAGCCTGGGGAGAGGTGGCTTGTGCCATGCAGAGCGTCAGACGACAACACGATCGTGGTTTGCTGTGTGAGTTTCTTACCACTCAGCAAATGGCTTAAGTCTAATTTTTGTCTACTGGTCTTTCCAGTTAAATCTCATCAGTTAGATTATAGCTATGAATGTGGTCTCTGATGCGGGGCTGCCCACTCTGCTTATTAGCTTTGTCGCTCTTGTGCCTCCGTAGTCTCATCTGTATAATGGGGATCACATTATAACTGACCTCCCCAAATTTTAAGGATTACAAGTTTTAAGCGTTAAAATGCTTCGGTAGCCCTAGAGTGTAGTGAGGTCTACATGACTCTGTTACTGCTCTTTCTTATTTTTGGTAGTAAGTGCCTTGTTCTGCTAATATTCAACTTTAGGATAGTCATTTTGATCATTTCTTGCCTTTACTCCACCCTCTCTGTCATCCTCTCCCCCCACCACTCCCCCTCCACAAGCTAAGGTAAAACACGTTAGCCATCTCATACACGTCTTCCAAATTTTTTATCTCGTATTTTATCAGTATCCTACATATGGATATGTACACAGATCTACACCAGAGGCATATTTGGGGGTTTTTGAGATGTCTTCTTTTTGATGGTTTTGCTTGATTACATATGGACTACTTCTTTGCATGCTGTTCTGTGTCTGTCTTTTCTCGTCCAGCTATAGCATGATATTCCATGATGCAGACATACCATGATTCATGCAGTCCTTCCCCATACTGAATTTATTAAAGGGCATTCATTTGGATTCCAATGGTTGGTGCCTGCACTCCCGCCTGGCCTCAAATAGGGAGACAATAAGCATCTTTGTTCATGTGTCAGAGTGATGCTTTTATTTCTGTGGGATGGATTCCCAGGTGTGGGATTGCTGGGCCAGACTCTACATTTGTAAAATGGATTTTTATCAATCTAATGGATTGTGCTGAAGAGAGCCAAAATCTTGATAGAAACAGTCAACTTAGAGCAAATTTTTTAGATGTAAAAGTGGATGGTAAAAGTGGATGGTAATTAAGAGAACACACATTAAAAAGAGTCATTTGACCAGCATATCACAGTATTAATTGATTTTAATGTCTGGAAGACTTTGGATTCCAATATTTGAGGATGAAGAAGCAGGTGGAAACCCACCGGTTATGTATACATATTTTTCACACAGTATTAGAAAGTGGCTAGCTTTCCTTTGCTCATGTTTTTGTAGAATAGAAGTTTTTCACAGAGGGGACTGGGTGGTGACGTGGACACTTTAGGAGAGTACCAGATGGGGGAGTGTGGGAGAGGTAGAGCTCTTTAACAAGGCATGGCTCAAGTTCATGTTCTGGCATTATCTACTGGCTGAGTAAAATGGGGCGAATCACCTAGTGTTTAGGCCTCTTCCTTTTTTTTTTTTCTTTAAGATTATTTATTTATTTATTTATTTGACAGAAAGAGAGACAGCGAGAGAGGGAACACAAGCAGGGGGAGTGGGAGAGGGAGAAGCAGGCTTCCCGCTGAGCAGGGAGTCCTGATGCGGGGCTCGATCCCAGGACCCTGTGATCATGACCTGAGCTGAAGGCAGCCACTTAATGGATTGAGCCACCCAGGCGCCCCTAGGACTCCTCCTTTTTTTAAAAAATGGGCTGAGTTCTACTTGTACCACAGGGCTGTCATGCAGGTTAATAAATTAAATGTGTTAATATATGTAACACAAATTCTGAATAAGTATTAACCCAAAGAATGGGAGTCATCATACTGGTTTTCAGATTAGTTTGGTGGTGTTAATTAAGATGACTACCTTTTTAAGTGTTGGGTTTTTTTTTCTTTGCTAGTTTTAAAGAGTTCTTCTCAAAGTTTTAGTATTTAAAACTTTGTATTAGTATTTAGTCAATGCTTCAAGGAAAAAAACTCCACTTTTTAAAATATAATAAACCCACACGAAAATGCAATTTACCCCGAATTCTGCATCTATGGGAAGTGATGTGTGTGAGTGTGTGTGTGTGTGTGTGTTGTTTAGTTTGTAGGGTATATGGATATTTGTCTGTGTTTTATTGACTTGTATATAATTTTGGTACTGGGGATGGGGAAAGAGGGCATTTGAGACTCACGACAAATTCTGCGAGTTTTCAAGAACCTGAGGTGCAGAGAGTTTAAGTACTTTGCCAGGGAGTCACCTTGGAGGGAGTAGTAGGGCTGGCTAGGAACCAATGGCCATTTGCATCTGAAGCCCGCGTTCTTTCCACACAGACGAGACCTCAGAGGAGAAGGGACGAGAGAAGGCGTTTTTTCAAGATTCAGAAGTTGGTCTGAGATTCAGCCATGCTTGGCGTGTTCCCTTTGGTAAAGGAAGTAGATTCAGGAGACCTGGAACGAGTTGATAAATGAGGGTTAGAACCACAACAACAAAATTCTGGTTAAATCAAGACACCATTCTGGTTAATTAAAGGCCCACTCTGTATTACAGAAAAACAAAACGCTTAAACTTTGCGTCTCTCTTAGACATAGCTTCTTCCCACCAGTCTCCTCCATTCACATTTCTAGAAGTTTACTTCTGTGTGGAATGGCAGGAACTCACCAGCCCCTGGGCTCTGCCTACAATCTCTTCTACTCCGACGTCACTCCTCTTTGCCTTCCTCAGAAGCTATTATATGACCTCCAGATCTTTCTCTGACTCCCTGTATTACCATTAGAAGACATCTACACTGGGAAATCGCTCAGTTCCTGTTTTTGATTAATATTTTATCAGCCGCAAGAGGAAATGGTATTCTATAGCAACACTAATAAGTAATTGAGCAGATGAGATGCTCCTGCTAGCTTTGGTAAAAAGTACAGGCAAGGTTACAAGTGAAGAGCTTAGGATAATAAAGTCAGGTGTCTGAATCGAATATCTGATAGGGTTAAAATTGAACACTGGCATGAGCAGAAATCAGGCACGACATCCTTTTTTGAGCAGGGGCTTGCCGATCTGTACTAATTGACTATAGTAATAATAATGGTAATAATTACCACCTACATTTAAAGCCACCTATCTAAACCAAACGGCCTAAACTGCTAATTTTTGTAGTATTTAATATGTACCATCATGTATAAGTTCAAGGTTTTTAAGTGGAGAGCTGTAGACAGCACACGCTGTAGCAGCCAGCAGATGCTGAGAATTCCACTCACCCCCCTGTATTCAAATGGCTCTAAGAGAGAGGAAGTAGTGTAGCCATCAGTAATAATACCATCCGGTAATTACCGAATCATAAATGTTTGGGGAGCTGAAGGTCACAGCTTAGTAGCAACTCTTATCTGTCCTTGTGCATTTTAAACGCTTGTATTCTATATCCGGGTGGTGGTATTTTAATTCCCACTGGACAGTCTGAACGGAGGAAAAAAAGGGGGGGGGGTTGGTTATTCTTTCATAATTATTTTTCTTCATCATGGGTGAAAAGACTTTTTGTTTTTCATAATGTGGTGGCCTTCAGTCAGTGGAAATACTTTTAGCACATCACAATCGGTCTTCCTTGTAGAAATAATCCTCCATACATGGTGTCCAGCGCGGGTGTCTGATTTATGCGAACACGGCCCCCCGGGGCATCAGGAAACAGCTGCATGCACACTCCCTGCAGGAGGCCGGGTTCTCGGCAGAGGCCCAAACACGGCCAGGAGCTGGAGCTTTAGGGTAGGACGATGCAGGTAAGAACACAGCCCCACTTTTAGAAATACCAGTGGAATTTCTTTTTTTCTTTCCTTGAGTATTTTATTAACATTTGCTACCGTCCTTAAGCACAATTCACTTAGGTTTGTATTTCTCGTGTTTCACATGGGAACTTTCATTAAATTGTGGCAATTCCAATTTGTGTGGTTATCAAGTCAACATCAAATAATGTGAACCGTGTTTTAGCCGGTAAACCTCACTTTGTAAATCTCAGATGCATTTGAGTTGATTCCCTTCTTTGTGCTTCCTTCTTTTTATGAAGTTACCCTTTTTTATTGCTCAAGTACTGTTATTGTTGGTTTTTAAGGGGAATTGTCATAATACATCTGCCGTGGGAACCAGCCATTATGGACAATGCAGCCATGTACGATGCTCTTTTTTTTGTTGTTGTTTAAAATTATTTTCCACCAGACACTTCCTTCTCAATTTCTCTTCATTATAATCCAACTTAATTAGTAAAATTTAATTGATTCCACATTTGTGTTTTAACTAATGAATTATTAACGTTTTAATAAATAATATTTAACATATATCAATGGGGATTAAAATACACGGATTACTTAATTTCTTTTGACAATACATATTTTTTAGAAAGCTAAGCAGAAAATATTTGTCTGCAAGAAATTGTTCTTGTGGTTCTAATTTTATAGTCCAAATCAAGCAACAAAATCCTTTGCAGCCTTCAGTGCATTTTATAGGGGGCATTGATGAAGAAAAGGCCAATGTATTTTCTCTCTCTCTTTTTAAAAAGGATTTATTTATTTAATTTGGGGGAGAGGGGCAGGGGGAGGCGGGGACGGAGAGAACTTCAAGCAGACTCCACGCTGAGTGCAGAGCCTGACGGGGGGTTTGATTCCACGACCTTGAGATCATGACTTGAGCTGAAATCAAGAGTTGGATGCCTAATCGACTGAACCACCCATATTTTTTCCCTTTTTAAATAATCTTCTCCACCCCCTGGGACCCAAGAGGGAGTGAGGGCTATGGTGTGCTGGAGAGATCCTTCCACTGCCTGGAGCCTCTCACCAGTGGCAGATATTACATCTTACAGCTCCTTCCTTTGCTTCTCTCCCAATTTGTCCCCAGTTGTGTTGACTCTGACACAGAGTGTCCTGACCTGAAACTGGCCAGAATTTTTGGGAAGATGAGCACAGCTTTAAGAAAAGGGTCTGAGGAAAAAAGTACAATTCTTTTCCTTCCAAATGGAGATACAAAAATCAAAGAAGCATGGTTTATCATTTGATTGGAACATTATATTTTATGGTCATAAAACACATGTATCATCATATCTGCCTCTGACATCCAGGAAGCCATTCTGGCTTTTGTAATTTTGACGAAAGAGCGCCCACAACAGTATTGCGGTGCATCCACAGCCGTGGTCATTAACATGTTCTTCCGGGGCGACACTGGAACAGAGGAGTGGAATCAGAGCACCCAAAGGAAGGGCCCCACTCCACCAATCCTGGAAGGTGGTGGGGGTGGAGGGAAAGAGAAGCAGGAACAAGAGCTCATTGCAGGGCTGAGGAGGGCTACTGCTCATTGCTTCAGGCCCCTGCTGATGTGATGGCCTTGAGGGTGCTGGTGGTTCTGGATCCTTCCACCAGGAAGCATGGTGGCACCAAGCCATCTATCCTGTGACTGTTGTGAGCAAGGACAGCAGTGCAAGAGCTCTAATGCAAGTGACTTGCCGAAGGCACACGTTGAAATAGGAAAGGTCCCATTAAGACTGTATAATATGCCAAAAACAGTGCAAAATGAAAATGTGAGGTTCCAGCAAGGGGCAGGGAAGTTAATCTCCCCTTTCCATGGGCCCACCACTCCAATCTTGGGTGGACAGGTATCCCCCAAAGGATCGCAGCCTCCACTGTGGGACATACTTGGGACCTGGATTAGGGTGAACAAGAGTCTGCTTCTTCAGTCACCAGCCCAGTACATTATATTCCTGCCAGCCCAGGGTTGGGGAAGGCTGCAGGCTTTCATGACCTCTGACCGGTCCCACATCCATGCGGAGGCCCACGCTGGGAGCGCAGGGCAGCAGAGGAATGTGGGGGTCCCTGCAGAGGATCCTGGGTTGGGGGTGACAGTGGACTCCAGGTAGGGGCTGAGAAGGAAGGGCTGGCCTGGCCCAAGGTGCCAGTGGGCAGCGAGCCAATGGCTGAGAATTCATACGAGGTTGGGGGTGGGGCAGACGCACTGAGCCAAGACTCCAGGCCTCCCAGTACACACTCCCTTGTACCACCAGATTTTACTTACAAAGTAGAAACTCAGATATACAGTTATAAAAATGGCAGCACAGTGAATGCCACGTGCTGAACTTAGCAAGCATGGGGCCCTGTGTCGCTGCGCTGGCCCTAGATCCCAGGAAAGCTCACTCTCATACAGTACTAATCAGGAACATTTCCAAATAACAGCTTCCAGAAGGCCAAATCACAGGCTTGTGATTTTAATGAAAAAGCTTTTGATAAAGAATATAATATGTGGCCTATTCTTATTTCAAAGTGAGTTCGAAGCAAATCAAAACACGGACCCCTCTTGCTCTTGGTGAGGTTCACGGTTAACATTTGTCAAAACACATGAAGAGTATATACTTTTAATGGATGCAGCTTATTACATGTAAATTATACTTCAACAAATTTGATTTAAGAAAAAAAAAAAAACCCTGCTCTGTAGGGACGAGAGACTGCAGGCATTGAGGACAGCATTGACTCAAGCTGGTGGCCGTAGTGTCCTTTCCATTCATTTTCTGTCCCTCAGACTGAGCAGTTGTTCCTGTGTTTCTGTGTACATGCCTGTCCCCCTGTGCACCTGTCAGCATGCCGGGCCTTTAAACAATACGGTAGTGCATTGCATCTTTGTAATAACCCAGTGCAGGCTGGTTCTCGATCAGGGCAGTTTTGCTTGCCGGAGGATATTTGGCAATGTGTAGAGACCTTCGCGGTTGTTGCCGCTTGGGGCTGGGGGTCGCTGGAGGGAAGGTGCCACTGGGCAGCTAGTGGGTGGAGGCCAGGGCTGCTCCTGAACATGCTACAACTCACAGGGCCGCCCCCAGCACGAAATGCCAGCAGAGCCGAGGTTGAGAAACTCTACTGCAGCCCATCGCGAAAGATTCAACGTGGTTATGTCGAAGGACGATTAACTGGGAGAGGTGGGGATGTTAACGCAGCCTACTCCCATTTCAACCTTGTCTACTAGGCATAATTAACAAAGAATTAACAGCACAAGATTGCTCTCACCAATGCCTACCTAGAAAGCACTCTTCTTCAGGGTGCTAATTACAGTATTTTGTTGCCAGTAAAAACAAGAGTCAGATTTCATGATTGATTCATGATCATTTTAAAATTAATGCTGCTATTATCATACAAAGTAGTGGTAAGTGGAGGTAAGAGAATTTTTGCTTTGGGATGCTAAGTCAACATTACAGTAAACACACAGCAAACCCATTTATCTCAGGCTTAAGCTTTGTTGTTTCTTCTAAGCACTTCTTAGGTGCCTTTGGGCTTTTTAACATTCTTTGGCAGTTGTAATTTATTAATTGATTTTTAAATTTGGCTTGTGAAAATGAACTTTAGTTAGGGGTTTGAGGAGAATGAAAAGGCCTGAGTGTGTTTCAGCAGCTGGTTCTTCCTGTTCAGCATTAGGGAGCAGTAGAAGCCGCAGGCCCCGGGTCCAGGCAAAGTGTGAGACTCCCAGCTTCCTCTTGTCCTGGACGAGGAGTCAGCTGCTTAGGAAAGGCCTTTCCATCATCTGAGTTTTAATAAAAATCAGTGATACTAGGTGGCTCCTTATCAAACGCATGCTAATATAGCCTCATAGAGGTGAGTGCTCCTATTGAACTATTTGGTAGGGGTTCTTAGGTGTGTTTTTGTTTTGTTTTATATCCTATTTGTTTGGGGTTTGTTGTTGTTTTTTGGTTTTTGTTGTTGTTGCTGTGTTATGGCAGTCTGATGGCATCTTCTCAGAACGGTTTTAAGTGTATACTATAAAATACTCGGGCTTATAAAGGCCATCAGTTTTTCTTAAATACAGTTCTGTGACCCCAGGGCATATGTCAAAGCAAAACCAACACGCGAAGCTAATCGCAACTTTAGGAATCTTACTCTCTTAAGAGTTCTGTGGCTGTTCCCATGTTGTTACCCGAAATTCTTCACCCTGTGAAATTCAGCCTGATGAGTTCCGCATCCTGCTGCTGATGCAGATAGTGATAACAATCATCTTTAATAGTATAGAGTGCTTATAATATGCTACTAGCTGTGCTAAACATTTTGGAGCACACTATCTCATTTAATCTCCACACCTCTACGAGGTAGGTGATGCGCAATTTGGCAGGTAGGGAAACAGGCTCTGAGAAATGACACTCAGGATCCACCTTTGGAACTGCATTTCCAAGCCACTGCGCAGCCTTACTCCCCTTGCAATTAATGGTCTCCATTTCATTAATGCTGATTGTGTTTCAGTGTGGCGTGGTTCTTTGGAGTTGTTTATATCTTACGAGTCTCAGCATATGTTTGGTGGAGAAACTTCCTAGATTCTCACAGTGCTGATAGCCAGAAATTAGGCAAAGTAAAACAAAGATCTCAATTTGGCTTCCCAGCCTAAATGTAAACTTGGACATTCAGCAATTCGGGGAATTTTCTTTGAGGGACAGCAAAAGCAAGGACATCATTGCCACTCTCTAAGATGGATAATTTTGTGAGTGTTTTCGTTTTGTTTTTCCTTACGAGGAGAAGGAAGGGAGAGAGGCCCTTTCCCAGACCTCCCTTAGGTCGGGATGGTTCCATTGCTTACATTCTGCAGCCTGTTTGTTTAAAACAATTGTACAATAAAAATGTGATTATTAATATTACTGCCTTATCTGATACATCATTATCTTATCCCAAAAATTACTGTTTCTCTTTTGCTACCAGTTCTTTGAATTTTTCCCAAATGGATGAAGTTGGATAGTCAGAGACAAATTGTTTAAGCCTGCCAATTAAAGTAACTTTGTCAGTCTCTTATTGTGCAGACCTCTCTGCTCTGATTAACTCTCCTGGCAAAGTCAAGTAATGGATTTCAGTTTAGATTTCCACATATAGGTAGGTGTTCCTTTGGACAAAATTACCAGCAGAATATACGTGAATGTTTAGTAGCTTCAGGTCCCTGATTTTACTGGTACGCATTTTTATGTTTTCAAAACATCATCAAGCAGATGAAGCATGGTTGAAATAATGTATTGATCTATCAGCCGCTCAGTCCCCACATCAACAGCGGAAAGAACGTTTTACAGAAGTTACCATCGATAACAATGGGCCATACCTGTGTTAGTGGCCAGTCAAGGAATGCTGGAATTTTTTTGTGACTGAACCTATCCAGAGAAGCTTCTTAAGGTTATCTGGTTAGAGAAGAAAGTGTTGTGAAGTGTGAAGTGCCCAGCATAGTACTATAAATTGTGGATGTACACAGTAATCACTTAAAAAAGATATGCTTGCAAATGCAGTCAAAATAATACCTGCTAATCAAAAGAATACTTAGAAGTGCAGAGAGTATCAGTCAAAATTCTCATCCCGCCCCCCCACTGCCCCACTTTCCTTGAACTCTGGCAATGTCTGTTAAACTTGGATGTAAATCAGGATCAGAATCCTGTGGAGGTGCTTGTTAGAAATGCAGATTTCTCCATTCTACTCTGGATCTTTTGAGTCAAAATCTTTGGTTGGGACCCAGTAGTCTACTTTTTCAAATCTCACCAGGTGATTCTGTGGCCACGCTGAGTTTGGGAGGAACTGTTCTCTGAAATAGAACTTTGGAAAACCAGGGGCATTCCATGTAGACACCTCCATGAAGAAATGGGTGGGCATTCAATACACATGCATATCCTGGCTTAGCCTGTTTAATTTTCTTAAGAGGATATTAATTGTCCCTCTCTTCATTAGGTTGCCAAATGCTCATGAGCTCTGCCCAGATTTGGCAACAGAGTATCCTCACTGGCAGTTCTTGCCCCGGGGTTATAACTTCAGGTCCCTGCTCTCCAATGTTGATCAAACGTTTGCTTTACTCACAGAGAATCCACCCATCCCTGTTTATATCCTAAAATTTATCTTCAAAACAGACAAGATCACCAGGAAGCAGAATCCCTGAGCCATATGGTTTGGACTCAGAACTGGTTGTCATTATCCCATCTACTCTGCATGGAAAACGAGCTGGGAAGAGCGAGGGCTGCCTTTTCTCTGGTAGCCTGTTGGTTTTTTGGGGTCTGTGAGCATAAGTTTCTGGGCTGTGGGGGAGGCAGTTCTGGACCGGGTGGCCCCAGTCACTGGGAGCTGATAGCTATAGTGACCCAGCATTTGGCCCTCACCTCCTTTTGAAAGAGGGGTCTGTCCTCATCACGCACATTGGTAACTGGGATTCCTAATGAACGAGTAGTACAGCAACTGCATTTTCTTACAGATTTGCCAAGGTGAGGTTGAGTGCTTGAAAGCCTTCTGGTGGGACAGACTGGGAGGCGTAATCATGGGTCCTTCTGAATGGCAGACCTGCAGTTCTTCTACTCCTTGGAAGTTGTCCTTTGTCCATATTATCCCCAGACCTAACGCCACCTTGTCCTTGGGTCTCAGCTTAAACGTTATTCCTCCAGAAAGCCTTCTCTGGTCTTGGAGGACTAAGTTGGATACTGCTCCTGAATGTTCCCTCAGAAGTTTCTAGATCCCCATCGCTCTTAGCATGCTTGATCATCATGTTTGTCTACATGTCTGTCTTCTCCAGGAGCCCACAAGGGGAGATATGCATCATCTTGGTAACAGCTGGACTCCCAGTCTAAGGCCAAATACAAAATAGTAACCCTACAAGTATTTGCCAAAATTAAGAGGTGAATGCTGAAGAGAGTTCTTAGAAAGATGGATATAAGCCAGTGTTATAATTCAATTTATACTGGGAAAAATGAATATTAGAATCATTGAATCCCTGAGTTAAAAAGAAATTTAGATAAAAAGAAAGAAATTTAGAGTTACCTGGCTGTTTTTTATCTGCAGTGCAGGTATTCTAGAGGTATTGGTTGTGTACCCTTGGGTGGGAGGCTTCGCCTCACTGAGGCTCCTCCAGTATCGAAAATGAAGAATCCTCAGGAGTGAGTCAACCAGTCGGAACAAATCGGCTCGCACAGCACCTGGCACAGGATAGGTGCTCAATAAATGCTAGTTGTTCTTTGTGACTGTAAATCCTGACAGCTCATTGACACAACCAACTGAAAGCCACCTAGAGACTCATGGTGAAAGGCAGTGGTTGTCATTCCCAGGAAACTCAATTTTGATTTAGATGTCCATAGCATCTAATTTCTACCATTAAAAAAAAATACCCGAATTTTGAAGAGTTTTGACATGATTGGATCCAAGGGTGGAAGAGGACATCACCAATGGCAATAAACAAACAAACGAACAAAAACAAAAAACAAACCATCCTGGAATCTTAGAAGGATGTGGAAACTCTCCACTATGTGGAGGCCGGTTATCTCTAGGCTTTGGTCTAAATAGTGATTATCTTGGGGGCCTCTGGGTGGCTCAGTTGGTTAAGTGTCCGGCTCTTGATTTTGGTTTAGGTCATGATCTCAGGGTCATGAATTCAAGCCTCGTGTCAGGCTCCCTGCTTAGCGGGGAGTCTGCCTGAGAGTCTCTCTCTCCATTTCCCTCTGCCCCTCCCCCTTCTCACATGCTCCCTCTCCAAATAAATAAATGAATAAAATCTAAAAAAACAAATAGTGATTCTCTCAAAAGCATGTGTTCGGGAGAATGCCCTACAATAGTGTTTGATACTGTGACTGTAAACAGACACCCCCAAGTTCATGTCAACTAGGGGAAGTTGCAAAGCTCATTTATGTCTCATTCTGTCTCTCTCCCCTGCATTGAGAACTTGTCCCTGAGCAGACGCTGCAGACACACAGGGTCTGCTCAGGGAGATAACATCATCTGCTAATTCTGCCTCTGCCATCTGAGTCTGAGTGATCAGTGATGGGGACCAAGTCTGGACCAGGTTCCCCACGGCCCCCTTTCTGAGTCCGGGAGATGGATGATACGGGGGATCACTCCCTGCTCTATCTTCATCTCCTCCTGCAGCTCCAACTGCTCACTTTTGCTGTTTGGAAGCTAACTGTAGGACTCCATCTCTCCAAAGAGGAGTCAGGACAGAAATGCATTGTGCACAGTGTCCTGCGGCTCCTCCACGTACACCCTGCCCCCACCCTCCTTGAAATCCAGAGCGAGGAGGCCTTAACGGGCCCTCAGAAATGAGACTTCGTTCGGGTCTGATGCCACGGACGTTTGAATCGCGTTTGAAGAGAAGGCCTATCCTGTTGGCATCTTTTGATTGTTGTTCAATAAGGAAGGTTTGAGATGATCTCTTCTTCCTTGGAATCGTGAAATGTATGGACTTTGTTGCAACGTGCTTCGGCAATTCTGACCTGCCAGTTTCTTCGGCAGCCGTGGCAGCAAAAGAACAGGATCGGACAGGGGCCGGAGGGAGTCCACTTCCACCACTTCTCAGGGGTGTGACCTCGAGCAGGGAGTTCAGGCTTCTGGGGACTCAGTTTCCTTGGTGGTAAGGTGGGGACGATCAGGAGAGAGGGAGTCGGGAAGTCCTGCGGGCAGACCTCACACGCGCCTGCTGAGCACTGAGCACCCAGGAGGTGTTAGCTCTCCATACCCATGATGTCAGCAGTGGTGGCGGGTGCCCCAGTGAAGTCGCTGGGAAGTTTAGAGCTAGCGCTTGTCAAGTGCCTATCACTGTGCCTTGTATACACTAGGCATCCATTACATGCTGGCTAACATTATTATCATGAAGTTTAAAACATGCTGCGTGACCTAAAATGATGTTTTTATTTTTTTTTTTTATTTATTTATTTGTAATGCCTTTTTTTTTTTTTTAAAGATTTTATTTATTTATTTGCGAGAGAGAGAATGAGAGACAGAGAACATGAGAGGGAGGAGGGTCAGAGGGAGAAGCAGACTCCCTGCCGAGCAGGGAGCCCGATGCGGGACTCGATCCCGGGACCCCAGGGTCATGACCTGAGCCGAAGGCAGTCGCTCAACCAACTGAGCCACCCAGGCGCCCCTAAAATGATGTTTTTAGACAACGCTTTCTCCCAGGGCGTATGCCTGCACTTGGAAATGTCATTGGGTATAATTTGGCAGCATTCTCCCCTCTGCCCCATCTAAATTCAGTTTTTAGTGTGAATGTCTTACCTGCCACAGAACTGTATGTTTTCCCCAGCGGTCGCTTTCAGGGTCTGAGGTTCTTAGCCGAATGAGTTCACGATGACTGAATCCTTCCAGAGCGAGGGTGACCCGTCCCAAGGGATGGAGGCTGCCCCCAGTGGGCCCATGTTGCCGGCTGGGCTGGGAGGTTGTGGCCTTTTGTCATGTGCAGAATTGGCTGTCCAGGTGACCGTCGAATGCAGCTTTGCCCACTGAGCTGTGTGAGCACTCCCTGCTTCAGGCTTGCTCTGAGTCTTTTCCGTTCCAGCAGCTTCCTGCTGCCAGCACACATCGCAGTGCAGATGGTGGTGGAGGCCAGTGCTGTTCGAGCTTTCTCAGTGCGACTCCAGGGGGACCAGCGTAGGACCTGCCTTGCCTGCTGCGACGTGGCTTCTGAGGTTCATAACCGGGATGGGGAAAGGAGAGGACACGAGGGTGATGACAGAGGATGAGGGAGAGGAGGCGACTTGCCTCTAGCTTTTGTGGATTATTTTTTCCCTTAATTTCCATGTCTCTGTAGTCTGGTCAGAGTGCTCAATGTAACAACAGAAGCCTTTTATTGAATGCTTGCTATGTACTAGCTCCAGGCAAGGTCTTTTAAATATCAGTGTCTATACCCATCCTCCCTTCCTTCCTTCTTTGCTTCCCTCCACTCATCCATCCTTCTGGCATTCCATCCATCCATCTGTCCATTCCTGCATTCACCATCTATTTATCCATCTATCAGTTCACTTAATCCTTAATCCCCAAACACCCTGATGAAAAATGATGTACTTTCCCAGGTGGCTGGATGAAGGTTTAGAGACTGTAACCTGACCTAGGATACGGCTGGTTTTCTCACTTACCCGTGGATGCTGAGCAAATTATAGCTGTTGTTTTCATCCTCCTCATACCTTTGTGTGATCTACCTTTCCTCTTGTTGACGGAAAAACACGTCACTTGCAACTGGAAATGAATGTACATGTTAAAACCCATACTCATACACAAGGCAGGGTGGGGAGTTTAGTTATGCTGCGCTTACAGCTGGTTGGGAACTGGGGTTGGAAACTGGGTCCCCATTGCCACCGCGCATGTGGGGGCGAGGGGCACACAGAGATGGAGCAGGGCTGCCTTTTGAATGGTGAGGAGGCTGCATTAGGGCAGCTGGTTCTGTATGTGTTTGGAGGGAGGGTGAGACTCGTCCGCTGTGGGGGCAGCGCTCAAAAATGGAAAGCCTTTGGCCTCAGCCTTCTGAGAAAGGTTGTCCCAGATGTGGGTGAGGACTTTCTTTCCCATTACAACAGCCCCACTATCTCTCAGCAGCCTGCTGATAATCAGTAAATGAAATTCACCTTTCCCCCAGTTCCTGAAAACTGGGGGCACATCATGAACACGGTCTTATTGGAACATGGAATCTCAAGCTGCACAGATGGGGGCCATTATTTTATTTGGGAGAAGGAATTTAAGTTTGGCAGTTACCTGAAAGAAAATTAAGTTGCTGATTGCAAGTCCAATTCTCTGGTCTTCTGAAGAAGATAGATTGTAATCTTTAATTAATCTATCACTCACCCCAAAAAAAAAAAAAAAAAAAAAAAGGGGGCAGGCGTGCGGCTGGGGGGACCGTTGCTGTCGCATCTGTTTGGATGGCGGGGACTGCGCTGAGAAGCCCAGATGGCAATATCGGGGTTCTGCTGTCACCAGAACGCAGCATGTTTACTTGTGTTTAGTACTTGAATATCCCAATGAGTCTTAAACCTGGGTACAGTGTGGACGTCCGGGTGTGTGCGCTGTGGCCACCAGCTCGCCCATTGTAATGAAGATAAAATGACTCTGAGGATGACCTTTCCTTGCCTTTGTCTGGAGCCAGCCCTTCTCTTTAACTGAACACCTTTCCAGCGCACATGTTCTGAACTCTTGAACCGCTCATTCCCTTCATCGAGCTTATTGCTCAGGCTGCAGTTTATCATTATATGCCTCCAAAGACTGTGTTTCCTACATTTGACATCAAGATAGAATTTTTCATAACCCTTTACTAGTCATAAATTTGATTGTTAAGGGACTGGGTTAATCTTATTTCTAATACCAGCATCTGATTCTGAAACCCTGATTTAGGAGTGTTTTTCTTTCTGCTACCTTCCTAAAATGCAGGGTGGAAAAGTATAAAATATGTCACCTGATATTGGAGGATTGTTTATTTCTGTTCATTTTGTCCTGAATGGTACCTGAGAGATGCATTTGAAAACTTACCTTGTTTATATGTTTCTTCTGTTGCAATTTCTTCCATTACCTGGAATAGTCGCTTTGGACAGCAAGTGAAGCTATGCGCTTTCACAGCTGGGGGGGCGAATGGGGAAAGGAGCCCGGTAAGGAGGCAATTTGGAGACACAGAAGGATCTCGAGACAGGAACGATCGTTCTGTGCTGTGTGACATTTAAGGAACTTGTACCCCTCGTAACTCATGTCTGCCTTTATCACTTAGCCACATCCCATTGCAACGGTGTCATTGTTCCTGGAGCTTCTCCTTGTGCAACACATGACACATAGTAGGTGCTTTATAAATACACGCTGAACTGAACGGGGGCGTTTGGATTTGTCATTAGGCACACGGACAAAACCACAGGAGCTCTGGGAGGCGGTGACTCATTTCTGAGCCTCGGTGAGCATTGTTCAGCTCCTAAGGGCTTTTGGTGAGGATTAGTTGAAATAACTGGTGAAAATACCCAGTGCTCTGCCTCTCTGCTTGGCATGTGGTGGGCATGCTTGTCACAGAACCTACTGTAGTTATAGAAAGAAAACTTACAGCATTATTTAGGGGGAGAAGTTAAAGTGGAATTCTAAAGAGTGTATTTCTCTTCCAGTAAGCAATTCTGCATTGATTAGAATTGAGCACAGAATAAGTGCAAAATATTTACTTAATTCTTATTGACAGAAGTAGGGCTTCAGGTCCGAAGATTTTATATTTTAGGGTGCACACAGGTGCGTTATTTCAAACTTCTAAGCGCTCCTCCACGGATGGACAGATTTGCACTTGTGATTTCTGTAGAGATTGTACTGCGAGTGGCTCCCTGGGAAATGAACTTTTGGCACTTGCACCAAAGCATGTTCTCCCCCTAAAGAGAGGCATTACTGGTGCTAATGTTGGGGTGAAGTGCAGCAGATAATCTAACACAGGCGATGGCCCCCTGAGCATTTATACTTGATGCTGGAATGTGCTCGTTTTCTTTATCTTGCTATTAATGCACCTCTATTGAGCAATTTACTCTCTCTTCATAGATAGGATCAGATCCAATATAAATTTATAACACCACACTACATTTAAACATGGGTGTTTCCCAGTTCCCAGTGTTTGTGGCTCCCGCTTATAACATATTGAGTGCACATGTGCGTGCGCGCACACACACACTCTCTCTCTCTCTTTCTGCAAACCACACACCAATCTCAGAAGTAGAATCAACAGTCCTCCTTTCTTTTTCCACCAACACAGTTTCTCTGGCTTCTGATCTATGGTCACTGTCTGTCTGAGGGAGTGTTGCATTCATCCATTTAGGTATGGTAAGGTGAAAAAAGAAAACAAAAAGGAGTAACCACAGAATCCTGTGCAGGATTAATATCCTGTAGCAAAGAACAACAGCAAAAACAGAATCAGGAACCCAAGTGTTTTTAAAATATCAGTAGTTAAGGGTAATCGTTTATTTGAGAATGCCCAATCTTGATTCTGAGCTCTGGTTCCAAACATGATGGTCGTGTTGCTTGGACCCGGGTTCTCCCATGTAGGTGTCATGCGTGTCATGTGTGATATCCAAACATACTTGCTAGTTGTAAATACACCAGTCCGTGCTCCTGGGTATCATTGGTGTTCATGAGATCCACTGATTTTAGGTAAAAGAAGGAAAGAATTGGCTTTGGTTTTGACCTACAAACAAGAGGTCATTTGTGAACTGTTCATTAATGCTGACGTTGACTGCGGGCCTCTGACCATGGAATGTGTCAGCATCCACATCTCTGGCGAGTGGCTACACTCTGGGCTTCTGACTGCTACTCCCTCCCGAGCGGTGAGTTTCTGTGAGTTCCTGTGAGCTCCTATTTATTTTATCCAGGGTGGTTCTGTATGAGAATTATGTCCCCCACTAACACACAGTTGGTCATGATCAGCTGAGTTGGGAGGTTGGTGAGTAGATATAATTAATTTAGACTTTCAGAGGCCTTTGAAAATATGCAGAGAACTCAATGTATTTTGAGAACTTTAAGCGTAAAAAGCAGTTTACAAAACTGCATGTGCTCTATGCATCTCCGTTATTACACACAAACGTGCATGGGCACACACACAGAAGACTCTGAAAGAAACACATTGAATTATGCACTGTGGACCAGGCTATGTAGGTGTAATTGAGTTGTTTGAGGTGAAGCTAATGAGCTTTGTCAAATAGCTGTGGATTCAGATTCTGCCTCCACCACTAACTGGCTGAGAGACGGGACATTGGATAAATAAGTTTGTGCTGGTACACCTTGAGGTCCTGATGTGTAATGTGACAACTGTGAGTGACTCTGCCTTCCCATAACGTGAGTGGATCTGGCACAGCTCTAGGAGCTTAGATAGTGCACAGTGTCTTCTTAACATTTTTGCTTTTTCCTTCCCTTCTTCTCTGATTTCTCTTCTTTTGTAAAGAGAAATGGGTTGCTTTTGTAATATGAAAAACAAAAAGTAGTTGAAGTTTTTTTTTCGTTTCGTTTCGTTTTGTTTCTAAGAATCAGCCAAGGACTGGTGGGTCTATTATCATGGACTCGCCTCTTGCTTGAAGCCAGTTACGAGAGGATAGAAAAGCGTGAATTAGGCAGACCCCAGCTATCCACCTGGGTTTAATTTTCATGATTTTTCTCAAGGGATGCTACCCAGGGTAGACTCCCACGTTTCCTTTGGCACCAAACCTTTCAGGATGTGAAATGGAAGCTAGCGGGAATCCCCCTGGGTCTGTGCATCTCAGGCCCTCCCTGAATGATAGCGGCTAGATGACCCGACGTGATGATGCGCTGGTGTGGTCTTCTAGCCTGTGGGTCCGTGGTAAGGAGGGTGCTCCCGACTTTGTAGGAGGTGAAGGGCTCTTCATTCCTCAAGCTGGAAAACAAACAATATCATGTCAAGTCTGCAAATTAGGAGAAAAAAGAGGGACCATCTGAAAATGGCAGAGTGGACGTTGCTGGAACTTAAAGTAAGCCTGTTTCCTGGCTTGGCTTTGAATTTGGTCCCCAGGTTGCCTGATAGGTAAGGCCGGAAGCAAACCACAGTGCCTGTGATTGTCAGGGAATACAAGCTGCATAGCACGAGGCAATCTGCAGAGTTGAACTTCAACAAGTGGCTGCTTCACAGGGCCATGCGTGAGGCCTCGGATGCTCCAGGGAGCACAGTTGCAGTCCACTGTGATTTTATAAAAGACACTGACATGCATTTCGAATAGACAGTTCTTATGTCAGTCCCCTAAACCGACATAACCCTGAATCATAATTCAGTGACGGCATTTCTACAAGAAGCAAAGATAATAAGCTCAAAGTGCTTTCATTTTCTGTCTTTCTTTTTTAATATAGGGAGAATCGAGATGGGACTCTCCATTAGAACCCAGATGAGGGCCCTGGGAGTCATCACTGTCTGATCTCTGAGGACATTAGCCCAATCTTTTTCTGTAGCCAGAACCAATAGTGAAACGATAGGAAGATAGTAGAAGCAAAATAGTAAAAAATAGTAAAAAAAAAAAAAAAAAAAATTCTTTTCTAGTATGAAAGTGTATGTGAGTTCTGCATGTGTGTAGAATAGGGTTGTGAAGGGGCAAGGGAGGCTATTTGACACAGAGCGTGTTGTTATTTCCTGCTCACATTATGTGCTCCATGTGGGTTGGCAGGGTCCCTGCACACACGGCCACTCAGGGACCCAGGTAGGTGTTGTCTCCATTGCCTCTTAGATACACCGTCTGGTACATGTGTCCTTCTTGTTCACTGCTGGAGTCAGTCTCGACAGCAGCTGTATGCTTTGGTTTGGAATGTCACATGTCACTTCCAGTCAACTACCTATTGGTCAGAACTAATCATGCAACCTCGCAATGGGAGGGAATGTATCATCTCCCCATGGGCCTAGAAGGAGAAGCAAAAAGATGTGTGTACACACTCTTAAGTCTTTACCAAAATGATGCTCCTTTTGCCTACAAAGAAAAGGATTAAGGGACTATACTGTTGGTTGATATCATTGAACTTGGAAACAGAGCAAAAGACAGGCTTATTGAAGCAAGTGCCACCAGACGCAGGGAATAGTGAGCCTAAGAAACTCATACTTCAAAAGCATATGTGAAAAACCACTTTTGAATAAAAGTAAGTTAAGTAGATCAGGGATGAGTCTGTGGTGGGATGATTGTATGTTCGTGATCTCTGGAGGTGGGTTCAAGGAGGAAGAATGTATCCCCCCAGCAAAGGATTTCTTGTTGACACAGATGGTAACTGGGGATGGTTGATCAGTGGGGTCTGGCTTGGTATAACTTTTCCTTGGTCTTACACATTGCAAGTTTCCATTAATGTAAAAGAAGCATTTGAACCTGGAATTCACAGACTTTTAGCAGAAGAAAGACAGTCAAAGTGTCTTAAAGACATGCTATGGACATTTAAAAAAAATTTTTTTTAAAGATTTTTTGTTTGTCAGAGAGAGAGAGAGAGACAGCGCACGCACAAGCAGGGGGAACGGCAGGCAGAGGGAGAAGCAGGCACCTCACTGAGCAGGGAGCCCGATGTGGGGCTTGATCCCAGGACTCTGGGATCATGACCTGAGCCGAAGGCAGACGCTTAACCGACTGAGCCACCCAGGCGTCCCTGCTATGGACATTTTAAGTCAGTATTATAGCCAATGTTGAAGTCAAATGAAAGCATCAGACATCTTACATAGCAAAAATGCCACTGTTCCAGCTAGTGCTTGGTTCACCTGCATAAAACAAAACCCAAAATATTATTGGCTTAAACATATCAGGGTTTATCTTTCCACTTAAAAGAAGTCGATGGCTAGGTAGCTAGTCCAGGACTGACCTGATGGTTCTATGAAGTCAGTGAAGACTCCTCTTATTTTTCTGTTCTACGATTCTCAGCCATTTGGCTTCTATCCCCAGAAGTTCACCTCTTGATCCAAGATGGCTCCTGGAACCTCTGCTATTGAGTTCTTTTTGAGTTCCAACCCACAGAAAGCAGAAAGAAGGGGGAGGCAGAAGGAGGGATGTACCTTCCAGCTGAGTCACCTCCCTCAAAGGAGTTTCCCAGAAGTGCCACTCAGTACTCACTAACATCCCGTTGGCCAGGACTGAGTCACGTGGCAACATCTAGCTGCAAGGGAGGCTGGGAGATACAGGTATTTTCTTTTGTCTACCTGAGGGCATTACTCCACTGTATCATTAGCCTCCTGATACTAAGGAAAAGGGAGAAATAAATATGTTCCATTCTCTCTTGCTATGCCTCTCACAGGAATCTGCTTGTTACTCATACTGAGAGCTGCTACCCACTTGGCTGCCCCATCCCCTTGAAAATGAACCTCTCCCACCCCTATCACAAAATATCCCCAGATATCTACCCACAGAGAGAGATTAAAGTTAGGGGAAGTTTATCTTTGGTATCTCTGTATAGATACCAAAGACTGTATAACTCTTTTGTATGGTTTGGATTCCTCCCAGGAATCTAATTGTGCAATTTCTAAGTCTTATGCCATTGTGCCTACCAGGCTCATGCTTCTGACAGTATCCTATGCTCCCAGTTTGCCGTTCTTTTTTTTTATCTGCCCCTCTGATCTCAGATAAGAAGAAAACAATCAAATACAACCAAGTTAAATTAGGATGTCCATTCCTGATACTATCCACCTGGGCATTTTCCACTTAGAAAGTGAGTATTCAGGGTCCCTGGGTGGCTCAGTCAGTTAAGTGTCCAACTTTTGGTTTCAGCCCAGGTCATGACCTCATGGGTTGTAAGATCGAGCTCTGCATTGGGCTTTGTGCACAGCACAGAGTCTGCTTGAGATTCTCTCTCTCTGTCTCTCTCTGCCCCTCCCCCTCCATGCTCACATGTGTGTGTGTGCTCTCTCTGAAATAACTAAAAAAATCTTTAAAAAAAACAAAGTGAGTTTTCCGTGTAATTTGACGTATTAGGGTTAACAGTGGGGAATATTTTCAAACATAGGAGGAAAGATCAAGAAATGTTAAGAAAGGGAGCTTTTGGCTAAATATATTATCTTGCATCAGGAGAAGTCTGGAGCTCAAGCAGTTTAAGATTTAGTTAATGCAAAGGCTTAAAAATATTGTTAGGCACTTAGATTAGCTCTGACTTTCTGCTCTGCTTTCCCCAGCACATTGGTTTATTCTCTGAGGCAGGCTCACCCCACAGTCACAAAATGGTTGCCAAGTCCCAGGAATCACTTGCAGATAATAATGAGTAGAGACAACAAGAGATAAGAATGTGCCTGTTTCATGTATGCTTTAAAGAGTGAAGAACACCTTCCAAGACGCCTCTGCCAAAAGAACCCCTCTCATGAGGCATTGTCCAGAATGGCATCACATACCTGTCTGTGTCTCAGCTAGGGAAATGAGACCACCACAACTGTCTCCCACAAGTCAGGAATTCTTTTTGGGCCGGGGGTGGGAGGGACTGGAGGTTTATCATCAAGGACGAAGGGAGGAATAAGGGCTGTGGAGCAGGCAGCCAACAGTGTCTGCCCGGGGTCCTCCATGGCATCCATATTGGCAGCCAATTCCCTGTGTGTGAATTCCCTGTTAGAATGGCCCTCCTTTCCATCATTGACTCTGGGGGTCATTGCTTGGTCATTGGAACTCCTCACCCAGTACCTTCAACAGAGGCCTGGACCCTGTAATGGAAACTTTTCAGTGGTTGCCAAATCCTGTCCTTAATACTATATTGAACATACCAAATCCTGAAAGATGTGGAATAGGAAAAGCCGGGGCCAAGGGCAGTTCCCAATATTAAATCCTTGGTGATAATGCAGGCTTCAAACCTATCAGGCTGAGACCTTACCTTTTATGCTCCTTGGGTTGTAGAAAGAGCATCCATCCTCAAAACAGAAACCTGTCAGATGCTTTGGATATACTGACAATACATTGATGAGAATTGAATACCCATAAATTGCACAGCCCCAGGACCCCAGTGGGTGCCCTGTCTCACTGCTTATGATTCAGAAACCCTGTTTATTTGTATCAAGGACAGTTGATACTTTAATCATCAATAAACTAACGTTCCAGCAGCCTGCCATAAATTTCTTGTCAAAGCAGAGATTATTAGAGCACTGTGATGAAAGATAATCCCTACCTAGACTTATATTTGTCACTTTCAAAGCCTCCAGTTGCTTGGGGGTTACTATAGTGAGAAAAACGTCGCCAAACAGAACCCCGTGTTTCCTACTTTCAAAATATCCGTGAGTTAATTGACTTGCATATTTTGACCAACAAGTAGCACCAGCTCTTTTCACTCAATGAAAAATTGAGTTTTGAGAGCAAATATTTTGTAAGGAAATGGAGAACAGATACTAGTATTCTCTCTGGTTATAATTGTTAAACAGTGGACATCTCTCAATGATTGCTAGCATTTATTATATTAATTATTAATAATAAAATCTGATTCTTTAATAATAATACAGTCGTACTTACGGTTTATTGAGAGCACCATGCTGAGCACTTTTTATCCCATATCTAATTGAATCTTGCAACAGCCCTATCGAGTAGACATCCTGTCTATCTTACTAAGTAAATGGTTGCTCATTTGCAGATGAGGAAGCCGTGGCTGACTGAACTAAGTCACTGCCACACTCACAGAGCCATTAAGTGGCAGAGCTGTATTTGAGGCAGAGTTCTGAGCCATTTTCTAGCTCACTGCAATGTGCAGGGGGTTCAAATGAGAATATTAAAAATGAGATTATTTCTAGACTAAGACAACAAACTAAATGTGAATTAATTTTCCCTTCTCACATTAAGGATTCTTTTCCTAAGCAGATACCCACAAATTACCTGCATGTGCTGGTTCCCTGAGACAGCTAAGCCTTAGCTCCCTAGGACTCCAAGAGGGTGGTTTGATTAGGTGGTGACTTCTTTCCCACTGGCAGCATTGTGGTGAGGGTAGGGAGGCTTGCCAGAGTCAGAAGTTTTATGGGAGATCTGTTGCACTAAGTGATGGTCCAGTTCCCAGCTAAGGGATGCTATGTTGGTTCCAAGCTCTTCTTCCAGGAATCAGTTACTTGTAGGACCATCATGGCCTTCTGCTCACGGGATGTCTTCAGATTGTTTCTATTAATCCATTCATAAATAAGTTCAACAGTCTCATTTCCCCAGATGCAGGGGAGGGTGGAGAGAAGCCAGAGATGCCTGGTGGTCATGGTTGGCCACGGAGCAGCTTTTGTGCCCCCACCATGGAACAGGCTCTGTATTTGTTTTCTAAACTTCCCACAACAGAACACCACAGACTGGATGGTTTCAACAATAAGAGCTTGTTTCCTCACTGTATTGGAGGGAAGCTGGAGGTCCAAGATCAAGGTGGTGGCAGAGTTGGTTTTTCCTGAGGCCTCCTTCCTTAGCTTGCAGACAGCCGCCTTCTCGCTGTGTCTTCACATGGTGATCCCTCTATCTGTTGGGCCCATCCCTGGTGTCTCTTCCTTTTCTTACAAGGATACCAGTCATATTGGGTTAGGGATCTACCTTCATGACTTAATTTAAGCTTAATGACCTCTTTAAAGGCGCTACCTCCAAATAGTCTCATGTCACGGGTTAGGACTTCAGTGTATGAATTTGGGAGGGATACAATTCAGTCCATACCATGGCCCATGCTGGCCATGAGGGATGATTTGGTGAATAAGGAGGAAACAGTCCCTGCCTTCCATCAGTTTTCAGGAGAGAAGAGAAGACAGTCTATAAAAACAGAAAAAAAAATTCACTGAGTTAATCACAAGATGGTTAGCACTGTGACAAGGAGTGTAAGGTCCTAATGCAGCTTAGAACAGGTGACTCCCACTTTGTGTAGGGGGTGGAGAAGGCTTCCATAAGGAGATGAGCTTGGAACTAAGGTGCAAAAGGGAGAAGGAGGAGTTTAGGCAGGAGAAGGAGGGCTTGGGATGAGGAGGAGAACCAAACAGTAGGTGTGACCAGGACATTAAGGTCTGGTCCTATTCCAGACAGTTCCAGGAACTGAAAGGCAGCCTGCATGGCACATACCTGGAAAACAAGGGCGAGGGATTGTCCAGAAGAACATAGGATCCATAGCTGCAGCCCTTGGTAATCATATCTAATGCTGTGGAATAGCAGTGGATTTGCTCAAGAAGTGATGGTTTGTGATTCTCTGTCTACATCCTGTTTGTTGAAATCAGAAATTCTCAAAAATTCTGGGTCCCTAAGACTCATTTAGGGATTTATTTTAAAAATATCTCTTCCTGAGCCCTACTCCCCAGTGATTCTGATACATCCTGGATGGGGTCCAGGAATCTGTATGTTCAACAAACACTCCTGGTTCTTCTGGTGCAGTGGCCCAGAAACCCAATCTAAAGTTGACATGTTACTTAGAAAAGCCTAGAAAAGTTGAGTACTACCAGACCTATTGGAATGTCTTCCAGATCCAACCAAAGAGGGTAGGGTAGAAACTAACCTTTACTGAGCCATTACATTGGGGACACTATAGTAAGTGCTTTGTGTATATCAGCTCTTTCAATTGAATACAACAGTCCTACTGAAGGGGGGGGTCACATGAGTATACCCATTTTACAGATGAACAAAGTAAGGGACTGAGGGGCTAGATGTGTTTTGTTTTTAATGTCATACAGCTTGTAAGTGACGGAGTAGATACCCAAACACCAGGTTCACATGGCCCTGCAGTGCATGTGCTCTCAAAGTATAGTCTCTAGCACTCCTGGTACCTACTGAGCACAGAGGCTGACAGTGCTTTACACACTTTGACTTCTCATTGTCGTTAGGTGATCCAGAAAGGCTTGGATTGTGGACCTGATTTGAACCAAGAGTCTGCTGTTGATTCTCTTCAAAAACCTGGCAAAAGCCCTTGGACCTCACTCATTCCTTTTACTTGTCATACACATTATTAATCTTTACCAAAAAATCCAGATTGCTTAGGAAAATAAAATACAACTTGGGACAGAACCAGAATTTTCTAAACGATGAACTTTTCAACATAGTTTGTATCTCAACCCAAAGGCATTCTGTCCCTAAATTTAAAAAAAAAGTAATAATAAAATAAAATAGAGTTTATTTTAAAAATTGCTTTGCAAACTCCTTTGGAGCACATTGCTGCCTTATTGGATGAATCATATTTTTAACTTTCACTTCCCATCAACTTAAACATAATCTGTCAAGGAATTGATGGGCCAGTTGACTGTAAATGAGTTTGCCTTTCATGCAGTGCTGTTCCGTCCGCTTGCCACAGAAATGAGTCCAGGTCATTCCAATATATTTAATTAATTTTAGAGATGAAATTATTTTGCCCAATAACTGGAATGCTAATAGGACTTATTGTAATGGTTCTGTTCACGTTTGTTGGTTCGAAAATAAACGCCTTCATTTCACTATTTGCCTTTTGGTTGCAGCCCGTTAACCCGTCATACACCGTAACCTGATGAACATCATGGCTTAATTGTAAGTTAATGTGCACCTAGTTTTTGGAAAGCAGATTTCTATCTTAACTGCTAAGTTTTGCCCCCCAAATGAATTGGAGTTTCCAACAGAAGGATGGATTGGAGTGACATAACTCATACTTTTGAACATAGTGGCTTTATCGGTGCCTTGATAACACAAATTTGAACTGATTTTTGGAAGTTAGAATAAAGTGAGGAGAATAAGTCTTAGCTCGCTAGAGCATAATTGGGGCATTGAGATTTTTGGAGGTGTACTACATCTGTAATGGGGAGAGGTTGCCAGTAGTAAGGGAGGGACAATAGAACCTCTCTCGAATCGAAGGCAGAGTTAAAATCTGCATATTAATAGCTTTCCTGCTAGTCCCGAATAGATTCATTCTTCACATCTCAGATATATAAAGCTTAGTTCAAAATAAATTCTGGGGAACGTTCAACCTGATTGAATCTGCTGTAAGCTCTGTTAATATATTTGTTCGAGTCACTTGCACTCAAAAGCTTTTTAGGCAGAATATCACTTTTTTATATTATTCATGGTAATGTAATTCCCCCCTTTAATCTCTTCAGGGTTTCCCATTAAGTCATGATATGCGGTTTAGAGAAAGTTGGATCGACCATTAATCACACTATCTGGACTTCTCTGTGTCTACTTTTTGTCCGTCTTTTAAATCAGTCCCTTGGCGGCAGCAGCAAGACATGGGGCCACTCCAGACCATTTGATCGAAATGCTCTTGTCAGGAGATGGGGTGGCTAATCTGCAAGCCAGCTAATGGAAATCATTCTGGGCAAGGAAATAAAACCAAACAACACGAACAAAATCACTGCATATTATCGGAATCAAGTACATTCTAAATGACTTAATCCTACAGTTTGGATATCAAGCCTAGGGGTAAAATGCACTTTGTAGATGACTTGAGTGATCCAAATACCTACAACGTATATATGCATAACCTGTATTAGGCAGGACACCTGTCAGAGATGGGGACTCTTTAAAGCTGTTTTTATTTGACCAGGCAAAGTAAACAAGGGCATAGTGCGTTGGGTGGGGTGGGGGGGCAAGAAGGGGAGAAAAGCCCACATTAGAAACACCGGATACATGGTACATGTTCAAGAAATATTTGTGGTTGAATTCAGGTACCTGGTATATATCAGATTTTTATTTCAAAAATAATGATTGTGAATCTTTAAAAGTTCTTTGACTTTCTCTTCTTTCCTAACCCCAAAGTAGTAACTCCTAAATACCGTCATTAAAATGATCTTATTTGATCATTTAAGACCAAAAAGTGACAAAGCCAGCTTAAGGATTTGAGGGTCATAGAAATTAATTTTTGGCCTAGAACAGGGTCGGCAAACTTTGTAAAGGGCCAATTAGTAAATATTTTTGGCTCTGTGACCTGTAAAGTATCTATCACAACCGCTGAACTGCTAAGTATAGTAAAAGCAGCCATAGATACATGTAAACAAGGGGACATGGATGTGAGTCAATAAAATTTTATTTACAAAAATGGTGTTTGATTTTTGTGGTTTAAGAACATGCTATTTTCGATCTTGGATGAGTGTTTGTCTTTTGAATTTTCGTTTCTTTCTGACATAACACAAAGCCCTTGCTTTGGGATTTCTCGTTAACCGTGACACTTCTCATGGAACGTCTTACTCCTGCGCTTCTTGGGGAACAGCGACAGAACTGGAATGGTTGGTTGGAGCCAGTGTGGACATGATTCTTTCCATACTCGGGCAACTGGGGAAAACATCAAGAGTTTGGAGTAAGGATTTGGAACAAAATGATTGAAGGCCAACTTCATTTTTTTTTTTTTTTTTTTAGGATAAAGAGAAAAAGGAACAGGGGAGATGATGTGCCTTCTCACTTGGCTAGAGGCTCAGGGTTAATTGATGAATCTGTTATAAGGGTGTGTTGTAAAGTCTTTTGAGGACAGATGCTGCATAGTTAGGCTTCTGAGTAACAGAAAATATATTCCATGATGAAGGCATTAAGGAATCATGCTATAGGTTTTGGAAGAAACCTGAGGAAAACAGAAACCTCAGTCTTTTCCCTGGGTGTTACTTAGGTGGCTTGTCTTCTAAACATTTGTGTATCGTGGTCTGAATTTTCCAAAGAGAAGAGGGCTAGTGGTCATGTGAACTCCTGTTTCTTTGTTTATATTTAAAATGTTAACCCTAAAATTGACTCAGTGTAGTAAGGAACTGGGAGACTGTCTCCCTGCTTCCTTGGAGACAGGGACATCCATTGTATTGTTGCAAATGCTTGAATGTTCCAGGGAGGCAGGGCTAAGGCGATCTGGTCTGTTCCCTGTCACTCTTTCAAAGGAGAGGAGTACTCCAAAGCTACATGAGTGCACGTGCTAGCTGTTTGCTCCCACAATTCTGCTCTGGATGGTGAATCCCATCGGTGGGAAGCAGGCACTTCCAGCCACCACGGCTCGGATCGCCAGGGGCTGAGAAGCCCTTAGGGCCCCATCCTCCCGTGAAGCTGCCCTGACAAAGCAGACTCTGTCTCCTTTCACCAGACCAGCGTGATGGCTCTCCGTTTTATGCTCGAGATCAAAATCAGTGGAAACCAGTTTCGCCTTTCCCCGTCCAGGGCTGGGTGCCCAAACAGGTGTCGTGTCAGCTGGATGGTTTCCAGTCCACAAATCCATCTCCTTCCACACGTGGCAGCAAACGCAGGGAGGCTCTCAGGACTGAGTGGGAGAGGGTTCCTGGTTGTCTTACTAAAACCAGGTCCTAGTGGGGGCCAAGCCATCCTTGGCTTCCTGACATGCTTTCTTACCCATTCCCTGGGGCACCCTCTGGAAGGAAGATGATGGAGGGGTCCCTGGTGGGGTGACCCTCTGATCAAGGCACTCCTTAAATGGACCCCAAAGTTCACATGGAAGTGTGACATCCAGTTAAAGCTAGATTTTCCTAACCCTGGATGCCCCCCCCCCAAAAAAAACATGAAGATTATACTGTGATACTGTTCTGATGAAGTTGTCTTACCCTGTAAACTGTCATGTGAGTTATACAAAGCCATCTCCTTCCATACAGGGTGTTTTATTTGAGATCCAGGAGTAAAAGGCGCATCTGTACCCTCCATAGCATCTGAATCTTAATGAATGAAAGCACAGAGAGTTCTTTAAAAGGGACTTGTATGGGTCTGTTTATAGTTTAATAGCATTTTATAATCTTACTCCACATTGGATGCCGACTGTCAGCCATATATGGAAGTGAAGCTCTCTGCTGGTTTCCTGAGCAAGGTGGCTGTGGTCAGAGACGTACTGAACACGGAGTACCCCATGGGCCAATCCACTGCACACACAGCCTCCGCCCTTGTCTCCAGTGTGCATGTCCCCTGGAAGTTTCTTCTGTGGCTATCTTCATTGTTTGTCTTCCTAAAGAGAAGCAGGTTTTAAGTTCCTTATCATTCATCCATTCTTTATTCCTTCTTCAGTCTTTTCCTTGCTTCTTTTCTCCCCGCCCCCACCTCCCTTCGTCCCACCCTTCCTTCCCTCTTTTCTTCCCTTCCTGTTTTGATAGGCTTTAATTATTACCCAGGTGTGGAGATCAGGAGACAACTGTTATCAGAAGGTTGGTTTGGGATACTCACGGATCCCAAGACAAAGGGGACCCACCATGCAATGGGGCCACACCGAGCAGCTCCAGGGTTGTTGACAAGTGGAGGGAGAAGGGAGCCTTTATTGTGGTTTCTGCTGAAAGGACCAGGGAGGGAGGGTGAGCCGACTTAAGATGGACTAATTTGCATCATTTCAGTGGGCTCTGGGGCAGAGGGGCTCTCCCTAGTTACCTGGTACCTGGCCATGGGGTGATCAGGGCAGGTGGATAGTGGCCCAGAATGTGGGAGCCCCATAGTGGAGGCGGTGGAGTTACGGACTCTGGAGTGGCTGGTTTGCATTTGAAAAGTGCGCTGATACACGAGTTGTTCCCTGTCTCTAGCATTCAACTAACACTGGGAAGGGTCTGCTTTTGGACCGAAGACCAGGACCATCTTGTTTGTCTTTTAAATCATAGCATTGGATGGGACTGTCCAGGATACCTAGGGCAGTGCTCCATTCACTGCACGCAGATTTGATTATTCGACTCTTTTCTTCTCTATTTTTGAGTCACTCCCAGATTTCATGACTCCCAGAAGTCCACTGCCCACCCAAAGCTTAGGACTCTGAGTGGTCGCCCAGTGCGCCGTGATGACAGAAGTGGGACCTAATGCAGGAGAACATCCACGGATTGCACAGAATTTGTAATCCTTACCCAAGCATTAATTTTGCTGCGTAGGCAGCCTGTTCTCCCACAAAGCACTGACTAAGAAGAAAAGGGGCCCAGAGCCCCCAGCAGGGCCTGGCTGACAGCTTGTGGTTCCCTGGCCATTGAAGGTTCTGAGGAAGGTGGAGACATCAGCAGGAGGGAAGGAGAATTTGGAAGGAGCATTTTTGTGGTTTATTTTCTTCCCTCCTTCCCTCCCTCCCTCCCTCCTTCCCTCTATCCTTCCCTCCCTCCTTCCTTCTCTCCCTCCTTCCCTCCCTCCTTCTTTCCTTCCTTCCCTCCTTCCTTCCCTCCTTCCTTCCTTTTTAATAATTTTTAATTATAAACATAGTTAATGCTATGAATGCGCAAAAAATGAAAAAAAAAAACCCTTCTGGCTTTTTACAATCCTCTGGAGGCATGCATATTTCTAAATTTAAATATACTTTCCGACCCTGTCTGGAGAAAGGAAGTATTTTTTGGCCAAGCTAAAAGAAAGGGAAGACATTGCCTTTTATTCTCTTGCCCATGTTGCAAAACATGTTTTTTCTTAATATTGTTCATTTGATGCAATTACTGCTGAATATTATGAAGCACCCAGAACTGGAACTTTGGACATTGTGACTTTGGGCAAATTACTTTTTCTCTCTGCACCTCAGCTTATTCATCTGACATCTGAGTAATGGGGATAATAGCACTATCTACATTCCAGAGCTTTTGTGAGTAGTCCTCAAGATAATGTGTAAGAGGGGCCATTACACACTTTACACTAAGGGGATGTCACTTCCTCCTGCCAGTATTATTATTATCATTCCCTTCACTCCTGAAGAGCCTTATTCTTCACCTGAAGTAAGCAGAATGGGGCATATTCACTCTTTGGAAAAGGAAAAAAAATCTCACAATTTCAAAGGACTTTATGTTTGGAGTGATTTTACTAGAAACTTCAGAGAAGCCTCCTGTTTTGACATTGCCCACAAATACCGGAGGAAGACTCTTCTGAGCATTGCAAGGAGAAAAATGAGAATGCCAGCTTAAATAAATGTTATCCCAACCTCTGCAGAATCGTGGTGTGTCCGATTTTTTAAAATGTCGACTGCAGGGTATTTATTATTCAGTGATAATAATAAATCGCTGCTTCTGAAATCCAGGGACTCGAGTGTCCTGGAGGGAGGAAGCAAAGTGCAGAGAGAAGAGCTTCGAGAGGCAGAGGTCCAGCCAGACCTGGGCTATTAATCATCGCCCTCCATTATTTCCTGAAGATTCATTCATTGTTCCGTAGGTACCTAGAGGGTCAATTAGAGACCACAGACAGGCTTTTTCAGAGACACAGGAGGGTCAATTAGGCCCTCCTTATAATTTTCTGCTTTAACAGCAAATGCCAGCCTATTGCAAATCAGATGCAAGGGAGTTTGGAAATAAACAGGGTACTTTCCCTCCTCCTCCTTTAAAAAGAAAGAAAGGAAAAAAAAAAAAAGACTTCACAACGAGATATGGAGGCGATCAGCTCTTGGTAACATATGGCTTGCTGTCGGGCTCCAGTTCAAGTTAGGCAGAGGGGATCTTACCATTGACACTTGTGGGGTCAGAGCACCGGGAACGCTCAGGGAATTTCTATGATGGAATGGTCTGTTCCCATCTCTGAGGTGATTGATTTATCTCGGGTGCAATTGGAACTACACTGGCATGAGGGTACGATTATAAAGAACACAAAAGGGTACCTGAAATCAATGGAAACAGATACTCACCCTGACACACAGTGGGTCACCACTGCCCACCCCAGGTTTGGGAATGATTTCAACTAAACGCACATAAGTACTGTTTTGCATGACACTGATTTTTACTCGTTTTACCCTGGGATTGGCAAACAAAGTTTGAAACACATTGCAGTAAAGTCAGAGGAGGAACGGAATTGTCCTAAGTGATGGAAATATGGAAGGAAGATGGTCAGAAGTCTACGTACCCCCTTTTCTCCTACGATTTCGAAGTGGCTTGCTAGATTTTGACTCTGCCTGTTCTGAATGTCTAATCTTGTTAACGGAATGAAGGACGTATTACTGCTCTGCTTCGAGATCCTTTTCTACCTCTCTACCACCAAATAGAGATCTGGAAGTGGAAAAGAAATACTTTTCGTGTGCAAAAACCAATTCTAACTCAAGTGATGTTTTTTTCTTCTTCTGGGATTTCAGTGCTACTTCTGAGCCCCAGATTATCCGATGTATTCAGATGTTTGTTGAGAGCTGGCTAACGTGCAGGCGCTATTCTAGATCCTGGGGAACCAGCAGAGAATAAGGGAGGCAAAACCCTTTAAGTTCCAGAATGCTGGAGCCCAGCCTCCAGGGCTGCTTTTACTTTCAGCTTATATATATCCTGCATGATTTTCAAGAAAGGAATTAGGACGTAAGCTGGGAAGGGTGAACTTGTGTCTACTGGAGTCTTTGCTAAATCCACTGAAAACTGTCCCATTTTTTTTCATTTCCCTGAGAAGAGGACATGAGTGTGCATTTCTTTAGAGCAGGGAATTTGCCTGTTTTTGTCCACTGCTGGTTTTTCTGAGTCTGAAACAGTACCTGGCACATGGTGGGTCCTCAGTGAGTATTTGTTGACTCGATGAACTCATGGCCGGTGGGCAGTGGGGGGAAATGATTCTGGGGAGCTGGCCTTTCTCCCAGCCCCCTGAGCAGCTCCAGCCCCTAACTGCTGCTGTCTCCCCGGGAATCAGCTTTTTTATTCCCCACATTTTTGCTTTCTGATCAAAAGCAAGAAGATCTAGTGCTTGGACCCTCCACCCTCATTTCCAGCTTCCATCCCCAAAGTTGCCAGTATGTGTCTTGCAGATGTCTTTTGTTGGGACTGCTGGGTTTTTGTTCCCTTCATGAAATAAGTTAGTTGCCAACATTTTACAAATTGGGAGACTTTACATCACAACTGGGATTTCCTGCTTCTCTTGAAAAAACAGAGCTGGCATCATTTGCCTGTGCTTCCAAGTGGTAGCAGCAGGCTGGATTTGAGCTGGGCTGCCCCTCTCTAGCTGGGCTACCCTTCTCTAGCTGGGCTGCATGTCCGTTGGCTTTCCGTGGTGCCCATCAGGCCCACTTCACTCATAGAAACTGCCTGGCCTCCTAGGAGTTGGAGTCTGTAACCCCTATATGGCAATGACACTAATTCATGAGCCTGCCCATTCACACCCTGGCTATCATGAGAGCCTCTCATAGGCCTCCCTGACTGCAGACCTCTGATTCATTGAGCTGACTGCCATCTTGGCTCCCTGGTCTCAGAGCTGATGGTGCTCTGAAAGGCCTGCCTTATTTATATAGATCCTTCTACGTAGAGGGTTCTTTTTTCCCTATTCCAAAGAAACTTTGACTCTTCCAGAAGGCTTGCCTGAACCCTAAAGCCCCTCTCCCCGCAAGATTTGAGTGTGAGTTGGGTACCCCTCCATCCTCCATTGTTCTCATAATGTCCTCTGCAACCATGATTGTACTGTGGCTATTGACTCTACTGCCAGCCACCCCTGACCGTCATCCCCGTAACAACAAGGACTTTGTTGCTCATGGTCACATCCTGGGCATCCAGACAAAATCTGGCCTCTGAAGGAGAGGACACATGGATCTGGCTGGCTGGAGCCTAGCTTGTGTAAGGGACGATGACAAGACTAGCCAGGTAAACAAGGCTAACCTCCCCAGATGCCTTGGGAGTCCCAGCAAAACTCTGGATCTTATCTTCATGGCAACTGAAGGCGCTGGGAAGGTTTATGGATATTGCAGTATCCCGCAAGTAATACAGGGACTGAGTGTGCATTTAGAAGGGGCACTCTGGCTTTAGTGAGAAGGATGGGTCTTTAAGGGGCAGGACTGGCAGCAGGTGGGCTCTTAGAATTGTCTGGGCCAGACATTGTGGAGGTCAAAGCCAGCAAAGGATGTGGAAATAAGACGAGGCTACTGATCGAGTATAGGGGGGCAAGTAGGTGGACATCCTACTGTGGGGGGTAAGACATTACCTAGCCAGTGAATTTGTAAGAATAACTTCACTCCATTTCTCCCCTTCCCCCAAGACTGGTAGTACAGTCTCATATTAAAGCATGCAGAGAGCAGAGGCTCTGGGTGCCACATATGATTTTAAAGCAGCACTATTAGCAAACATCCACTGGCGTGGTTTTTAGTGTGCATGTATTTTTGTGTATTCCACATGGATTTTCTTTGCCTTTCTTTTTCTTCTTTTTCATCCTCTTCCTTAAGGGAAACCGCATCCTCACAGTTGCTTTTTGGTAGAGTGTTCTAACTAATGACTTTAATCATGTGAATGTATAGCAGAAATGGACAAGAAAATCCTCAGCCCATTTATCTTTCAGACCCCAAGTGTACAGGCACAAAACCACAACTTCCACCCTTTTTTTCCCCTTTATTTCATACCTCACCTCAATTTATGAGTTGGCTTACAATCTGTTGCAGAAAGCCCAGCTGCCCAGCTTTCTCCTGAATCTACATTTTTTGATTTTGTCTAAAATAGCCAAGGTCTCGGGAGTTTGCCATTATAATGCTTCAGAGAAATTAGTGACATTGAAGGGTTCTCATCTTTTTGCGTGTAATTTTGGTTATAGGAAGAAATTCACAAAGCCTTTTTTCTTTTTTTGTCACCTATGCGGTTCAGGAGATTATATTAGATGTTATTTGATACAAAAAATTTCCCTGGTGGGGCTTTTCTTCATGTCTTAGCTTAGAGTAAGTCGTGCCACCAAAGTAGGTGCCTTTTGTAGAAACAATTCTGAGCTCTGTTTGGTCTGAACGTTTTCTTACTTAACTTTTTGTAAGACGTGGCATAGAAAAGTCATTTCAATAGCTGCTGATCTAGATTCACTGGCAGCACTATCATATTACTACCATGAATAATACCAGTGATAAATGTTACTTTGGAACTAATTCTTTAGTAATTAATAAAAAAATCAAGACAGCTATTGTGCTTGAGTTGCTGTGTTAAGAATTTTATACTCTGCAAGCATAGTGACTGTGAAAGCCAAAGAAGTAAATGAAAGAAGGTTTTTATTTTAAAGCTGGACTGTGGTATGCTGCTGTATTGGTTTTCCATTGCCGTGTAACAAATTATCCCAAACATAGCAGCTCAAAACCACACCCATTTATTAGCTTGAGATTCTGTAGGTCCGGAGTCTTGTGACGGGTTTTTTGCTCAGGGTTTCACAAGGACAACTTCCAGGTGTCAGCTGGGGCTCTGTTGCTTTCTGGAGCTCCTGGAGAGGAATCCACTCCTAAGCTCTGTGGGCAGAATTCAGTTACTTGCAGTTGTAAGATGGGGGCCTCCATCGACTTCCTCTCTGTCACCTGCTGGTCACTCCCAGCTCGTAGAGGCCACCCACATTCCTTGCCCTGTGGCCCCCTCCATCCCCAAGATCATCAACAGAAGCTGTCTTGTGTACTGAATCTTCTCCATGCTTGGGATTTCTCTCTCTCTGACTCTGACATCTAGACCCATGCTTAAAAGGCTCACATGATTAAGATAGTCTCCTTATCTTAAGGTCAACTGATTTGGAGCCTTAATTAATAATCTGCAAAAATCCCTTCCCAGTGGTACTTAGATTAGTGATTGATGGGGTAACTGAGAAAGGTCAGGTGTACACCAGGGCCCAGGTGTCTTGTGGGCCACCTTAGGATTCTACTGACTAAAGCCACTTTTTTTATTTTTTAATAACTAAAAACAAAGCCTACATCTTTTCGGAGACTTTTTCAGATTCAGAAAGCGTAGTCTAAGAGAAAGGGAGTACTTGAGGAAGATAGAAAACACAGAGTAAGGAAGCTTAGGTAGAGCCTCTAGTGCGGAATCTGATTTGATCAGGGATGGCTGTGCCTTCTCTTTTGAGCCAAGCATGTGATTTTGCCTGAAGAGGCAGAATGGGAGCTTGGAGAGAGGGGTTATATGGCTCAGAATCTTTAGTTATCAGCAGATGGGGCTGAGTCAGAAAAGTTTGATATTTTATATGACCTGATTCAACTCATTATCTTCCCTGTGCCTCAGTGTTCGCCACCTCAAATCGGTTAATATTCAGATCACCAAATGATTAAGCAGCAGTAAAGGGATGTTCCATTGTTAGCCCCATTCAGGCATACAGTAGGCACTCAGCACATGTCCCTCCTATTGTCCTCTTCTCTGGATAGAGTGTAAAATCAGATTAGATGGCAAATCCTAGATTTGATCCAGGCACTCTGGAAACCACAGACTTCTTAAATTCTCCATGGGGAATGGGAATACAGGCCTGGGAGAGCCTGGGAGTGTTGCCTCAATCTCCTGTTCCACACACAAAATTCCTCTGAAGTCACATTTTATCTCAAAACCCATGCAAATTCTGCGTTCTGCTCCCGGAGCTAGCCATGTTGTATTGATACAAGACCTAGTGTTTGAATCACTTAGCGGTTGCGTTCACACCCCGGGACACATGTGTTTCGCTAGGGCCAGGACTCGGCAAGCCACACGCCTATGGTGTCGAAGTACGGAGTCACACCCCCCTCCCCCCACCCCTCCACCCCCCAGTTTGTGCAAGTGCCATCGTGTACGTGCTGGACCCACAGCTCATGTGGCTGCTTCACTGTCTGCCCCTGGGGCACATCACACACCACCATGAGAGAGGCCCGGCAGCCAGGGGACGGATATCCAGGCCGAGTCAAAGGCGCCTCCCTTGACGTAAGGCACTGGGCCCGCCAATGAGCTGATCATTCAACTCTAAGAGGTGTAAGTGTGCCCGCCATGCGTCGCAGTCTTCGACACGGGCAAGACCGTACTGATGGAAGTGATGGCTCTTCAGTGTCACGACAGAAGAGCACACGTCTGTCTTCGATGTAGTGATCACATCATGCAGCTCGAGAGCCGCAGACAAGGAGCTGACACACAGTCGGATAATGACATGAGGACACCACGAGCAAACTCAACAGCTCCGCTCCGTGCCCGGGCGCATGCTGGCATAGATTCCTCTGAAAAGGATTACAGATGTTCTTTTTTTTTTTTTATCTTTTTTATCTTTTTCCCCATCCCTCCCCCTCTTTCTCTCTTTGCACCCACGGCGCTCTGCACTTCAAGCTAAATATAATGTATCTGATTTCCCATCATACATACTAATCAGGTTTGAAAGTTGTCTTGTGAGGCTTTAAAAAGCTAGCCAAGAGCAGTGTGATTTCTCCAAAAGGATGTCTGCAATCAAGGTGATTACGTGGGAAAATAAATCATAATTTATATTGCTGAAAATGGCAGTTGCAAAACACTCTAACAATACTTCCCTGAAAGGGAAGTCTATTTTCCCGTGAACCAGGGGTAAGCACCGCCCTTCCGAAATGTTCCCTTTATTTTATTTATTTCTTTGTCTTTAAGGCACTGGGTACCATGGAAGCATTCGCAGACTCAGGGCAACGCGGGGCACCTCAGGGACAGAACCGCCAAGCATTAATGCCAAAAAAATTGAACTGCCCCATGTCGAAGAGAGAGTTCGACGACACTCTGTATCTAGGATACATGCACACATGTGTGTGAACACACTTGCTTCAATTATTTTTGTATAGAAGAAAGAATATTTGAGAACCAAAGGACTTTAGGAGGCCACCTCTCCTCTGCCCACCTGCCTTTGGGTTAAACGACCATAAATCATCCAAGAGAACTGATGAGGGATGGAATTGGGTACTGTCCCTTGGTATTGGGAACTCTCAGTGTGTCCTGCTTGACACATGTTACACCCACAAAGGCCAACCCTTAATGCCTATGGTAGATGACAGAAATGATCACCAAGTCTTCCATCTCCCTTGGACTGTGATGCCGTAGACCCCCACACACCCCCAAAGGCAGGGTCCATTTCTCCACACCTCCGAATCAGCACACCTCGTGGAACTGCTTGGGCCATGGGGCATGCTGGTTTGGGACACAAGTGGAGGCTTAAAAAGTGCCTCTGTGTGGCTGCTTGTGTCCCTGCTGCTTCCGGAAGCTTCCTCATCTGGGTGCCAACAGCCGAGGCTTGCCTGCTGGGTGAGGAGGGACGTGCAGCCATGTGGCCACACGGTGCCACCCAAGAGCCAGCTGCCTCCTAGGGGCAGAGCTGCCTGGCTGACAGAGGACACCTGCCCAGCTGAGCCCAGCCCAAACTGCTGACCCACCAAATCACAGGCTAAAAATAAGTAACTGTTGTTTTTAGCCAGAAGTTTTGGGGATTTTTTTTTTTTTTTTCACAGTAAAAATGAGCAGAGACAGTGCTTCCGAATCTGACTCTTCACAAGGTAGTGGAAAGGTGCAGGATAAGTAGTAGTCTTCCCTTTCCTCAGGGGTAGGCCTTGTATGTGGGAGGAGTTTGTTAGCTGGTGAATGAACCCCTGTTGATTCCCCAGAGTCAGTGTTTTCTATCTCAGGAAGCATGTCAAGAAGAAGTTGAGGATCACTGAAAATCTGGTCCCTCTCTCACAAGGATCAGGTAGGAGGGTCCAATGGGAGGGATAGAGAGTGGGTGTTAAGACATGGAATGCTCAAGGGAGATCTTCCTCTGAGTTCTCATTGACAAGAAAAGCTATACTTACCCAAAACAACCAGTTTCTTTTTAAATGTCAATATCATATCCCCTAGTATTTCCTTCTTTGCTCTGGCCACCAGGGAGCTCAAAGCCAAATTTTTAGCATACTTTCCTCACCTTCAGCAAAGTCATAGTACCGTGTAGTACCTCTCTGGGAACTCACTTCCCCTCCGACTTCATCTTAGCATTATTCTTCCTTTTGCCTGAATTTTGTATCTATTTTTCCTCCTCCTCCTTTTTCTCTGTTTTGGTTCCCTCCTCTTCTCTTTCAGCTTTTCCTTATTATTTATATGCAGTATGTGTTTATGTATAATATCTTAGATCTCCCTTCCTTTTTAACAACACAGATAAAAACAAAACAAAACAAAAAAGAAAAACAGAGACACCATGAAGTTGTTCAGTCTCTGGGACCTGAGAGAGGAATATAGGCTGGTTCTTGCGTTGTTTCCTTCCCACCAACTCTAAGTGGGGGGAGCATTGCCTTGTCTTTTCATTCATTTATCAGAGGCCGCATGCAGAGTAGGACCATCATAGACTCTGGAGTCAGTGAGCAGTGCTAGGTTTGAATTCTGACTCCATCACTATATCAGTTTCCTTTTCCTGCTGTAACAAATTACCAAAAACTTCTTGGCTTAAAACAACACATGTTTATCATCTTACATTTCTGGAGGATGTAAGTCCAAACTCCGTCACAGTGGTTAGGGTGTGAGCAGGGCTGGTTCCTTCTGAGCCTCTAGGGGAGATCCCATTCCTGCCACGTTAAGCTCCTGTAGGCCGCCTGCATTCCTTGGCTCATGCGACCCCCCCATTTTCCAGGACGGCAGCATGGCATCATCCTGCGTCCTTCACTGACTCTGCTTCCCTTATCACGTTGCCTTCCCCTCTTCTGACCTGCCTGCCTCTTTCTGAGAAGGATCCTTGTGATTACGTGGATCATCTAGGATAGTCCTGCCATCTCAAAATCCTTAACTTAGTCACACCCCTAAACTCCCTCTTGCCATGTGGGGTGACATATTCACAGAATCTGGGGATTGGGACATAGACGTCCGGGAGGAATATTATTCTGTCTACCAAAGTGGCTAATTCTGGGCCTTAGTTTCCCTCATCCATAAGGCAGAGGCAGCAAAATCCTATAGGCTATTTGGGGAAGTGGAAACATGAGCTTTATCAAATGGGGTCACACAGATTTTGGGGTCTCCCTCATAAACTGTCCTCGGGCCCATCCTCTGCATCATAGTGTGAGCGAGACCATTATCTTTTCAGCCAACCAGAATTCATTGAATGGAGATTTATACATCGTTATCATGTTGGTCTGCCCGGGCTGCCATAGCCAAACACCACAGTTGGTGGTTCAAACAACAGAAACTTAGTTTTTACAGTCTGGAAGCTGGAAGTCCAACATCAAGCTGGTGGCAGATTCAGTGTCTGGTGAGAATCCGCTTCCCGCTCTCAGGTGGCCATCTACTCGCTGTGTCCTCACTGGGGGGGAAGGAGGAAGGGCTCAGGCCTCTCCCTCTTTTCCCAAGGACACAGATTCCATCACGGGGGCTCCACACTCACAACCTCATATAAACCAAGTCACCTCCCAAAGGCCGCACCTCCGCATACCATCACAGTGGGGGTGAGGGCTCCGACATAGGAACTTGGGGGGCACCCAGACTCTCAGTCCATTAACAGCTCTCTTGCACCTCTACGTGGCGATTCAGAACATAGCATGTGTGATGGAGAAGCCGTGGTGTCAGAGCCAGGAGAGGGCCCCGGTCGGCCACGACCCAGCCGCGTCGTCTGGGGCTGGGGCTGCGCCTCGCTGGCCTTCTGGGGCCTTGTCTCTAAAATGTGGGGCCTAAAAAATATCTGCACCGCAGGAGCGTGCCGAGGAGCACGTGAAACCGTCCATGCCATGCGTCTCTGTCACCACGAGCGGGGGGCAGATGCGAGTGCCGGGCAACTGCCAGGTCACGGTTCCCACCTCCCCGGCCTCGCCGCAGGACGGCTTCCTCAGGCCACTGCCTCTTAGAGTACGGTTTTCAGCAGCCGATAGTGCACTTAGCAAGGTGGGGGCTTTTGACGGCACCCACTTGGGTTTTACTTCCCCTCCTAGAATTCCTGCCTCAGAGCTGGAAACAACAGTCAGTTGAGCACCCGTGGCATACTAGGAATGTGCAGATGGCCTTTTGTGCTTTATTTTTTTTTTCAGTCGGAGGGGTCTTGACTGTCTTCAGTTTACAGTGGAAGGAATTGAAGATCGGGGGTCAGGTCTCTGAGTGGTAGTAGTAATGGTTTGACGCGGATCGTCTTAGTTATGAAAATCGTAGCAGCTACTAGAGTTCTTCTAGCAGAAGCTCACCTTTGTCCTGTGCCTTCTGTGTGCCGGGCATTGGGCTCAAGTTCGACATTCATTATTCATTTACCCCACCCGAGAGGTAGGTGTGCTCATCATCCCCGGTTTCAGATGAAGAAACTGAGCCTCAGAGAGGCCCCAGGATTATCTCAAGCCCCACCTCATGAAGGACATGATTGGCAGAGACCCAATTTGAGTCCCCATCTCTTGCCCCTCTCACAAGACTGCGCTGGCTCCCCCAGCCTGTCTGTCCCCTTCCACCGCCAAGAAGTGGGGTTTGTTTTGTTCTCAAAGATCCTCAAGCTCCCCACCACCCCAGACTGATATATTTTAAAGGGTAGCCTTTGCTGCAAAACTAGGACCAAGGAGGACCAACCTGCTCCCCACCACAACCGACCCCCGACCGTGGAAGCTTCCACCTGGCCCACCTGCCTTTGTGGCTGAGTCAGGGGAAAGAAAGGAAGAAAGTTCAGTGAAGCCTCCAGTGGGCGGTCTCGCCCAGGGCCCATTACCAGGCTGGAGTGACAAGTGCGGCACGCCTGCGGCTCATCCCCTGTCTAATGGAATAGAAGCGAGCACCTTACTGCCCTTGTTTCCCAGTGGCTCGTCCAGGGCTCTGCGAGGTTTATTAATCTTAGCGTCTAATGGAAAATGTGTTGCCATGTTAAATCCAGAGCCACTGTTCACTGCTCGGAGGATTGAAGGCGGCAGGAGTCTTTGTCTTATTTACAAGCAGTACATGGGAGAGACACTTAGGGCGGGAGAATGCTGTCGTAAAAATCCGCGTGGAATCTGAAAGTGTGCATTAATGCATGTGACCAGATGGTTCTAAAATATGCCACTTTAACCAAAAATCATCCTCTGAAAAACTCTTCTGAAGAACACTGACTGTGCATAATAACTGCCTTGAGTAGGGCCATAATTTTAGAAAATGTATGAGCTACGGGATGAAGATGAGGGAGGGAAATGGTTTCTACTTCTCATTACAGGGTCCCTCCAAATGCCTGCTTGGGAAAAAAAAAAAAGAAAGAAAAATTCACCCAATGCAAGGAACCGTGGCAATACTTAGACCATTTAGAATCACTGTGAGTTATTACCCAGAAATTGCTAACCACTGCTTTCTAAGTTATATATTAAAAAAATAAGAAGCTTCCAAACTCTGAAACTCCAGAAGCAACCAGCTGTTAGTTACATGTCACAATATTCATACTGGTGTCTGCAAGTATATTCTCAGGTTCGTTTTCTGCTTGTGTCTTACAAGTTTTAAGGGCCATCAGTCGAAGCGTCTAATAATCTTAACACTGCTGTACTTACACTTGAGGTCTTATTATCTTCCCCTTAGCTATGTAAACAGATGAATAACCTGCTTTGGATTTGCCCAGACAGCGCTTGTTGCAGACTCCTGGCACAATGAGATGGGAGGCATCCTGTGTCAGCCTCTCAGGCTTGTTCATTAGGCGGGAGGAGAGCATATCCCAGATAAGCCATCACTGGGGGGGGCAGGCGGGGTTACCAAATAGGCCACCGGATCTGCCTTAGGAGCCCTCAAGTTTGCAAACCATTGTTTAAAATTGCAAGAGGTCTTGGGACTTTTTTAAAAAAGGAATCATGTGAGCGGAAATGTGACTTTCCTTGACAAAAAGGTACTGTTGCCCACCAGAAAGAGTCAGAAAAATGCTTCACTGTCTCTCTATATTGTGATTAAGACAAATGGGTGCACTTTTGTTGCATTAAAACATTATTTTCCTTTTTTTAAAGCCTCCTATTTCACATTGCTGTTCAAATTTGACATCCATATTTAAGTTTGCTTAAAATTATTACCACTTTGCTGACATTCACCTATATGCTTTTCTGTGGGTCTGATCTTCTCATTTGCAATATACCTTTTCAGGAGCAGTTGGAAAAAACGGGAAAAAAAAAAGAAAAAAATGTTAAATGTTAATGATTTCTATCCTAACTGCAATTTTGTCAGCTCCGTTTTGTACATATATGATTATGAAGCAATTTGCATGAAATTTACACCTTTTCAAATTTTGAAAATTGCCTTGTTGAAAAGAATCCCTGCACTTCTCAATACCACACTGATTAATCACAGTTATAGAGTAGACATAACATTTTTATTAAACTCTCAGTGAGCATGAAAATTAGCACTTCGTGCAATAACGATACTAATTTCATTAGTGAACGTTTTCATTTATAAAGTGCCTCTTCCTTATCTTGAACCTTTTATCCTTTTCTTATTGACCAAAGAGAGGGCATATCTTTGGGAGCTGGTAATAAACCATATTCGTAATACGATACGACCCCATTGACAAGCCACTGCTTCTAGCTGATCATCTTCCTTGATCATAAATATCCATCGGTACCTTTTATCACATGGGGCTCTTTGAGCTTACTTTTTGAATTTCAAATATGATGAGATAGTTTCCATCCTTAAGAGCTTGCAATGGGGTGGTTATTGGCCAGATTAAAACTCTAAAACTATCAGGCGGGGGTATAAAGAAAATACAGCCTTTTGTCGATTGATTTTCATATAACCCCTTCATTGGATGCTTATGATAAAGGGGAAGCAGGAGGCAATATAGGAAAGACTTGGAGTCCTGTATGACTTTCTAGAAATTGAACTTTGCACACAAACTCAGGGAGAAACTCGTAAGGTGGAAATGAAGTCTGTCAGGATAGGGGCCTGGGGTCCAAGTGTTTTATATACATACAAACCCACATAGAAGTCTCCAGTTCCGCCACAAAGTTCTTTCTGAAATGTGCGGATAAGTGAACTATTGCAATAATTATTTATTTACCATCGTCGTCTGAGATGCCAGGTTTGATTTATGGTGCTGAGGACACAAAGGTGAACCCTTAAGGCAAGCCAGGTGTCTCCCCTCACAAAGTTTATGTTCCAAAGGGATGGGGGGAGCGTGGTCAAGAAACAAACGCTGGATAAAACATATTCCGGTTGCAATGCATGTTCAGAAGCAAGGAAACATGGCATATTCCAGAAAGGAAGGTCAGGAATGGGGGGGCGCGAGCTGCCTCTAGAAAGGATGGCCAGATGGCCTTGAAGTCAAGGCTTCAAAGATGAGAAGGAGCCAGCGATGGAAAGAGCCAGAGGAAAAGTGTTTTAGGCAGAGGGAACCGAGACTGAAAAGGTGCGCTGTCGAGGCAAACGGTATGCATTGTTGAAGAGATAGCATTGACCAGAGGGTTTGTTCATGTGCCCTGTGATTTTTAAATTTAGAATTGAGGTCTGTGCTTGATGTAAAATATTGATCCTTTCTTTGTGTCTTCAGTGTACTGGGAAAGCTGTGTATATTCAGAGTGAAAGAGAATCATCCGTTTCTGAACACCCAGTGGGGGAGAAAGGGTCAGTGGCAGCTTCTAAACGTTAAGAACACAGGTGATTTTTCTCTTTGTGTGTCAGGTTTTTTTGTTGTTGTTTTGTTTTTAAAGTGTGGATTAGATGGCTTTTTAAGTGCCAGTTGTGGTTTAGAAGGTAAATGACTCCTTCAAGGTCATACAGCCAATAGACTGGGGCGGGGGGCAAGATTAATCACAGATGATTGAAATTTCCCAGTAAAATATATATATTCATTGGATGCATTATGCTTTGACATCTCTAATAACTTTTCATTGGTTTATGTATTACTTTGTCAACTTGGTATATATAGATTTTAAATGGCAGTAACTCTCTTATAATTCTGAGTGTCCTAAGACTATCATGTTATTGAAAACATGCTCAAACTCATCAGTAAGCAGACATTGCAATGAACACAAAAATGAAAAATTATTTTACACTCATCAGATTGGAAAAAAAAAATAAGTACTCTGGCAATACCAAGTATTGGCAAGGATATGGAGTAACAGGAAATTTCATACCTCACTGGTCAGAATATAAATCAATAAAGCCATGTTGGAAAATATTTTGGCATTACCCAATAGAGTCATAAGTAAGCTATACAGTTTTACTCCTGTGGACGTGTTTTTGAGAAACTCTTGAGAACTAGAAAAAGTTCCAGAATGATTCTGGCACATTACTTTTATGATAGCAAGAAACAGAATTCCCCAAATAACATCCATAATAAAATGGGGGAAATAAAAGGCAGTGTTGTATATTCATAGAGCAGAATACTAGTAGCAGTGAAAATGAATGAATGAATTCCCTTAACCTGAATCAACATAGAAGAATCTTGAAACACAATGTGGAATTTAAAAAACAGTTACATAGATTATGTACACAGTATTATTCAACTTATATGAAGCCCAAAATATAGGTTAAACTAAACAGATTGTTTGAGGTTATAAGAATATGTGCTTCACACTGTAAAGAAAAGTAAGTGAATGGAAAACACAAAATATGAGCTAGTGCTTCCCCAGGTATGGGGTCGGGTGGATGGGGTAGAGAAGAAGGGAGAGTAATGACTTGGGGAGGGGTATATTGGGAAGTATTGCAAAGTTCCATTTCTTAAGTTGAGCGATAGTTAGAGAGGTAGTCATTCTATTTTATTTACCATTGTTTACAATATACATAAATTACTTATATGAAGTCTTCTATTATGTATGCACATTGCATAATATTGAAAGATTAAAAATACTCTGGTACCTTGAAACTGAATTAGGTGTCAGATGCTTGGCTCATTTGTTTTTTCTACTTCTTAGACTTGACCCACATGAGATCTTGCCTGATGCAAAAATGGGAGAGTGATATTGCCCCACGTGGCTCTAATTTCTCCATACTCCAATCTATCCTATACATCAGACACATTTTTCAAAAACACAGTCATTACCATGCCGCTCATCTGTTCAAAAACATTCAGTGGCTCCCATTGCCTCCATGACTGAGCCCACACTCCTCAGCCGGTCAATTCTTTTACCAGTGTTTTCTCTGCCTCACGAAGTTTTTCATTATTTCAGTACATTTTCTTGTACATAATTCTGTGGTCAGCCACCAGACTGGGTAGTAGGATACAGCAGTGAACCATGAAACCATGGCTTTGGTCAGGCTCATCTGCTTCCTGTCCTTCCAACATCATCTGCTCATTCTTATACACACTTCAAGTTCTCTCCTTGTGCATCATTTATTATTCTTGGTACACAGATGAACACAAGTTTTGTAGCTTAGTGTAGCACACATTTATTATTCCATGGTTTTTGTGGGTCAGGAGTCTAGGCATGTCTTAGCCCGGTTTTCTGCTTAGGGTCTCACAAGGCCACCGTCAAGGTGACAGCCAGGCTGTGTTCTCATACAGAAGCCCAAGTAGGGAAGAATTGGCTTCCAAAGTTACCTCCTCACCTCTGAGGTCACAAAGGCTGGTTACTGGCAGACTTAATTTCCTTATAGCCGGATGATTCAGGGCTTCTTGCTGACTGTTGGTGTGGTTGGAGGCCCCCTTAGCTCCTAGAAGTCACCCTACAGGTCCTTACCACCTGGGCTTTCCCAGTATGGCAGCCTACTTCATCAAGCCAGCAAAGAGAGTCTAGAACAAGTTGGACGGAAAGACGGAGTCTTATATAACATAATGTAGTCACAAGACTAAACCCCATCACCTTCTAGCGGCTAGAAGCACCTCGCAGGACCTGCCCACACTGAAAGGAGAGAATTACCCAAAAGAGTAAACATCAGAAGGCAGGAATTGTATGGGGCCTCCTTAGACTCTATCCACCCCAACTTGAAGTGTCTTTCTTTGCCACCAGTTAATATCTGTGATGCCTCTAAAACTGAATCCCATTTCAAGCTGTCTATGATTCCTCACTCCGTGGGAGCAGCAGGAAGTAAACCTGGAGAGTCTAAAGGCCAGAAGATCTTCCTTCAAAAGCTGCCCTTTCTAGCCTTCAAGTTAAAGAAGGAAGATTTTGAAAAAAGACTTTGCATGTGTTAAATGCAGTCCTGAAGCCTCTTTCAGCAGGGATGAGAAATCGCCTTTGGGCTGGTTCCACCCTTGAAGGTGACAATATGTCAAAACTGTGTCGTTTTTCTTTTCAAATAGCAGTTGTTAGACACCTAAAGATTAGGGTTTCTCAAATACTGATCATAATAGGTATCTAGGAAATATTTGTTTAGAGGACAATAGACTGTGATAGGCTTGCCTTCACTGTGTCAGATGTCCTGAGGATATGGTGTCAGTCTTATATCCCAGTATCCTGTAGAGCCATTGAGGGATGCTCAGAAAGCCACGCATTGATGACAAGACCCAAATGGTCTGATTTTATCCCCTCCTAAGTTCCTGTGACATCAGCTTTGCTTTAGAGTGGGGCATTTGGTTTCCCTATTCCTTCCTCTTAAGTCATGAATTTGCCAAGCGCGTGGTGGGTGCTTACTAAATATTTGTCAATGTTATAGATCATGGTGCCATTTTGAAAGCATAACCTGAATAATGGATAGCACACTGATAAAGCCACTGTCTGGTCTTGATTATTTTTAACACCATAAAGAAAAACTTTATTAAATCAAATCGCAATAACTCCATTTACTTTTAACCCCACATGGTGAAGTTATCAATGTGTGATGCCTCTATACTCGAAGATGAAAAATGCTTAGATAAATACTGCAAGGGACATTTTTAAGCATGTAAAAAAATCAATTTTCATAAGGTTACATCTTTTTACCTGTTTATATAAAACATGCTATATTAAAAGAGAGATTAAATTTTACTCTGTGGAGTAAAATGCAAACACAAAATTATTTTTTCATTTTTCAGAGCATGCACTGGATTATCATTTATTTATGAGGCTTTTTTTAATCTAGAATATATGGAAATCTTTTCTTGAAGCACAATATAATATTGAATTGGGAATGTTGTCTGACAGTTTCCCTCTTACAGTTGCATAGAATGATTCTCCTGTATGAATTTTTAAAAGAAACTTCAATATACTCTGCATTTGAAAGGGAAGAAGTAATCGCCATAATCTTGAGGAATCTTTTAAATGGCCTCCATTCCACTTCTTCTATGTTTCCCCAACTTTTCTGCAACAAATAATGCTTCCATGATTTTCCAGAACTCACAAAATGTCCAGTTTTCTTTCTTTTGTCCAAAAGGTACACTCAGCAGTGGAAGTTCTCCTCCCAAAGACATGGCTATCAGTTGAGAATAGAGCTGTGACATGATATCTGTGTTTTCCTTTTGCATGTTTTCCTTGCTTGGAGGCACTGGGCTTGAAGGGGCACTAGTACTCTTCCTTCTCCAGGAGGCAGATGTCTTTCCATGGTAGGCCCTTCAAATTGTGTGCTGAAGCCACACAGTCATGAGATCAGTGACTGCATAAAAATGCTGGTTGGGGCATTAATCATTTCTGAAGCATCCTTCTGAAGTTAGCTCCTCTGGGCCACCCTACACACACTACTATCAGTTCACTCTTACATGGCTTGACCACTGTGTTTTTCATAACATTCCCACTCCGTGTTATTGCTGCATAACAGACCACCCTGAAATGGAGTGATTGGTCTACAGGTTGCCTCCGGTGGCCAGGCTTCACCAGTCTCCTTGTGGAGCTCAGGCTGCACCTGGTGGGTTAGGGCACATACTTCCCATGGTGCCTAGTTGGTGGGAAGTTGATAGCTCCCAATGCCTTGTCAGGGCTAGACTCAGATCTCGATTCACATTTCATTGGCTAAAGCCAGTTATGTGGTCGATTTCAACTTCACTTGGGGAATTTTACACCTTCCAGGGAGGTGTGAGGATGTAAGGTATTTGCTGAACAGACTTCCTGTCTAGTCTTTGGGATTTATTGGGTATATATATGAAATATTTCTGGGTGTATATATAAAGTATGAAGTATATTTTTATAAAATTAAATAAAAATATCTCAGTACCTTGTTCAGATTTTAGTCTCCTTTAAAATAGTACCTCTGGCATTTACATTTGTTCCCTACATTGCATGAGTAAGGGGGCCCTGGCTCCTAGTTCATCCTTTAGCTGGCTCACCTTTGATCCACTAAGAAGCACTGAGTACGATTCTCAACTTTGGAGCCAGACCAGCTAGAGTTCAACTCCAAACTCATACTTCCCAGCTTTGTGACCTTGGATAATTTACTTAACCTTTCTGGGCTCCAGTTACTAAATCATTTAAATGGCGATCGTTGTACCCATGTCTATCGTTTGCACCTCCGTCATGACATTTTGGCTCATCCCCAACTAATAGCTCTGGAATGCTGTGTGCTGGCACTCTCTTTGACCGCATCATCCGAGCAGTCGTGGGGAAGCTGCCACTTTGTGAAGAATCTGTTGCTAGGAAATGTCAATGGTATGACTTTCAATTTAGCACATGCACAGGCAACCTTGTTTGGGCTTGTGCCATTGGTAATTCAGTTTCGGGATTTTACTTTGACAGAATGTATTCAAATATGGTTTTTGCTGTCTATCAGTTGTACCCTCACGGCCACAGTTCTTTCAAGCAACGAAGACTTGCTAATTAATATTTTCACAAGAACATTTGTCACGTGGGTGCAAATTTCCAAGGAAAAACATATATGGCCTTTGTTCGTCTAGATACTTTATAATATGGTTGAGTACACATCATTTCGACCACCTGCTTCAGAAAGTCCTAGATACCATTTGACCTTAACAAAGGACAATTGAGCTGGTTGACGCTTTTTACCTTCTTGCCAATTAAAAGTAATCTCATATCTTTGGACTGGTCTTTTCATTCAATGATATGGTATATATATACACGAAATCCAAATATGTAGATAAGATGGATGGATAGATAGGTAGAAAGATAGATGTATAGTTGTTATGAACAGTGCAAAGGAAATTCATTTCCAGCTATGGGTCATTTGGAAAAAGATCAATATGGTACATCCACATTATAAATGAATGAAAAGCCTGGCTTTCTGTGTGGCTTCCAGAATTGCATCTCTGACACCTGGAACACGTGTTATCAGTTGCAGAATGCTTGTTTGTGAACAGGTTTAATGATGAGGGTAATCTCCATAAATGAATATCATTTGTAATGCTGTGATAGCTTTGTTGATTGTTAATATTACGTAGGGCATGTCTTGCTTTTGAGAAACCTATACCACAAAAGAATAACGATAATAAGGTTGCATCATACCTCTTCTGCATTTTGTTTTTGTTTTTTGCTTTCTTCATGGTTTCAGTTTCCTTCTTTCATATTTTCGTATTTTCAGCCACCCCATGTTTGCTCTTCCATTCTCAGTCCTGTTTTTCTTTCTGTTCCTATTTTTTGGACCTGTTAAAAATCCATTTAATGATTCAGCAGTAATTGTGAAGCTCCTGCTCTATGGATATTACTTTATTAAGAACTAGGGATAAAAGGACAGTTTTTGCTTTACTCATAAGAAACTCACAGCTTAGTCAAGGAGATAGATACTTAAATTGCAACAGAGTGTGACAGAAACATGTTTCAGGTATGGAGGACATAGAATAAGAATAGGAGAGGGAGGCAAAGCTGACTGCAAAGATGAGGTGGTATCTCCCCTAAGTTGAGGGATGAGCAGAGTTCAGCAAGCAGGTAAAGTAAGGAAGGGCCCCTGAGACAGAAGGATGAGAGGAAGGGAAGAGCATGGGATCTTCAGAGCAGTGTAGGTATTTACTCTTCATTGAACATAAACCAAGAGGAGTAGGCAGGAGCAAAAGATGGGTCTGGCTGGGGAGAAAGGCCTCAAGACAGGTGCAATGATGTGCCTTGGTGGGAATATGGAGGTAGCATCCCAGTTTAGAAGAGGAAGCCAGCCATGCAACCCCTGAGCTTTGTCATGTAGAATTTGAGAGTCAGTGTGGTCTGGGAGATCCTCTCTTTCTACCACATTATAGATGGAGCAAGGGGCTGAGAAATATTTGAGTTTCTGCCTCTTTAGAAAACAAATACCACCCACCTTGCAAGGTAGCTGCGAGCAATGGAATGAGATAATAATATCTTTAAATCTCTTAAACACTGATACCTGGAACATAATAATGCTCAAAAAAATGCACGTTTCTCTTCTACTTGAAATTGCCTTGAAGACTCACTGAAACCCAAGGAAAGCACTACCATTTCATATCAAACCATAGACTTCAGTTCTTGATACTTAAACCCCAGGGCTTGTGAAGGACTCCTCCAAATAATGCCCTGTTTAAGGCACAATGGTTTCCAGAAGTTTGCTATTCTGTGTGTGTGCACTTGCCTTCCCCAGCAGGCGGCAAGCTCTTTAAAAGCAAGGGTCATACTTATGTTTCCTTTGCCAACAAAGAATTCCATTCGGTGCTGATCACCAATTATACACTGATTGGCTCTCTGGTCCCAAATAAACAACACCTTCTCAGAACCCAGCTGGCGCATCAGAAACAGGGAATCCTCACAAATGGCCAAGGTGGTGGCCACTGGCCCTGTCACAGACAGATGGCCAAATGGAAGGCCACACACATGGCACAGAAATCATTTCTTTAGCATCAGCACACTTTTCTACGATGTTAGCTTTATAACACCACCCCAAAGATACCTTGTCATTTCCTATGATGATACCTGCCAACCCAGGTGGTCGTTCCTGGTCATGAGTCTAGTGTAGCAGATGTCGAAAGGATATCTGTTAACTTATTAGATGAGTTCAATCATATGAAAATCAGTTACTGCCCATATTACAGTTGGTTTTGTGCTTAAATTTTTTTTAAATTATTTAAAAGCTTTCTTGGCCATTTTCTGTTTTTAATAGCTGCTGTATATCCTTAATGCACAGGATATGGTCAGGACAAGTATTTAAAAAGTATTTACTATTCTGATCTTTAAAAGAAAAAAGTTACATACGGTCATTTGAACTAATTGCTAAAATGACACTACATTAATTAGATAATTAAGGGTCTTGAGCATGTGGCTATTGTATTCATTGGGCTGGAAGCCAGCGTTTTCTATAGCTGAGAAAATGGGTTAGCATAATTCAAAATTCAATTGCTGTACCCTTTTTCATATGAATAGATAATACAGAATGAGTCTTAAATCTGGATTGGAAAAACTAACAGGAACTGGTTTTATTTTAATTGAGTTTTAAAGCACTTCTAGGCCGTCTCATCGTCTTTATCGTTTAACCCTTTGTGGTTGTGGCCGCCCACCTCTTAGTCTTGCCATCCTACACGTTCATGGTAATGACCTCTCTAGATTTATTGTGAACCCCTCAGAATATGTTCCTTCCCAATAAATGCCTTGAGATAGGATCCAACGTCTCTTTGGCCTCTGCCCCCTCCTCACTGAGAATAAATGCTGCCCATGGTTTGAAGTCCTTTATAACAGTACATTTTCTAGGTGCCTTAACTTACCAAGGTTATTTGTCAGGAAAATTATCTCTTGTAACACCAGGTCCCCTACCTTCAGATGACAGGACTTAATACAAAAGTTTTCCCCATACCAACTAGTAGTGTAAGTTGATTTCATATCCTTTTATTTTATAAAGTTTTGCTTATCAAGTTTGTCATCCTGTATTTGAAATTAAAATGTGTGGTCTCCAGGTGACCTCAAAGTAACTGACCCCCAAATCTAATCACTCCCAGCGTCTGTGAAAATCGACAAATATGTCAGGTATAACTCGTGGCATCAAAACATTGTTTTAAATATTTCATTTGTAGGCAAGGCAAGGATCACTTTCAGGTTAGTCCTCTGAGAAGGATTGCTGGGCACATGAACACCTTTGGTTTCTTGATTCTGTAATCGGCACTCATTATCAACGGGTTGTATGAGGAGAAAATGTGCAGGTATATGTTCTGCACGAATGAATTATTGATTGGATTTATGGCCAGAAGAATGTTCCTAAGTGGTCAATACATGGCCGAACTATGTCAGGTGAGGGTAAAAATAAAGTGAGATCTATACTTTTGATAGCAGTTGCTGTTGGGTTATGTTACACTTGTCATTCGAGGTTACCATTGGATGTAGGTAAAGATGTTAATTATATTAACCTAGATGAAAATGTGTTGTCAAGCATACCCCTTACAAATAGAGAATATCAATGTTTGTTTGCATGTTGAGATTTATTTTGTCAAAAATTGTATTCTTCCTATGAGCTGACGTTGATTGGCTTGTCAAACTCTCTTGGGTGTGTAAGGACAGTTTAAAAATTTGGGTAGGTTTATGAAAAACTGTATGTAATCCATATGTTTCTGATTATTTATTGACCATGACAACTTCACAAAAATGTCATTAGTCCATTGGTTGTGGATTAGTCCAACTTCAGAACTTCAGCTGATACACATATCTTTGCTCCATCATTTCTAGTAGATGACTAATGACCTTTGCTTAATAGTAAACTTGTCATTATGCAAAGCTATAGTTACTGGAAATGTCTTCATCCAGTTGAGCCAAACTCTGGCTCCCTGCTTCTTCCACCTGGGGATCCTTCTGCCCCTAATTGAGAAATGTCCTGGCAAGCCCTTATTTGATGGGTCAGTTTTAAGCGGGCATTCCACTGATGCCGAGTAGGAACCTACTGTGCACTGGAGCTCTACCAGCTCTGAGAATATGGAGATGATGAAGAGGGGGACATTGCCATCGACATGGCACGGTCTTAAGCAGGGTGCTGTCCAGTACACACTTAACCTACTCAAGGTCAACTTTAGGCTAGATGAACAGGGATTTACATCATACAGTGATTTTCTCCATCCCCCTGAGCAGGGGACTCAGAAAAGCTGGGAATCTTTTGTTCTTGAAGTCTTTGTCCCTGTAAGCCTCTTGGGTCGGAGCATCCTGTAATGGGAAGTCTTTAAAGTTGTGTGTTCTCTAATTATAACCTAGTCTGTAAACCCAGGCAGCTGTTTTCCCTGGTGGTTCAACCAGAGGAAGGGGGCCATGCCTGTGCTGTAACAACAGTTGGCTCTCTTGGTCCTCTTAAGGCAGCCAGAGGAAATTGTGGCATTTCAAGAGTAATTCTGACAATATTCAGATTTGCTTTATGCACCAACTCTAGAATCTTGCCCCTAATGAGTGTAAGGTGAGACGCCACCCCAGCATCATCAAAGGGATTCAGAATCATAGTGAATCCATTAAGAGGTGTTTCGTTTTCATTTTCTCTGAAGCAGAATCTCAGGTCATAAAATGGAATATGAATTGTAGGTTTTGTGGGGAAATGCACTTGGCTGCCCTTCCTTGAACGGAGATCTAGAAATACCAGCATCCCGTGCTCATCTTCCCAAGCTGCAACTGAGTCAATGATAAGGTAATGATCATGCTAGTGCCTTCAGGGTCAGAGCATCGGGCAGTGGGTGGTCTGGCCCAGGAGCAGATGCCCTGATGTGGTGGTGGCAATCCTGAGGGTTTTGAATTAAGTGCTTTTGACATACAGAATCAGAAGTCAAGGGCGAAGCTGCCTTTTAAATGCTTACTCCAAAGTGTCCACCTGCAGATGTAATTGAGCCTCTCAGGTGAAGAGCTTTATCAGAGCAAAGCTGGTTATTGTTGCATACCTATTGGGGGGGGGGAATATTTTAGGCATCTTCAATAACTGCTCTGTGACATTGCTGAAGGTCCCGAGCCTTCCCTGTTCTCCAACAGTTCGAGAAGAAAAATGCCATTGTGGACATGTTGCCTAAGCTTCACTGTTCACTGTGGTCCAAAGGGACCCATCCCTTCTCTTCATAATCACAAGTTATCATTCTAGTTATTTATGCATTTATTGTATGTCTTCCACACCGGGCTGTAAGAGCCACGAGGCCTAGGACCATGTCTGTCTTGTTCCTTTCTGCTTCCCCACCATTAACACAAGGCCTGATATAATTATCATTATCACCTTGATCATTATCATCACCATAGCTAATATTTATCACCACATACAATGTGGCACGTATGTTAAGAAGGGCTTTATGTGAATTATTCCCAACCCTGGAGTCAAGAATTAAAAGCAAGTCGGCCAAGAAGAAAGAACATGGATTTTGGACACCAAACTCTTGAATCCATGATCCCAAAATGTTAATTTCTGGCCTCAGGATTTTGCCTCAGTACCGGGTCACTTAATCCCTCTATGCTTACATTTCCTCATCAGTAAAACTGGAATAATAATTCCCATCAGCCAAGCTTGCAGTGAGAATTAAACATGAGGATTGCTCTGACCCTAGTGCATAGTGGATGCTGAAGACAAGTGAGCAGAGGTGCTATTTTTATATACATTAGAGTCTGAGAGTCAGGCTGAGAGTTGAGTGAAAGAAACCAGGGTACACACTATGATTCCATTTATGGAAAGGTCAAAAGCAGCCAAGACTTCTCCATGCGAGAAAAGTCGGAAGAGTGGTTACATGTAAGAGGCAGCATTCTTGAAGGGGATGGAGGGTGCCTTCTGGCATGCTGGAAGTGGTCCATATATTGATCTGGTGATACTATCCCATGCTTGTGGACATATGTAAAAGCTCATCAAGCTGTGTATTTAATGTTTGTGCCCTTCAGTGCATGTAAGCAATACCTCAAAAGAAATAATTTGAGAGAATTTTCCATTATTTGAGAGAGTTTTCCTCCCGCTCGTGTCCAAGCACAAAGCTAGGTGCCTGAGGGCCAGGTGGTGAAAGTGGAGGAAGGCTGAGATAACCCTGTGGCCTACTTCCTGATTGTGCTGAGGCCTATTCAAAGGCAGCTATGGATCCATCACTCAAAACCGAACCTAAAAAGAAATTCTTGAGCCATGTCCGTGTGAACTAAATATAGCATCGAATTTATAACGTTGTGGCTCTGACCACCCCTGGCCTATTTCTGACCACAGGGACAGCTTAAATGGCGGGGCCCATAAAAAGTCATCTGCAAGCTCAGGCCAAATGTTGATTATTTAGGGCCAAGAGGAGGCCAGGCCTGTGGCAGCAGTTCTCCCTGAGGTAGGATCCTAAGCTGAATGGAGACCATTGTTGCAGCTGCCGGCCAGGAACTTGGGGATTCCTTAGCATTCTGTCTCTTTGTGGACCAGCTTTTTAGTTATGGGGCTTACTCATGCAGCCCTTGACCAGCTTCCCAAGGCTGGATCACTGATGGGCTCCCCGCTAGTCTTTTGCTGGCCAGGGGCACTCGGCATTAAGTCAGATGAGTACCTGGGCTCCCAGGAGGCTGCCTGTCACTGAATTAATTACAGTGTCCTATAGAAAATGACATTAATAAATTATATGAAGTACTATACATTATGTATATTAAAATGTCTTAATCCAGAAAAAAAAAAAAGGGAATCCTGTATGATTCCCTTCTCTTTGCCATGGTGATCTTGCCACAGCTCCTTGACTTAGCCTCACTAGTATCTTCTTCAAAGTCACTTCACACCACCATTCCTTTTTTTGTCTAGCTCAGGCTTGGCTTTCTTCCTGGAGGCCTGGTTCCTTTCACTCCCCGTCTATCCCCCAGACAGAGGCAGATTTCTGGTTATGATAGAGCTTGGTCGATTGCATTGGGCTCTGCATTATGCTTCACCTTCTGCAGCCTCTTGCCCTGTGCCCCGCTCCAGGCTGCAGGTTTTCCTTGCTCTCAAGAGATTCAGTTCTAGGCTCACCTACGAAATAATTGCTCCAGGTAACCTGAGACAAGATAAGGCTCTCTGAGCCTCAGTTTCCTTATTTGTAAAATGGAGAGGTTAAGAGTAGATTTCTTAGTTCTCTTTTAATTTTGTTTTTCTAGTTAAATACTATTGTGACATGATAAGAGATACATATATTGGTCCCTACCTCTGGCTCCTGCTAATATTTGGTCTTTGACCCTGATTCCTGACACAGAGCTCCTCAAACCCTTGCTATTTCCCAGGTGATAGGTGTGTCTTTTGTTCTAATGAAGCAGCTGGTAGTGGGATCCTGGATTGGGGCTGGTCACCTGAAAGACCAAGCTGTCTTGGAACTTTCACCCCCACCTCCCATTCTCTGGAGGGAGAGAGGGTTTTTGAAAAGTGAGTTAGTTAATAGTCGATCATGTCTACACAGTGAAATGTCCATAAAAAGCCCTGAAGTATGGGGTCTGGGGAGCTTCTGGGTTGGTAAACACATCCATGCACCTGGAGGGTGGCCCACCCCACTCCATAGGGACAGAAGCTCCTGTGCTCAGGACCCTTCCACACCTGATTCTATGAATCACTTTATCTGCTGTTCATTTATAACCTTTAAAATACCCTTTGGAGTAAGTCAGCAATAGTAAGTAAACTGTTTTCCTAGATAAGTGAGCTGCTGTAGTAAATTATGGAGCCTGAGGAGCAGGTGGTGGGAGCTTTCAATGTGTATCCAATCCTGGACAGCAATTTTGGGTAACCTGGGGACCCAAATTTGAGATTGGCATCTGAAGTTCGAGCAGTCTTATGGTCCTGAGCTCTAGCCCGTGGGGTATGTGATAACTCTTCTTAGTGTTAGAAGTGAATTGAATTGTAGGACGCTCAGCTGGTATCAGAGAATTGGTCAGTGTGGGAAAAACCACACACATCTGGTGTCCGAAATATTATGGGTGAGGTTAAAGGAAAAACAGTGAGTTTTCCCCCATACGATTATTTATCATTTTTAGTACCTACCATGTGCCAGTTAAGTATTAGATGCTACTCTACTCACTATCTGATTTAATTCCCCAGCCATGCTGCAACATACTTATTATTCCCGCTTAATTTGTTTTTAAGATTTCATTTATTTATTTGATAGAGAAAGAGCATGAGCAGGGTGGAGGAGCAAGGGGAAAAGGAGAAGCAGGCTCCCCGCTGAGCAGGGAGCCCAGTGCAGGGCTAGATCCCAGGACCCTGGGATCATGACCTGAGCCATAGGCAGACACTTAACTGACTGAGCCACCCAGGCGCCCCTTATCCCCACTTTGGAAATGAAAAAATAGTGTCTCAGAAGATTAAGTAACTTGCTCAAGGTGACCAAGTCAGAAGTTTAACATTAGGAATAACAAACATTTTGTATGTTTGAGACTGTGGTGATTTCATTTCATCTTTACCACGTCCCTAGGATAGAGATGTCGATATCATCTCTTTGACATGGGAAATTTCAGTGTTGAAAGGTTGAGTAATGTGCCCAGCAAGGTCATCTATCTATAACTGGTGGAGCCTCACTTTCAGACTCAGGTTTGTGTGAGTCTGAAATTCATGCCATTTTTATTATATGTAATATTGTATCCCTTCATACCCTCAATGGGGAGCCCTTCCTCCCCCCTTTTTTTAAGCCTAAAAGGTATTATCCAAAGATTCCACAGCATCTGAATTTGAAAATCCCTATTAAATCATGAGGAAATCTAGCTATTTGATGATGGCATAATATAGTGCGTATTCTTTTTTAAAATTTGTATAACATTTCAAGAAACCAATGAAATGGAGGATAACTCTCTGATAAAGAATTAAAAAAAAATATCCAGCAACTCTCTGTCAGACTTTTATCATTATCCCATTCATAATGGATTCCAAACTCGCATGAATCTTTCAAGATAAGTGTCTTATTGATTATCCTGAAAACAAGCGATCACTTGGCAGCCTGAGACTAGCTCACTGCCCTCCCCTGATTACCGTAAACAGAGATGTTGATCAGAAGAAATGTCATTTTCTTTGGCGTTGAACCCATGGGGCATTCTGACGCACTGGTATGGGGAGTAAAGGAGCTAAGTAACCCCAGACGGACAGGTGCTTGATCACAGCTGATGTCTTGTTTTTGAGGGGCTGCAGACAAATGTCCACTGGTTAGCCATTGCAGTCTTGAACTGTTTTATAAATCCTTGTGCCAAGACTTCTTCCTGGTAAAGATGCAGAGTGGCCCAGTGAATGCCAATTCATTGCTGCCAGGAAATATTAAGTCTCTTAAGTGACATCCTTTTCCGGTGTGTTTACTGGTGGTTATGTAAATGAAGCGGGCCTTGCTCTTAGAAAGGATCAGAGTGTTTACAAGGGACTTCACCTCTTCTCTTGTAGTTGTAATGAGATAAAATACTCCTGTGACCGTGCAGTTACGTTCAGCATTGGGTGTCTGCTCCCTGTGTGGCCACGATTGCGCCTCTCTGTGGAGCTGACCCTTGCGTTGCTGCTGGCCACCTGGCATGGGTGTAAGGAGGGCAGGTATTGGCTAGAGAAGTGGCCATGTTTTCCCTGGTGGCTTTGTTGCTCCTGCTGAAGCCTTTGAAATACTGTCCACGTGACAGGAGCCCCAGACTCAAAACAGATTGTGGCATTTGGTGGAGGGAGACCTGACTCATGGGTTTTGGGTGCAGATAATGAAGATTCAGGCCACTGCATTAAATTAACAGCCTGATTTCCTGAGGCTGCCATTGGTAAATGCTTAGTTGACATCCTGGGGGATGGGATGCAGCCACTCTGTACCCCAATGAGCCTTGCTCTCAGGAAACTCTTGCCCAGCAACAAAATCCATCCTTTCTTAGACCCTGAAGCTTATTTGGGAAGTGGCCTCATAACTTGCTTGAAGCAGGTCATGAGCAGGAGAGAGGTTCTCATCGCTAGAATCCTGGAATAAACAAAGCCCCTTGCAGCACTGGTTAGTTCACTTTTTCTAGATGAGGACATGGAGGTACAGAGAAGGTTGAGGTCATTCTGTCTGCTGATCCGCTGTCCAGTGTTCATGCCTGCTGAGGTGTCCTGGGTGCCACTTAATGCCTTTACCACTTTATTCATTTAACATCAACTGATTGAGCACCTACTGGGTACCAGACAAGATGTTGGAGATAAAGGGAGAAATCTGGAATGGTCCCTGCAGAGAAGCACAGGTTTTCTTGTGGGGCTGGTAATGGTGATAATGGTGGTGGAGGAGAAGGATGAGGAGAAGCTTGGCCTTATCAGGAAGACATGACCACTCCCTCCTTTGTCTCCCATCTGTACTGTCTAGTAGCCATTTTGCAATGCCTGTCTCTGGGACCATGGCCACCATATTGAGACATTTATTTCCTCTGACCCAGTCAGTGGAATTAGGATTCTTCAGAGAAACAACCAATAAGATGTAGATAGGTGGAGAGATAGATGACAGATAAATAGAGCAGGAATTGGCTCACATGGTTATGGAGGCTGAGAAGTCCCACGGTCTGCCCTCTGTGAGCTGGAGAAACAGGAAAGACTGTGGTATGATTCAGTCTTCAGTCTGAGTCCAGAGGCCTGAGAACCAGGGGGGAAGGATGGGGTAAGTCTGAAGCTAGAGGCGTGAGGACCAGGAGCTCTGATGTCTGAGGACAGGAGAAGGTGGATGTACCAGCTCAACAAAAGAGAACAAACCCCCTCCTTTCTTTGCCTTTTTGCTCTGTTGGGCTCCTCAGCAGATTGAATTCTTCAGTGCCTCCTGCACTGTCTCCTCACTCAGGCCCTGGCCCTGCAAAGAAGCTGCAGCAGCAGCAGCTGGTTAGCACGAGTTTGTAATGGCATAAAGACAACTAATAATTGGATGATAAAGTGCCCTGATTTCCTATAAAAATACAGACCTGTAAGGGTAAAAATGGAACTTACAGTGTGTGACTCTTCACTTTCTTTTGGCTTACCCTAATTTAACTGTTTCGTAACCTGTCTGCTGGCTTGTTTTATTTATTCTTTCTTTATGAAGAATAAGAAACATGGGCATTAACCATGATGTTGCTTCTTAGCTGGAAGGTGAGAAAAGATAGAAGACTCTAGGGTAAGAGGTCTTCCCATAAGAAGTTGGTATTTGCTGGAATTTTCCAAAAGAACTTCACTGTACATGACCTCTCTTACCCTACTGAAGTCTATGATTATTGGTGAATTCTGTGATTTTTCTGTGTCAGGTACTGTGATAGGTCCTAGGATTACAGAACTAAAATAAAATGACACCTGCCTTTATGAAGAAAAATGCATATAGAAAAAGCTAACAATGCCTGGTAGATACTAGGCACTATGTTGAGGGCTAGTGAAGGCATCTGGTGTGTTGGATCCTCTTATAAAAGGTCCATCAAAGTGTTTTACTGGTATGGAAGGCAGATCCAGTATGGTGGTGATGGTCAAGAGGATCGAGGAAACATCTAAGTCTACTATCATTTTTGCTGCTCACTAAGGAATAAATGGAATTGTCCCAGTAGAAGGGGAGGGAGGAAGGAGGGCAAGGAGGAGGTTGGACAAGGAGCATTGAAAGCATACAGTGTATTTGTTGAGCAGAAGCCATGTGATAAATTGCAGTGGTAAGGTGTTGAGGAGACCACGTTCTCCTGCAAATTATATGTTAGGACAGAGAGAAATGACTTGTAACTCAGTTACGTATTGAGAGATTTCATCTCATACAGTGCATAAATACAGGAGTTACAAGGGGATTGATGCCAATTCTAGTGGGTTTCTTTTGCAGGACCTGATTTCCAGTAGATAATGGTGTATGCCTCATATGGGAGTGGTTGCAGAGAAGCAGTTAAGAACTCAAGACTGACTTAGATGGTCCTAGTTGCCGCATGTTACACTCAACATTCCTAAGCTCAAGTTTCTCTGTGTATAAAAGGGGGTAAGATGGCACCTACTTGTATCATTTGAGACGCTTTGGGCTGCAGATCACGGGAAACTCAACTTGCAGTGATTTCAATAGTATTAAAATGTGTTACCTCACCTAATCTGAAGTCCAGAAGCAGGGTGGTCATAATGGTGACACACCATGATCTGCCTCCACTTCCCTGAGGTTCTTTATCAGCATTTCCCTAGTTAGAGTGTCCCTCACATTTTCAATATGGTTTCAGCAATTCCAGGCATCATAACCAAAGAGCATAGTGCTGGAGGACAAAGGTAACTTCTCTTCTTGGGTGTATCTCTCAGGAATAAGGGAACTTTCCCCCAGAACCCCTCAACAGCCTTATGCTGACACCTCATTGGCCAGAATTTTATAAAACACCTATGTCTAGACAGTCCCTAGTAAAGCCTTTGGACCTGCCCCGATTGGGAGCTTAAGCCATTGAAGATTCACAGCCCAGTTGTAGTTATGCGGCGGAGGGGGCTTGGTCATCAAGGGGACATGGGGGATGGATACTGGATAGATAACCAAGTATCTGCTACATGACCTTATAGGGATATGAGAGTTCATCAAAATGAGACACTTCACACAGTACCTGGCGCATGGTCACAACTCACCAAAATGTAGCTATAATAGTGATGATGATTGACAACAGTAATGGGGAGTGGGTTCATAGAGATGTCTTGGCCACTATAGCAAAGAAGTTGTAAGGCCCTTCTACAGCAAAGAGATCTTTCTCACCCCCTCCAATCGTTGCATTCATCCTTCTCTGACACTTATCTCTTCCACCTTGAGTCCCCATTCCATAGTTCTTATCGAGAGACTGTGATGTGGCAGAAAAATACTCAACACTAGGCGATTGGGTTTTGAATTCAGGGCGTCACCGTTTATCATCTCTGTGATCTCAGATGAGTTTCTCTAGTTCTCTGAGCCTCAGTTTACCTTGCTGTAAAATGGGGATAACCATGGCAGTCTTTTCTCCTATGGGGAAGGCACACTGAAATTACCAACGTAAATGCCTAATTCAGTAACTGCTTCCTGAAGATGAAGGCTGGACTATTTCCTTTGACAGCCCAGGTGGGGTTATTTACCTGGCGTGGTGCTAGCTGTTGAAAAGTCTGTCAATGCAGCCTCTGTGAACTCCTACCACTGCCCCTGATTTTCTAGAAAACAATCTGCGACCGCTCATTGTACAAATGTGCTCAAGCTACTATAACCACGAGTGTTTGTAACAATGTGCCTATTGACTTCTTATTTCAATAGATATCCAGATTTATTATCCCTCAAGGTAAGCATCGATTTTACCTTTGTCTCAGTCAATATTTACCTCTGAGGTCAATACATGTGGATATTCACCTCAGCTGCAGTCAATATCCATTTCGTATTACAATATATGATGTACATATGTGAACATAAAGCACACCATGGTCTGTGAAAAAGTCTGGAAGACAAGGAAGCTTCTTGCAAAATAGATGTGTTATTTTTGTTCTTTTTTTTTTTTTTTTTTGACTGTATCACTGGTTAAAGGTCAGATTCTAATTCGCCAAATAGAAAATATATATGTTGTGTGGATAGCTGGTATTTGGGGAAGGATTGCATGATATCAAATATACAGTGAAGCAGTCACTTAATGATACTGCACTAAATATGGTTTCTTGAGAGTTTCTAAGTTAAATGGGAGCCATAAGGATATAGGCATGCAGGGAGATTATAAATGCGGTAAGAATGGAAACATTTGCTTAGTTAGGACAGGGCATTGTCCCTCCATCCCCTGGATTCTCAGAGAGTCTGGTGGCAGGAGCAGGAGGAGCAGGAAGAAGAGGCAACGGTGGAGCTCTTGTCGGCCGCCAGCGAGTGCTGGGAAACTGGGCCTGGAGAATCATGGAGGGCCTCGATTGGAGCCCAGCTGTGTGAGTTAAGAACCCCATTTGGCTGCTGGTAACAAGGACCCAACCAGACTGGTAAATTCTTTCATGCAAAGGAAAACCAGAAATGAATACTCCAGCACTGGTGTAGCCGCTCCACACCATCACTGGGGACCCAGCCTCCTCTTCTCTGCTTTGCAATGCTGCCTCCATCTTCACCAGGACCCCCTGGTCCAGAAGGACCAGGTAGCATGACAGAGAAAAGGTGGAATGGAGACTTCCTCCCTTTCAAGGAACCCTTTAAGAGCCCCAGCAGACGCTTCTGCTTGCTTCTCAGTGGCCATGAGGTAGTCACTCGGCTAAACAGACAGCTGCAAGGGGGCGTGGGAAATGCAGCCTTCAGTCCCTGCTCCAGTGGGCCTGGGGAGATGGAGAAGCTCTGGACGCAAGGCAGAAGGGGAAATAAATATTTGAGACACACCAGCAGCTTCTACCATACCAGGTGCTGTAGACTGAATCCTGGTGCCTACCTAAAATCCATGGGTTGAAACCTAATCTCCAGTGTGATGGCATAGGAGGTGGGGCTGTTGGGAGGTGGTTAGGTCATGAGTGTGGAGCCTTCTCTTATGAAAGAGACCCCGCAGAGCTCTCTGGCTCCTCCCATCCTGTGAAGACACAGCAAAAACCAGGAAGTGTGAAACTCCTCAGACACTGGATCTGCTGATACCTTGGTGTGGCACTTCTCAGCCTCCAGAACTGTGAGATGAAGTATGTGTCTGTCGTTTATCAGCTACTCAGGCTATGGTGTTCTGTTTCGGCAGCCCCAGTGCACTAAGGCACTAGGCAGCCCTGCCCCATCCTACCTTTCTCCCTTGTACTGTATCCCGATTCTTTCAAAGATCACGGGGCTTTATCTTGAGTTTTCTATTGTTGTAACTGAAGTTGTGTCTGTCCAGTATTTTTTTCCCATCACATGTGAGCTACTCACAGTGCCCTATTTTCCTTTGGGAAGCACCTAGCTCACTCTTCCTGGTGGACATGGGACTGTTGATCTTAAAATAGCCACTATGACCCCCAACCACAAAGAAGAGCACATGACCCAGATCTGGCCAATCACGGTTGCCCTCTCCCAGCCACCATGCCCAATTAAGGACTGAGCATACACAAAACCAGGACTGTCCCAAGTCCTTCCTCGGACTTTTCTGACACACCTGGCAAGGAAGACTTTTGCATGCCTTCACCCCACACTGCAAACCCAGTGACCCTGCTCCTTGGCAGCATCCCAGGAGGCTGCCTATTGCAACAACAACAGCAGCAGCAGCAACAACAACAACAACAACAACAACAAAGAGGTTTAGAAAGTCCCCAGCAAGGGCATTATAAAGCCTCTTCCCAACTTCTCTTTCCTCTGCCTTATTAATGCCTATCCTTTAACCTCCTAGGATCCTTGGGACCTTTTTAACCCCATATAGGAAGCAAACCCATGAGCATGTATGCATACATCAATTCATATTGCCCCATGCAGCATTGCAAAGTCAATCCTGGAGATTTCCGTGGACTCCTGTTTTCAGCAATCTTCCATAGTAGCAGAACTCAAATCAGCTCATACTCTTGTATTTGTTTTGGCAATACCTCTCTTAATGTTCCCTGACTCTTGACAAAGAGGGCGGAGGATGGACCCCAATGTTGTCCTGTTGATTTTTGTCTTGTTCATGCTTGCTGGAACACAGGTTACCCTCCCCACCCTGCCATGGTCCAAAACCCATAAGGGCGGTCTCACTCCTGGGTTTGCCCTGACTCATCATTTCTGGATCATATAAACCATGGCATTCCCACCTCCCTTCCAGAAGGGGCTGATACTTCTGGTGCAGTTCTGTATTCCAGAGAGTGCAGAAAGGAACCTGGGCCATCACACAGGGAGCTTAGAACCCAGAAGTTGTCCTGGGCCACACTTGCCTCCTTTGTCCCATTTTATAACTCATAGGCCACCTCCAACTTGACACTTAACTTACGTTTTTATTTATTTACTTGGCATTCAGAAAACTCTACAGCGTCAGCCCCTTGGGATATAAATTAAAGCAATTTCATTTTCATAGTTTCTCTGTTTGAAACCCCTCATTGTTTATTTAAATAGTAGCTGATGCATACTGCAAGTAAAGAATTATAGTTAAGGGAATAAGAAGAGCTGATCTCTCTGGGAAGTAGTTGTTTCCTCTTGCAATAACCCCATCCTAGCTCTTGGAAGTTTCATTCTTACTCCCCTGGAAAAGGGAGCTGGCCCAGGGAACCAGAGTTGTTTGGGGGAAGAGCACTTTGGTGGGGGGTGGCTCAGGGCCCTGGCTAGGGGCAGCGGTGCATACGGGGCTGCTCCAGCAGGGGTTGTTATATGAGAAGACATCGCAGACCTTGCAAAAGCAGCCACTGAGGATGGGGAGGGCCATCCATACATCATTGCTTACAGCTGCTGAAGACATAGGCTTGGACTTCGGCATCTTACTCCCAACAGAAGGTCCAGCAGGGTTGGGACAAAGGAAGCCAGAAGGACAGCAACAACTAGAAATGCTTCCTTTCCTCTTTCCTGAGACTGGAACCATGGTCCGTTGCTCCTGGTTCACATCTGAGAGTCTTCTCTTTCTTTTAATCCCCACAGTTGGCAGCTGCACGACTCCCCTCTCCCTCCACATGATGTGCAGTTTTGGTTGGGACCATGCATTGTTCAAGGCCATGCCATGTCTTTGCAACAAACACACATAGTCATGACTGCCAGGGGCTGTATGCAAGCCTGAATCTGTCCACAGTGGTCCTTGCTCTCTATCCCCTGGCCCCATTACCTGCCAGAGGTAAACGATGTACTCAAGATGGAGCAGGTAGGGCTGCCTGCCTCTTGGTCAGCCAGTGAGGATGCCTTGATGTGTGACCTGTAGTCAAAATGGCATTGGAATGGCTCATCAGTAGCTGCTGTCAGGAATCTGAACTCAGTAGAGTAGGAAAGAACCTTCGTGTTCCAAGGGGGTAAAATGTATACTCAAAGGGAGAAAAAGACTACTTGGTGGGAATTTGGTTAGTTTTTCATTCTTTCTTCTTTCTGCTCATTTTTTCTTCTTCAGTTTTCTATAATGATACCTGACATACACACGTACTAGACACAATAGGCTTTATTATTTTTTTTTTTTGAAAGTGCAGTAAAACAAAGGATGATGTCTGTAGTCTCCCTTTAGGGTTGGGTATTTGGGACTCACTGCCGTCATTTGTTCATTTGTCTCATGCAATCAGTATATTTTGAAACCTTGCCAGGCTCTGTGCTCAGCCTGGGGAGGCAGTGGGGTGCCTGTCAAGATGCCCTTCAAGAGTTGATGTTCTGCTGGGGGAGGTGTGCAGTAATTATGGTGTCAATGGGCTTATGATGAGGAAGACATGGGGCCTTCTGGAAACCCACAGCAAGACTAGCTAGTCCAGCCTGGGGCAGGCACATCGGGGGTGCTACGGTGGTTTCCAGGAATGAAGCCAACAGGGACCTGAGGGATTAGCAGAGCCAGGCAGCTGAAGAGGAAGAGAGCCAGACCAGTGGATGTGCTGTCATGTGCACTCCAGGGTGACTGATGTCAGGGCCCATCAGGGGGAAAGCATGTACCCTGCCATTGGAGGCCAGCAGTGAGGTTTGGTTGGGAGGTAAACAGAACCTGGTCAAAAGCGTGAGGATAAGCCCTGCTTCGTGAAGTGCGTGAAGGGAGCCTTGTGAATGCCCTCCCTTAAAAAGAAAATGACAAGAATCAGCAGGGTTTCGGCCACTCTCGTCTTTCCTCTCTGATCTCAGCAGTGATGAGGGCTAGCTTTGAGGGGTTGGGATCACACACCTCACATCGGCCAAATCTCCAAAGCACCCCCGCCAAGCTTTTCCTAATAAGCATGCAATTTAAGTAATACCCACGTGCTAGCTGTGGACATGCAATTTAAAGACAAAATCTTTGGGTTCTAGCACCCCCTCTTTTTCTGATCCAGTCATTCCCTTCTACCTTCTCCTGCATAGAAATTCTGGAGCTTCCTGTGGGTCCAGGTGCTTCAGTCCAGAAGCTACTTTGTGAAAACTGCCCCTGACCTAGTGCTTTGTTTGTTTCCATAAGTGCCTGACTTTATAAGGAGAAAACAGCTTAGTGAGCGCTCAGTAGAGTAGATCCAACAGTCACCTTGAACTCTTGTGGCAGGCGTAGGGCCTGTTTCCACTGCTTTCTTTCTCCCTCACGTATCAGTCAGCTAGTCAGTCCATCACTTATTAGTGCCCACTGTGTGCCAGGCACCCATTCGGTGCCGTAAGCACCGCTGATTGATACTTTGGATTCTAGGGTTGTACATATCGCCATCATTTTGCAGACAAGTTTTGCCTGCACAAGGGAGGGCTTTTATCCTGCACCATTTTCAGAGCATTGTCCCTGATTTACCATGAAGCATTTGTGCTGTCCCCCACCCCCCTTATGCACTGCTTCTTTCTGCTTTCAGAAACAGCACTGGTGACCTGTTTTAAGAAAGGTTGAAAAGCCAGCACTTAGATTTTCCTGGAAACCTTTAAATTAACCTCATTAGGCTTGCTTTATTTATTTTCTTTCATTTCTCATGCTTTTGTGCTTTCCAAACCTCTAAATTTTGGTGCTCTAGTGATCTTCCATAGCATGACTCAATAGTCAATATGTGTTTAATAGGAATTGCAGTATATGAGTTTATAATATATAATTTTCCACGAATATAGTGAATGTTTGCCAAGGCCCCCCCCTTTACCTTTTTAAATTCAGAAATTTCTAGCTGTGTTTATTCCTCTCGTCAGCATACTTTATCATATCAAAGCCTTTTCAGACACTGTAAAACTACTGAGTTATGTTTGGGTCATGTTTTGCGGTATGCCCTTTAATACTGTAGCTTTAGAAATGCAATTTTCAGCCTCTGCTTATTAGAATATGATAAAGTATTCCTGGTCTATGTCCAGCTCCACTAATCTCCAGACTGCGCTTCATGAATTAAGCATGAAGATTTTAGTCAATGTGCTTTCAAAGACCAATGTTTAGGGAATCATGGATTTTCTACAAGCTGAGGGAGAAATCTATAATAGGAGGAACTGATTTTCAAACATCATATTCTCAAGAAGAAATGACCAGTTCTGGCCCAGAAACAGAAAATATTTCACTATCAGAATATTCTAGAACCAGTTAAAACCACATTGTGCGGTTTGGTTTGTTAAAGGGACGAAGTTTTAAAATGTGTAAGCCCGTCTATCACGTGGGAGGATTTCAAATGACTGCTTATTTTGGAAAGCCCATGTAGATTGGCCTAAAATCTAGAGGGGAATGCAAATTGAATTTATAAGGTGTTATTAACTTCACATTCCACCCCCTGTCCCTCTCCAACCCCTGTGCATTTTGGTCATTTTGCTCTGATACAATTCAGTAAGTAGCCAGAGATCTCTCTCCAGTGTGAGAGAACTTCCTTGGGGGAGAGATTTTGAGAATGCCTTAACCAGGCTAGCTCTTGAGTAGATAGTGTCCGAGACCCCAAATGTCTCCTGGTTTGGTGTGTTTCATGGCGATCGGCAGCACACATTTTGAAAGGAAATCTTTCGGAATGACCGTGCTAGATGATGTGGGGCACCTCACCACTAAAATGCAAAAGGCATGAATATCCGAGTGGCTGTGAAGCACCACCAAAGGGCACTTTCATCTGAGTTTGAGTGGCCCGTGGAGTCTTAGCTTCTCTTTCGTGAGCTCATAACTGATGTGGTCACCATTTCCTTCATAAGAAAGGTACCTTTGAGCAAGCGTCTCTTCCGTGCCTGATGTTGTGGTTAGCCCTTGACATCAGTAGTTCACTCAAATCCCCATTTCTCTTTGGGGAAGCTAACGCCTGGGGAGTTCCAGTGACTTGCTTAGAGTCAGCATGGAGGCCAAAACTTACTTAGCCCACTACATCTAAACCAAACCCCACTTTGTGGCTACAGAAGCAGGCCCATGTCTCGAACGTGTCAGGCAAGAACCTGGACCCTGTAGCTGCTGGGACTGGACAGTGGTTGCTGATGGAAGCTCTCATCCACTCCTCCAGGTCTGACATCAAGACAGAAACGTAAATCATCTCCAGTTAGGGAGCTGCTTCTTGAACATTTTCCTTTTGAGGGAGACAGGACGATTCTCAGCTCGTCTAGCCTTATCTGTGAACCTACGGGATCTCTCAGGGGCTTTAAATTAATCAGTCAATCCACAGACATTGAACGGAATCTCTACCTTGAGCAGGAGCCTCTGCAAAGTGCTTTAAATGGGAAAGAAACCAAAGAGCTGGCTGCCCTGCTCCCAGCCATAGCCCAAGGCTGCCTTCCATGGCTGGGGGAATCAGCCTGTCAGTTCAGTCACAGAGCCCCTGTGACTGGTGTTTTTGACTAAGCTGGCCCCATGGACAGCTCTGGTCGTGTGTAGACACAGCCTCGGGAGGGGGGAGTACCTCCATCTCTTTTTGAGTCCTTGCCATTTAATCGTTACTGACACAGTTTTATGAGAAATACAGCAAAACCCAACCCTGTCAATCATCATTTCGTCCCCAGTCTCGGAGCAGCACCTGAAGAACTAGGTGTGCCAGGGCGCATCCCTGGACACCTTAGGTTTGGCAAGTGGAGTGTGCAGGCCATGGGGAGCGGGGGACAGAAGTGTTGCCCCACATGACCCAGGGATGCTGAAGAGAGTCTTTATAAGGTGATCCACTCTCTGGGTCTTGCAGACATGCTCTGGGATGGGTCTGTCTTCGAAAAGGACAGCTGCTGTCTACGTGATAGTGGCTGAACTGTAGCATTTTTAGGACTCAGAGGTGCTGTGCGGGTCCCCTGTAGGTTCATGTGGATAAGAGAAGGGGGCCAAGTGGAGACTCGAATATAAGAGTAACAGTCTTTAGCCCTGTGTTGCTGAGGTGGTTTTTAAAGAGAAATGGGGACTTGGGGATTTTACATGGAGTCTCCCCATTTTTTAATGTTGGCAACCAGTTCACTTTTTTTTTTTTTTTAACCCTCCATGCACGGGTTAATCCTCTGTGCCCGAGGAATGGACACTGGGTGCAGGATGCCAGATGTGACTTCCCCTCAGAGCCAACCTCCTTGTTTTATGGCACGACATCCAGAGAGGTGAAGTAGCTAGTGCAGCTCTGAGGCTAGAATCTTCCAGATTTGTTGGTAAACCTCTGTAGCTGATGAAAACACCCTAAAATTACAACAGGACAATGGGGCATTATAAACATGAGCTCTGAACACAGGCCATGGAGAGAGTTCTAGAACTCGACTTGTCTGAACAGCCACCTTGATAGCGTTCAGTTCTCTGAACCAGAGGTGTAGAACGGATTCAGCGATCATCGTAGGGATGATTTGGGTCTAGACACCTCTTCCCAAGGTGGCTGGGAGGAGCCTGCAAGCCAACCCCCATGGCCATCTCAGTCCTTGCAGGGGCATCTGTGGCTTTGGGCAGTTTGGGAAGAGGGCAGAGTACTACCCTTCCTTCCAGAGCCTCTACGACCCATCCGACACCATGAGAAGCATTGCCTACACGCACCCTCATTGGGTTTCCAGAGTATTTCGGGATTGGACATGAAAACCCTGCTTCTACACATAAGGCGCCCGGAACTCCAGAGATGGGGGAGCCTGCGTCAAGTGGTTCCCTACATAGCAAGGATGGAGAGGCAGATCCAAGTTGGCCTTTCTCTAGACTCAAACAGAACTCTTTCTCTATCACCAAGATCCCTTTCTTCTTCTTTGCTACCTGCTTCATTTTATTCCCCCGGAAGAGCCTGGGCCTCTCATTGACTCTTTGGGTTTTTGTGAAAGGTGAGTTATAAGCTCTGCTTTCCATGGACAGATGGAAGCAGCCCCCAGGGAGCAACACCAGCTCAGCTTAGCATGTCTCTTCTCAGGTAGAAGGTTAAAGGACAAAGGTGATCAAGGGGAGCTGTCCTGCCCTCCTTGACCAGGGAATAGGAATTCCCCAGCAGAGAGGAGAAAAACCAGGAACAAGAATAGAATGTATTATTTCAAACGATTATCCACACCCCCTCATCCATTTTCCAAATTGTAAGTTCTTTTTATATAAGCACTTTCCGTTAAAGGGGAAGAAATAGCTTTACCCGTGGCGTAAAATATATACTTTCTAATGTAAATCAAGAAGCTTTTAATACCATAATAAGAACACGGTAGTATATTAATTGATGGAAATTGTGGAGTTGAATATTCATAATCAGCAGCGGTCTTTTCTTTGGAAGGAACAAAGGATTAAGTTAGGGAGACAGTAATGGTATTGTTAGCAGGCTATTTCAATGATTTTTTCCGTGGAAGAGTAGAGAAAGGTGAAATTTCAACTGGGATTATTAGACTATGCAGATCTCTACCCAGAGGTATTCCACTCTATGCAAACCGCCGAGCTGTGCTTTGCCTTATGATCCAATTGTTTTATTAGCGGAATCATTGCATGTTTCATTTTGCTATAGTAATAGCGCAGTGTCTGTCTAACAATAAATTATAGAGTCAGGCAAACAATGGTTTTGTATTTGGGATACAATGAAATATCTTATTAAAATGCAGACTTCCTTAGGTTCCCGAAATTAGAGTCTTATTTTAAAATGATTCCATTGGGCTTAATACACTGTTTTGAACTAATCACACTAACAGAATCACTCTTTTGTCAGAGCTTAAAGGACTGTGGGAGTTACCTGTTTCCTTAGTATTTTCCCATTCATATTTTACCCTCAAGTTCCCTTCTGGTTAGATCTTATTGGTTCCACAGTGGAAGGCATTGTGCTAATGGCATCACTCTCTTGCACGCAAAAGATAAAATGAGCTCTAAAGAGGCCATATCCTTCCTGCCACATTTCTCAAGCAGAATTCTGTTCTGATCATTGTCGTGATAGTGATAATAATGACAAAGCATAGTTTTTGTTTTGTTTTGTTGTTTTAATGAACACTTTATGCTGGCCACTGCAAAAAGTGGTTTACAGGGTTTCTCTTGTAGGATCCTCATTCAAGCCCATTAGGGGTAGATGCTGTTGTTACCTCCATTTCACGGATGTGAAGACTGAGGTTGAGAGAGGCTGAGCGCTTTCCCACAAGTCACATAGCGCGGTGGATGTTAATTCTGGGGCCCGAATCTCTGCTATCTGGTCTGTAATACTCTCCACTTGTCACTGCGGGATTCATCTTCATTCCTTTCCCCATCTCCATGGTTAGAACCTTCCTGTGTTCTTGAATTCATCCAGACTTAATATTCTTTGCCTCTCCAGCCTCCAGCACATTTTTGGAGATGCTGAATGCGGTTGAGGTGGAGCAACAAATGGAATGAGGGTTTTTCTTTTTCCTTTTTCAGTTGCTATACATCACATCCCCCTCCAGGACCAGGCTTCATGCTGTGCATTTTATGTCCATCGTCTTCTCTGAGCCATGTTATTTGCGTCACACAGATGAGGCTTCTGAAGCTCAGAGTTTAAGTCATTGCTCAGGCCTCTCTGACCCCAAGGCCTGCCTTCATCCCAGCCTCACCTGCATAACAGAGATCCCACTGTGATGGTCAGGAAATAGTGCCCAGTGAGTGAGCACAGGAAACCTTACGTATTAAAACCAAACACACACACAAAAAGAACTTCTGAGATGAAGTTGAAAGACATCACTGACAAAGGGCCTCAGCTTGACCAAGCCTCAGTCAGGCTCTTTGGAATCCTCTTCCCAGCAAGGCCTTGTCTTCCATGTCCTTTCTTGGCATGGCCCCGTTTTAGCAAGAATCCCCCATGCTCAAGCTCAATATCTGGTCGTCTTCCTCAACCCCACCCCCACCCCGTCCCCCAGACACTATCTGATCACCCTGACCTGCCTCCAGCAGGAATCCTGCGAGGTCAAGAATTAGCAAGAATTGCCCTGCTCTCTTAGTAGTTTTCCACTGACCCTTGCCACCACCCCTGCCTTGCTCCTGAACCGCGAAATCCTGAAATCCTCGCTTTGCCTTATTGTATTCGGTGTTGAGTCCAGTGTCTCTTTCCTGCTACAAAACCACATTGCAGCAGTCCCCACACAGATGAGGTCGTCCCTCTGAACTAAGTTTGCCTTACTGTTCTTTTTTTTTTTTTTTTGTAGTTTTTAATTTTATTATATTAT
>NC_138384.1:8528479-8532929 GCF_054177405.1 Leptonychotes weddellii | reverse complement strand
AGTCATAATCTCTGAGTCTTTTCTGTTTTGGGGGCTCCTCCTCCTAGTCATTCTGTTGATGGGTGTTTGAGGGAATGTATAGAGTCGAAATTATTGACCAGAACCCAAGCAAGATGCACCTGTTTTCTTGGGACCTTAGGGTTGCTGGCCTCTTGTTTTCCCAGCCTGTCTTCTGCGGGAGGGGCCTGCCGCGCTGTTATCATGCAACCCTGTTTGGGCGGAGTTGCCCTGTGCCCCTTTGGCGGGGGATGGGCTCAGTGGGACTCAGTCTTTGGGGCTTTTGTTCTTTGGCACCTTTCCCTGGCGGCTTTCCGTGTCTCTTGCGCGAGTCAGAGCAGGAGAGACCGTTTCCAACCCTCTGCCTCAGAGCAGAGAGACCTCAGTCTGTTCTTCAGTGAGCTCTCCAGGCCACACCGTCTCCGTTTCTGTCCGTGCTGCTCTAAACTGCAGCGTCCTGGGTTGTGCGCCCCTCCGCCGCGCTCCCAGTCTTGCCTCCAGGTCGGGGCACGTCTCTGCCCTTTGTGCTTCTAAAACCGCCAGCTGCTCCCAATTCGCACACACGTGACTCCGCCGCTTGGGGTTTCCACCCCTGGGGGTTGCAGTTCACTGGCACGACCCCGGCGCACCAGGTTTCCATCTCGGAGGCTGCAGTTCTCATGCGCGCGACCGTCATTCCAGTTTCTGTCCAGGGGCTGCAGTTCGTGTGCGCGCGACCATCGCTCCGGGTTTCTGTCCGGGGAGGGGGCTGCAGTTGGCGTGCGTGCGACCCCGCCGGTCTGGTTTTCCACTCCGGAGGCTGCCCTAAAGTTCTTTCCCGGTGCTACCGGTCTGCGAGTCTGTGCCCTGTCCGCAGCGCGCGAGGCTGTCACTCACTGGCGGTGTAGGATCCCCACATCCAGGCACCCTCCCGCCGCCGTTTATCCTCTGATATCTGCCCGCAGGATCACGGCTCTCCGCTTCATACCTCAAAACCAACTGCCTGTGATGTTCTGTTTGTAGAGATCCAGATCTTCTTACATCTCAGGCTGGTTTCGTGGGTGCTCAGAGTGGTCTGGTAGATATCCAGCTCAATTCCGGGGACCAGTTGAAATAGGGTCCCCTACTCCTCCATCTTTCCCCTCTGCCTTACTGTTCTTAAAGAGTATTATGAATTTTTTCTCTTAACACCACTTTGTTGCTTAACTGCTTGGACCTAACGGGGTTGGGACGGAGATACCAAGTGACCACTCTCCTCCTATCTGAATCTCTGGGGACAACCTCAAAATTCAGAACCTGCATTCGGAATATGCTGACCACCATTGAGGAGCTCTTCTGCAGCTGTGTGGGTCCAACATACCAGCCTCCCATGTGCTCCAGCTGTTCTAACTCCTGGGGATACCTTTCCTTATTTTCCCTACCACGCCGACACATTGCGTGGTCTGCCATCCTGTCCTTTTATCCCCGACTCCTCACCCATATGAATGCTTTCCTCAGCAGATGTTCATTTATAAATACGACCCCTCATTTATTCGGCAAATATTCATGGAGCTCGTGTGTGCCAAAATGGTGCCGAGATATGGTACAAGGATGAGCGGAAGACAGTCATCATGTGTCAGATCCCTGAAGCCCATCTGTGACAAAATTCTCAGCAGGCTGTTTGAAAGAGAAAAATATAGACAAAGTAGTGAATTTCTCAGAAGCCCATCGTATCTGTTTTTTAAACTGTCATTTATTTTAGAATTGTATCTATTACTCACACTTTTTTTAATGTTAAGTGTCTTTTTCTTTAAAAAAAGATGACAGAAAATGGAAGTTACTTTTTCCTTCCTTCTTTTTTTTGTTTTTCCTTCCTTTTTCCCTTTTTTAATGGTCTTTCTCTTTGTTTTCTTTTTAACGTCTTTAACTGGCAAAATGAAAAGTTGAGAATTTTACGTCAGCAGTCCCTTCTTTCTTTCTTTCTTTCTTTCTTTCTTTCTTTCTTTCTTTCTTTCTTTCTTTCTTTCTTCTTTCTTTCTTTCTTTCCTTTTAATTTTACTAGAACTTAACTCTAAAAGTCTAGGAATGTCTGAGCTATCTGTATCGTCTAATATTGCCACTTGATGACACTTGATACTCCATCCTTCCCCCCCAACTATTTTTGTAAATGTTAGCCCTGTATCTCCAGACTCCTGCTTCTTCTGTCTCCCTCAAGGTGTGCTGTTCTCGCGCAGGCTGTAAGTAATCAATACTTGGTGATTTGACTTCTTAGCCCTAAGAAGAAGAAAAAAAAATTCTCCAGGTGCAGAATACAAAGGCAGAGCTCTTGTCAAGGGAGTCCTTGCTTTTCCATCCTCAGCCAAGGGGAGGCAAGGCCACTCCAGGCAGCCTTTTTTTTCCCCCTTTCCCTTGGTCTTTGTAAAAAAGGGATAGCCAGTTTTCTATTACCATTGTGCTACCCAATGACCCGAAACTGCTGGAGTTTCAAAATCCGATGCCCATCCTTTTTAGAGCAACCTCATTAAGAACCCCAAATTTTAAATTTCATTATTTAGAGACTCAGCACTATCCAGAATTACAACTCCGGCCACTTGTGCTTGGAGGCACAGTTCTGTCCTTCGACGCATTCTTGAGTGTTTACAACTGATGCACATAAGCAACTATCTTTGCTCCTCATCAAAGACACAGGAAGAGGTCCTGATGCAACAAGGTTGAGGCACTCATTGGTTAAATTGAACGCTCCTTCTGGTGGAGTGTGTGTGTGTATGTGTGCGTGTGTCTTCTTCCAGCACCCATATTCGATCCCCTAACCCACATGCAAGTTCAGATGCCTCTGAGTGGAGGATGAAGCTGAAACAGGAACTTTTGTAATAGACTCAGCATCTGAATTGGACGGGCAGCTTTCTTTCCTCCTACCGCAGCTACTCAAATGCCCTATTGTCCAAATATATCCTAGTTCAGAGACGCAGTCTATTTGGAGGGGTATTTAACCCCTCCCCCCACCAAAAAAAATAATTAAGGACATTGTTCACTTTACATTTAGAATTTATGGCTCTCAAAGTAGTAGTCCACAAGCAATCATCATGGGTTCTTTAAGGAATTCACGATTTACCACTGGGCTGTTATTCAAATCTAACATCATTAGCATTAAAAACAGATCATTCTTTTCAACCAAAATTGGCTTTTTTTGTAGTCTCCTCTTTTTTTTTTTTTAAATGTTTTTTATTTATTTATTCATGAGAGTCAGAGAGAGAGAGAGAGAGAGGCAGAGGCAGAGGGAGAAGCAGGCTCCCCGCCTAGCAGGGAGCCCGATGCGGGACTCGATCCCAGGACCCCGGGATCATGACCTGAGCTGAAGGCAGACGCTTAACCATCTGAGCCACCCAGGCGCCCCAGTCTCCTCTTTTTTAATTCAAGTAAACAGTTTGGTGCATTTAAAGTTTTGTGTCAAATTTTTTACCAATTTTTTTTCTTTATTTTTATGTAAAGGATGGTATTCACCATAAATATGAAAATGGCACATAGTTACTTGGGATTTACTCTTTTCTACCTTTTGGAAAACCTGAATGTGAGGCTATGTGTTTTTCACCACTCAATTACCACAAAAGACAGACAGACACACAAAATAAGGGTGCAATGCCTTGTCCTGCTATGTCGGGGAATTTCTTGTGCCCTTCATAGCAGCCTGTACTGAACAAAAGCAGATCCTGTTGACCTCCCAGCTTAAAAAGGCAAGACATGTGCCAGGTTCTGCTGGAGCAAGGTGAAAGGGAACCATGAGAATTCGTGACTCCGAGGTGGATATGGGAACAGGTCCAGGCAAACGTGCAGTGCGCCTGGCCATGCGGAGTGAAAGGGCATTTCCCAGAATGGCAGGATTTTTTTTGAATAGGGGACGCTATTGTCGTTTAGAAAGCCCCAAGCTGTTCTGTAAAGAGGCAAAAATCAATAGCCCACTTGTTGAGGATAAGTGAATTAGTCTGTGTTGAATGTAACTGAGTACCTGAACACTTGAGTGAGCAGGGCTTATTGGGGAGAAAAGACAGTTGGAAGGATTGTCTTTAAATGTCCACAGTGGTGCACATCGCTGCTTAATTATGTCCACTGATCATTTTTGTGCAGGACTAATGTGAAGACTCTGTTTTTGTTTTTGTCTATCTGTCCGTGACCTGACGAAATGAATAGAGTTCCCCACTTCTCAAAACCATCCAACTGGTGGCAAATGGGCCACAGAAGAACTGGGAAACGTGAATGGGATAATGCAGGTTGGATGAAAAGTTTCTTTCATTAACCAGTTAAAATGTAAAGTGGTAAAATATGAAATGCATTAAATAAATGTTTCATAAAATAATATTGCATGAAAAAATAGAATAGCCTAAATGCCATATTTAACAAACTATATTAAATTGGTTTAAAACATGCACAACATAAATAGTTGTAAGAATACCAAGCCCAGCGAGTCTGTAAATGAAGGATACTCACAGTGTGTGCCCCC
>NC_138384.1:8515979-8523479 GCF_054177405.1 Leptonychotes weddellii | reverse complement strand
GGAAAATTTTGGGAGCACTGTGTCCTGAGAGTGATCCCAGCAACGATGTATAAATAGACAAGAGTGGAAAGCAATTGCCAGGCCCCTTGAAGGTACGTGAAGGATGGTAAAGCTACTTGAATGGTTTTCTAAAGAAGATAACACTTTGAAGTCAAACAGACTCTTTGTGCTCAAACACTTCATGAGCTGCCATTTGATGGAGGACCAGTGTCTGTGGTAGGCAGCATGGCTTAGGCTTTGGAGGCAGCTGGGCTCCCGCCTTCATTCTGCACTTCCAGAACAGGCAGCCCTGGGCACATAACTTGATTTTGTTTTTTTCACCTATGAAATGAAGATTGGGCTAATTACCTGGCAGGGTTGTTGTGAGTACGAGAACCACCATCTGTCCCTAAGGCACTCAACATAGTCCCTGGGGTAGCATAAGTGCTCAAGAATTAATAGATATTAATATGTCTCATTTCTTCCAGAAGCCATGCGGTTACTACCAAGCCTGCATTTCACTGCCCTATGCCCCCTTCTCATGAATCTACAGCCTCTGTCCTTCTCACAACCCCACCAGTACTTCTGGGTTCCCTGAATGTTGTCTCTTGGAGACACTGCTCTTCACTGACTCCTGGTTTCCATCCTCAGCTTCTCTCTATGATGCCTTCCCTCTCTCCACTGTCCACAGAGACACGTGAGGGCACCTCACCAGGACCACCGTCACTGGTGTCCAGTGCTCCTGGTACTGCCAAACCCTCAGAGGCTAGAGCAGGAAGTGCATCAGTGCATCAAAGCCCCAGGGTGTTCCCTACAGCCTTGATGAGTGTGTACCATATCCCTGCGCTGTGTCATGTGGGTTGTTTGGACCCTGGCACTGCTGGAGTGCTGGAGTGCTCCCTGTTCTAAGGACTCCTCATGAAGACAAATGGATGTCTGTGAGGGTCATCTGGGAAACCTGTCTTTGGCAAAATTGTTGTCCTCCTGTTTTCCTACCCTTTCAAAAGGGGCATTAACCCTCCTTCTCTCCCTGAAAAAACTGCATGCAAGTCATCCTGTGGAATTTGACCCGGAGCAGGTGCTCTGCACCAGCTCCACACACCTGGATTCCAGATTAAAGTTGAAATCACCACTGTTGTTGCTGAGTATTACAGCAGATGACCAAAAAGTACTTAGGGAGGTTGGCCAAGCACTGATTGGAGGAAAGTCCCAGCACTTTGTAAAGAGCTTCCCTGCAGGGAACACTTCCCATAATTGGAACCAAAGGATTATAGCCCTTTGTCTGAAACTTTTGAGGCCAGATATGTTTCAGAAATTTTCACAGTTCATATGTGTGATATGCTACACATTCTAGGTTCTACACAGGTCAGCAGACTTACAGCCTGTGGCCAAGCCTGGCCTGGGGATTGTTTTCATAAATAAAAGTTTTATTGGTTACCCAGATATACCCATTTGTTTACATATTGTCTGTGCTTTCACCTACAGTGGCAGAGTTGAGTAGTCAGAGACCATATGCACACAAAGCCTAAAGTATTTACTGTCTGGCTCTTTACAGAAAATTTGCTGAACCTTGTATGCTGTCCTGGGGCAGCACCTTGTAATTAAGCATATGAAAATCTCTGCATCAAAATGAATGGATAGTCACACTCAGTGAGATGAATAATTTAGAGTCAACTCTAGACAGCCCTTTTTTTTTTTTTTTAAACCAAATGGTTATTGAAAGAACTTTCCATGATCAGAGCCTTTTGGGTTTCACAGGGCCCTTTCCAGCTTTGACATCGTGCGTACATGCACAAGCAACAGGAATGGAGCAGAATGAGCTGGCTTATTTGTATGTGTACTGTTTCATTATTAGTAAAATCATGCTTATCACATCTTCAACACATCTTTTCCTTTGAGTCCGATTGCTGCCTATCAGGCTGGGGCCCCGGAGGCATCCCCTATAACCTGGGTGGCGTAGAGGTGGCAGGCTCTCTGGGCAATCACAGAACCACCCTATTTTTATGTATGTGGGTCCTGCTGGGCATCTTTCCACATTATTCCTCAAGTGACCCTGGGGAGCTGACCTGACGTTTGTCAGTGCCAACCTCTTGACTTCAGGAAAGTGTGTATGTCTTCGTGCCAAAGAGGACAGAGGTGTGTGGCAAATGAAGGACACCCCCCCCCCTTCACTTTAGTCCAGTGCCAGGGACCACCCCTTCTGGATTCTAAGGTTGAGTGAAGCAGAGTTGGGGTACCAACATTAGTCTCTGCCTTGAAGTATTTTATGTACACCCCAGAAATATTGGCATAGTTGTGTTTTAAATGCATTCTTAGTTTTTTCTTTTCCATAGATCTTTGTGATGCTTAGATAATCAGCCAACACATGTTTAATAAGCCCTAGTTCTGAGCTGGGTGTCATCAACAGTTCTGCCCGAGTCTTGCTGGCAGGTGGGGCTAATGCATTGATGTTTCAGAAATAGCGAGCATGTTCTGAGTTTGGGGTCTCTCCTGTGTGCTTCTAGTTGTAAAATCATTTTTCTAAGTTTTAGGTTTTTAATTTTAAATTTTGACATTTCTATCATTTTTGGAAGATCGGAGGCTAAGTTATGATGCTATGGAAACATGGTACATACTCTACATTTCCGGCACACCATCCCTGTTGTTTGATAAGGCGTAGCCACTCTAGAAGGTGCTCATTGGAGCTCTAGGCCCTGGTACAGACCCCAGATCCTTTGGGTCATGGGATGCCTTTGCTCTTGTTTCTGTGTCCCAGGGCCTGGTGCGTGGTAGGCTCAAAAGGGCGTGTTGAAAGGAAATGAGGAAGGGAGGGAAGAAATGATGTCTTAGGCAGTCAGTAGGGTAATCTTCAAGAAAATAACATTAGTGAGCTTCCCCTTCTCTTGGCTAGTGTTCTCTAACTGGTGGCTCATGAGCACCGCAGCCTTGCAAAGGTGCTGGTGATAGGTATGTTGTCTGCTTTTTCCGGGTGTGTATGCACGTGCTGGTGCATGTGTGTGCGTGCATGGGCATGCATGCACACATGTGCGTGCACACACACGCACACACCACTTCTCTTTGTTTAGTTATATAAGCAAGTAGGATGTTATTTCATGTTTGTTTTTTTCCGACAAGGGACAAGTTTAGGATGGTGGACACAGTCTGAGAAGAGACAACCCAGAGATGGTCTGGGCAGTTCTTCCAGACCTTTTTCATGTGCAAGCTGCCAGACAAATAGTCTGGTCATTTTGTTGAACTCTCCGAGTTCACTGGTCAATTCAGTTTTAGAAAGTGGTCAGACTTGCAGCTCTGCCGATGGGCCCCGTTACTGTGTGCAGCTGATCCCATTATTCAGGAAGCTATGTGCAGTGACTCAGTGTGAGCACGGAACTTTCTGTTCCGAGGCCGGTGGGCGAGAATCCTGAAGATGTGTCACCAGCCCCCGAGCTGAAATGAGTCCCCTGCCCACAGTTGTGCTCCATGATGCTTGCACTTCCCCTGTAGGTCCCACCCCACCCTGCCTGGTTCCAGGTTACCTGTGTGCATGCCCCATCCCCTCTGCACCATCATGGGCCCCATGTCCATTGGCCCATCATCACAGTGTCTTGGTGTCCAAGGAACTTGGGAAATGTTTGTCTGAATGGTGGAATGAAGCTGCCTTGCTATATTTCAACATACCTATCAGTCAAAATGTTAATTGACCTTTGTGTAACCATTTCATTTGCACGGTTCACATCATTATAACAAACTGTTAGAACAAGCCAGAAAGGGTTTTTTAATCTTCATTTTATCATCATCATATCAACAGTGCTAACAACTAATATTTATTGAGACCCATCTATGAGCCTGACATGGTGTTCAGCACCACTCTTGCATTATCTAATTAGATTTTCATGACAAGCCTATGAGGTTGTTATTATCCACATTTTGCTTCTGATGGAAGCAAGAAATGACGTGCCCCAGGCCACAGGGCAGGGGTTCAAGTCCTAGCGTCCCTGACTCCAAAACCCTTGTTCTTAGAGATTTCCCATCTCAGTAGGCAAGGGCTGGAGCCATTCTCGCTTTGGACATTGTATGGGTTTCCTAGGGTGGCCATGACAGAGTTCAACAGCCTGAGCGGCTTAAACAACAGGCATTTTCTCATAGTTCTAGAGGCTGGAAGTCCAAAGTCAAGGTGTCGGCAGGGCTGCTTTCCTCTGAGGCTCGTCTCCATGCTGTGCAGTCACCTGTCCTCTTCCTGGGTCCTCATAGAGTCTTCCCTCTGTGCATGTCTTGTAGGGACAGCAGTCAGATTAGGGCTCATCCTATCGACCTCATTTTACCCTAATTACCTGTTTAAAGGCTCTATTTCCAAATATACTCACTTCCTAAGGTACGGGGGCTTAGGACTTCAACATGTGATTTTTGGATAATTCAGCTCGTAACAGGCCTCTTCTTGAACAGAATCAGTATTTAGTGCAGAGAACAAAGCTAGAATTGCCTAAATCTTTGTAATGGTATGACTCATGAGAGTTCCCTGCCCCCAAAAGATAGGACCAAGAGGGAAAGAGGAAAGCCTGGAGCCGCTTTCCTGTGACATGTGTTGGTTCATGATCCAATACTCAGCTGACAAGCTTCCAGTGGTGCCTTGGATGTGCCCATGAGGATCTTCCCCACGTAAGAGTCCTGGGTTTAGAGAAGTGGCCAATGGGAGACCTTACTCAGGCCACTGTCACTGCAGGGCAGTTTCCTCAACTTTTTTTTTTTTTTTAAGATTTTATTTATTTATTTGACAGAGAGAGAGAGACAGCGAGAGAGGGAACAGAAGCACGGGGAGTGGGAGAGGGAGAAGCAGACTTCCCACTGAGCAGGGAGCCCTATGTGGGCCTTGATCCCAGGACTCCAAAACCATGACCTGAACCGAAGGCAGATGCTTAACATCTGAGCCACCCAGGTGCCTAGGTTCCTCAACTTTTTACCCGAGTACAATATAAGCAGAAAAGGGCACACACTATGATATACCTCAGTGAATTTGTACACACTGACACATGTGAGTAAGCAGCATCCACATTACTAGGATAATTCCAGAACCCCAGTGGCCCCCTTGGCTCCCCTTCCAGCCTCCACTGCTGTGCAATTTCTAGCCTCAGTTGTACACAGTTTGTAACTATAAAAGCAAAGAAAGATGGTGGTCATGGTAAAAATTAAAAAAACAAAAAAACAACATACACACCTTATCTTTATCTGGATTCCTATAGATCCAGCTCTGTTCCTAATTAACCACAGGACACTGAGAAGGCAGATTGATCTCTCACTTCAATGTCCTCTTCTTTCAAAGGGGGTGAGACAATCTCTAGCTTATAATGCTAGGACAGGATTAGACACACAGCTGATCAAGATGGTATACTTACTAGCTAATGGTGAAAGGATGTCTAATAAAGAATATTATACCTTCGGCTTTCTGGAATGTGAACTCGAAGGAACTGTCCTAACCAGGAAATGATAGGCTGGTTTCATTGGGGATATAGAAGAGATGGTTGTTAAGGGGACTGGCCCAAGGCTTTCTCCTAAGAACCTGTTGATCGCCAGGATTTGGAGCCCTTGGGCAGCAGCTCCAATCAGGCAGGGTGCTCTGTGTTCTGTAAGTTTGCTCCATGCCACCTTCTGTAGAACCTTGTCTGTAAACCACAGGGAACCAGGGAGCTCAGGACATTCAGTGTTCAAGGTTTGTCCCTGGAAGGAAGGAAGTGCCTCTATCAGTGGCAGACTAGATATTCAACTTTGGGCAGTGTACAACAGTTTCCTGTCCCTGTCCCCTATATCCGGGACCCTTGTCCTCCTACAAGTTCGCATTTGACACAGCATTTGAATACTTACCAGTGTACTTACTGTTTCTTGATGCACTTGTACTGCACAAGAATTGATTTTCAAGAAATATAGTTGGGATTTTTTTCTTTCCTGCATGCTCTTGTGTTGGCAAAATGTGTATTTGCATAGAAATAATCTTGAGTGAGCTCTCCTTGCAAGGGTGTCAAATTTATAAACATCACTACTGTAAAGACGTGGTTTGGGATATGGATTTCCCCCCCCTCCTCAGTTTATTTCTTCTTTCATTTATCATGTCTGGGTCACCACACACTGCATTTATTTTGTTGGGATTTTGTTTTTGAGCAGTTTATTTGCCCAGGTGGTGTTTCTATATATTAAAGCATGTAACTGTTTTTTATTTTTTTTTTAATATCACAGTTTCAAAATAAAACGATCCCATTCTGAGGTTGTTGAAAGGCTCTTTCTAGTGAAGGCAAATAATGTGGTAAAGGCTTTTACCCCATATCCCTCCCAAACCTGTGGTCCACAGTTTATCTTTGAAGATACTGGGCTTTAATAGGCAGGGTAGAGCACAAAAACCAGATGGTTTCCACGTACACCTGTGAAAGTGCCAGGGTTCTGAAAACATTAAAGTTAATGGCCAGAATCAGGCTGCCAAGCTTCATAGAATCTGACTTAACTGGCACATCATTCTGGTTAACTGAATGGCTACATTTGCTCCTGTCCCTGTCCCATCCTCCCCACTCCCTCAATCCCTCCCTATATGAAATTTGCTTTACTTTTTCCCTCTTCTCCAACCTCACCTGCCCCCATCTCTCCCCTCCTGATATGTCTTCCCCTCTTAACATTGCTTATTCTTTTCTTGTGTCTGGAGGCCTCAGAAGTTGGTGTCTCTTGGCCAGCTTATAACATTCCATACTTCATTGTCCTCCTTGAACCTGTGTTGTTCTGGCCTTTCAGACAACCAGGTACAGGTTTGCCTGTGAGCCTTTCTTGGCTTTTCTTGATGCTGTAGTGCTCCTGGATGCCCAAGTTCTTTGTTGCGCTGATGGAAGGAGGATTTCGGTTACCCGGGTGTCATTTGCTAAGATTTAACTGTACATTTTAAGCATACCTGTATTTTATTACATACTACCTAGCAACCAGTAATTCCAGGAAAACCTTGAGAAAATATGATTATTTGGAAGAAATACAGGGCTGTATCTTGATTCTCTCCACCCTCCAAGATTCTAAGCACAGTGATAAATAAAGTAATTCTGACCCTACTAAGATAAAACTTTATTTAGAAGTGAACCCCTGTGTTTTCATCCTCTGTTTGGCAGGTGGATCCTAAGGTGGCCCCATTGATTTCCCATCTCCTGTTGTCTACTCCCTGGTGTGATGCCCTCCCCTTGAGTGTGGTGGAGAAACTGTGACTTGCTTCTAGACAATAAAATATGGAAAGCGTGATGGGATGTCACTTCCTTGATTAGGCTACGTTACACTGCAAAGTGAAGGGGTCTTGCAGTTATAATTAAGGTTCCAAATTGGTTGGTTTTAAGTTAATCAGAAAGGAGATCATCCTGGGTGGTCCTGGATTAATCAGGTGATAGCCCTTTAAAGAGGGTCTGAAGCCAGAGTCTCCATTGATGGCCTTGAGGAACTAAGGTGCCATGTTGTGAGAGGGGCTATGGAGTGGGCCATGTGGCAAGGAACTACAGGAATCTTCTAGAAGCTGAGGGGCCCAAAGTACAC
>NC_138384.1:8508479-8513479 GCF_054177405.1 Leptonychotes weddellii | reverse complement strand
CCAATGTGGGGCTCAGGCCAGGACCCTGAGATCATGACCTGAGCTGAAACCAAGAGTCAGATGCTTACCCGACTGAGCCACCCAAGTGCCCCTTGACTTTCCTTGTTCTTGATGACTTGGGCAGTTGTGAGGACTACCAGGGATTATATACGATGTCCCAGTGTTGGAATTTGTCTGATTTTTTTTTTCATGATTAGACTGGGATTATGGGTTTTAGAGGAGACCCCAGAGATACAGTGCCCTTCTCATCACATCATATCAAGATCACATACTGCCAAGGTGACTTATCACCGTTGGTGTTGACTTTCTTCACCTGACCTAGGCAGTATCTGTCCCATTTCTCTGCTCTACAGTTACTGTTTTCCTGTCCTTTCCGTACTGCTCCTTCTGGAAGGAGGCTGCTGTGTGCAGCCCATACAACAGGAGTAGGGATTTATGTTCTCACTCCTCACGGGCACAACATCTACATAAACCATTAGGAATTCCTTTGCATGGGAGATTTGTCTCTTCACCCCCAATTATTTATTCAGTCATTTCTTTACATCAGCGCCGGCTCATGGATATTTACTCTCCACTTTGGTTTATAGTCCAACATGACTTTGTTTGTCTTGTTGCTCAGATTGTTCCAGGTTTGGCCATCAGAAGCTCTGTCAGTTGGCTCCTATGTCCTTTTGGCATGCTGCCATCATTGTAAGGTGTGCCTTTATGTTTATTTTTGTATTCATTTCCTTTTTGGTTCTGTTTGTGTCCCTCCTCCTCCCCCATCTCACACACATACACAAAGGGCAGCATGCTACTGCGATGTCTGGGATCTCAGTGTCATTGTTTCTGCTTTTCTAGAAATCCCATCTGAGCAGTGAGGAGTGTAAGTGAGTTCTTGCTCCCATTTAACATTTAACTCTACCCAATTTAGGGACCTTATGGGCCACCATCTACCTTAGTGCATTTGCCACCATACCTATCTCAGGGGAGGAGCCTTAGAGCCTGCCCAGCCTCACAGCTGAGCCTCCAAGTCCTAACAAGGTAGGCTACGAGAAATACTCAGCCAGGGAGAAGGCCTAGGTCCTCATACTGGCTCGGCCCCAACTTGGGCATGTCAGTGTGACCTGTGCCCTCGATGCCCAGTTTCTTCACCTCCATAATGAGGGGTTTGCCTTGGCTGGTCTCCAAGGCCCCTTCAAGTCCTGATGTTCTATGATACTAGCAGTCTTGAGTAAAAAGAAGTCACCCATGAGGCATCTGGTGTGTCTGTTGGAAATCTTGTTGAAATCATGGAAAAAAGGAGAGGGGCAAGAAGAAAGAGGTGGAACTAGACTGATCAATGAAAGAGTAAGAATGCATGTGGTGTGGGGGTGGGGAGAGAAGAATAGTTGACAGGGACAAGAAAGAAAGAACTCTGACATTAATCCCTTTGAAAATTTGGGAACAAATAACTAAATACATGGTTTCTGAAATTTTAGGAAAGAAAGTGGGGACCACTAAGCAACAGTGTGAGTGGAATTAACTCTCATTTTTGAAAAGGTTACTAAATGAATGAAAAGTGCAGAATAGAGTCTACAGTGATTTCAGATATGTCAGGCTTTGACAACAGTGATGTGCCCTTGGACATCTTTAATAACCATAAATGTCCAGGTCGGGAGAGGCACACGCCCTTGGACTTGGCATTGGTCAAACCATGTCTGGAATCTTGTTTCCCAACTTGGGTATTGCCTGAGAAGAGTATTAGTGGCAGACTGGAAGTCACCCTGAGGAGAGCGACCAGAGTGACTGGAATCTTGGGACCAGGGCATCAGGAACAGGGTTGAGTGAACTGGTATGTGTTCGTGTGTGAACTGGAATGTGTTGAGGAAGATACAACAAGCATCTGCTTTTCCAAGGCTTTCTGAAGGTCAGTCGATTGTTGTCTTACTGGAGTGAACCTCCACACAAAGGATCTCTGCCCTTTGTTGGAGACGAGAAAACAAAGGCTGGATGTTCCCCCATCGGACACGGCTGCCATCGGTGTGGTGCCTCTTCGGGGGCAGGTGTGGCTGGACAAGCCCTTGGACCCCTTCCTCTAGTCAGGTTCTGTGCTGCTAATGCTTCCTGAAGCTTTGCCTTCTCTTCAGTTCACTGGCTCGGAATCCCAGCCCCCAGCAGAAGCCAACTCCCAGTCCCTGTGTGGCCATTCTCACCCCCTGGGAGTTGGGTGGCAGTGTGGGTACCATGGTCTGCCTTTCTCTCCAGCTTCCAAGGTGATTCTCGTACACCCTGAGAGCCGAGAAGCACCCTCCTCAGAGGATTGCCAACTCCTTAAGGATAAGAACTGTGTTTTCTTCCTCTTTTGTATGCCTCCCCATACAAGGATAATTACACAGAAGAAGCACAGAAATGCTGATTGGTGGATTTATTCCAGCAATTTCTTTTTTTTTTTTTTTTTTTTTTTTTTTAGCTCTCTTTGTATGGAACTTTGCAAAATAAACACCATGGTCACCCCATGCTTTGTGAGCAGCATGCTAGGATGGAATTTCACTGTCTTAAATTGAGGGTTAATTTCTTGGTTTCAACTGAATGATAAATAGGCAGAGGACACACCTTGGAAAGGTGTGAATGTTGACTCTGATGATGAGGGACTGAAAGGCCAGCTGGTTTGAACCTCTTGCTACTGATGGTTCCAGGCCCTCCTCCCTGTGCATTTATCTTCCTTATTTAGGGGATGTTTCCATTCTATTTTATCTACAGAATTACTTTCCATTCTGAGATCTTTTGTATAAGTATTCCCTTGAACCTGTTCCAAAAAGTGGATTTTTAACCCAATAGATCATAACTGCAGTGTTTATCATGCATGCATATTTCAAAATGTGAATGTAAGTAGATTTAGCAAAGTTAAAATAAAATTAAAACTTTTCAAAGGGCACTTCTGCTTGCTTTTCCATGTTGGACTTTCCCATTGGAGTTCTCATGCCATTTAAAAGACTAAAAACAGGAAGACTTTTTCGCTTGGGTCTTTTTTTTTCCCTTCACAAGGGATGGGGTACAGAAAACAGTAGTGAGGTTTAGCCGTCCTTTGTCTTCCTGCAACATACTTGCTGGCAGCAGAGGATGAATTCTGAATCTGTGAGTTAGAGTTATCCTTAAAATTTCTAGCGAGCATCTTGCTTCCCCTCTTGCATCTCTTGAAATCCCTTCCTCAGGTAGACACTAGAGTCATGTCTCAAATAGAAATCCTGTCTTGCCACTCCCTGCTTCATCCCCTCCCTGGCTCTTCCTTCCCTTAAGATAAAATCCCCGATCCTTACCAGGTCCTGAAAGCCCCTGCCACCTGCTCTTACCCTGCTCTGCTTCCCCCTGCCAGCCCTCCTTCTCCTCCTGCCACAGGGCCTTCACACAGGCTGTTGGCTCTGCCTGGAGTAATCTTCCCCTCCTGCTTTAGCTCATAAACTCTTTCTGATCCTTTAGGATTCCACTGGATCATACTTTCAAGAACTTGAGAAGTTACTCCATCTTTCTAAGCTCTGTTTTCTGCTCTGTACAATGGGGTTAATACCTGTGTCTTCTTACTAGCAGTTTTTTGGAGGGAAGGGAGGAATAAATGATATCCCCGAAAGCACGTAGCATAGTAATTGGCCACACAGTAGGTTGGCGTGCTCTGAGCTTTAGCAGTCATTATTGAGCTGGTCGGCTCCCTCTACCCTGAGTCCTTTCCTTTGGATGCACCCACTCCTGATACTGCAGATGTTATTTATGGGGGAGAAGGGGAGGGAGTGGGTGAAAGGGAGGGGTAAAATGAAGGAGATGTCCATGTAACCCTTTCAGTGCCCTAGGCAGACCACCAGAAGACCCTCCCTCCTAACACTGCAAGGGTCTGAATGATTATTTCCCCAAAATTCATATGTTGAAATCCCAGCCCCCAAAGATGCTGGTCTTTGAAGATGGGGCCTTTGAGGGGTGCCGGATTCATGAGGGTGGAGCCCTCTTCGGTGGGATTCCTGCTGTATAAAAGGGGCTCCAGAGAGCTCCACAGTCCCTTCCAGTGTGTGTGTGAAGACAGAGAAAAGGCACCGATCTGAACCAGGAAGAGGGCCCTCACTTAGGCGACCTGGCTGGTACTCCCATCTGGGACTCCTGGCCTCCAGAGCTGTGCGAAATACAGTTCGGTTGATTATGAGCCACTCAATCCATGCTATGTTGTCACAGCAGCTCCAAAGGGTGACACACCCACTTACTTTTTTTTTTTTTGGCCTTGTCACCTTCAAGTGTAAGGGGAAGAAAGGGCCGTGTGGGGGAGGGACCCAACATTTGTTAACATTGTCTTACAGACAAAGACATGGAGATTTGGGGTGACCAGGAGGTCCCCCAGCTAGTCAGGGCCTGAGCAGGGGTTTGAAGTCAGGGCCCCTGGGTCTCAAAGCCTTCCTCTTCCCCACAATCCCACCCTTCCTAAACCACAAGCCCGAGCAAGCGACTGTGCACTTAGCCTTTAAAGGAGGAACACGAGTTCAGGACTCTGGTTGGGTCCTTCCTGTGCTCCCTAGAACACACGCAGTGCCACGGCTCCCAGCCTTTCCTTGTGCAGGCTTCTGACGGGTGCGCAGACAGGCCTCTGGCCCCGCGACACCACTACAAAGGTCCCCTGCTTTCCATCCCCAGATTGCTGCGAGGCCGCTTCTCAAGAAAGCCACTTCTGCTACCTCCCGCGTGCTTTTCTGCTTTGCTGTGAAGAGCAGAGCTGAGCTGGCAGGCCTCCCTTTCTTCTCTGTGTTATGTATGATTCATAAAGAGAACTCTGCGGGTTGAGGGGTGCGCATTGCAGCCTGGACCGTGCTCCTGAGTGCCTTGCACGGGGGGAGGGGCCCATTTCCCATTCCACTCACGTGGAGGTCAGCAAGGGGGGCACAGGTGTGGGGTTTTCACTAGGTTTCTCTTTGTCCTGAGTGATCCCAGGTCTGCCAACAAAAGGGCCACATGTCCTTTTAGTAGTTGACCCCTGGGCGACCCAAAGAAGCACTCCCTCAAGCAGC
>NC_138384.1:8502138-8507979 GCF_054177405.1 Leptonychotes weddellii | reverse complement strand
GTCTCTCTCTGCATGTATATGTACTGAGGACCAGCTGTGTGAGGACAGAGCCTGAGGCGGCTATCTGTAAGCCCAGCAGAGAGCTCTCAGCAGACACTGAATCTGCCAGTGCCTTGATCTTGGACTTCCCAGCCTCCAGAAACTATGAGACATAAATGTCTGTTGTTTAAGCTGCCTATCTGTGGTATTTTCTTATTGCACTTGAACAGATTAAGATACCAAGTTAGTGTCGGGTAATGTGCAGAACTTGAGTTCCCACCTGCGTCCATATCGTAGGTGGGCCATTTACTTTCTGGGGCTTTGGGCGAGTCTCTTATCCTCCCTGAGCCACAGTGTCTCCATCTACAGAATGGGGGCCGTACCAATCTCTTCCTCAGAACGTTGTTGACTGGATTAGATGCAGAAAATGCTCGAACAACACACACACAGCTACATTCAGTGCTCAGTGCTTAACGAGCATCGCCATTCACCCTCTACCATCATCATCATTCACATCGTTATTGTGGTCACCCTTGTGGGCATCACCGTCATCATGCAAAGCACTAGGTATTGGTTTGACCTGGCTGTCGTGTTGGGAAAAATCTATAAGTGGCAGGTACATGCAGAACTCAGGAGTTGGATCAAAACCACAATGAAATATCTCCTCATATCTGTCAGATTGGCTGTTATCAAAAAAGATCAAGAAATATCAAGAAATAACAAGTATTGGCGAGGATGTGGAGAGAAAAGGAACCCTCATGCACTGTTGGTGGGAATGTAAATTGGTGTAGCTACTATGGAAAACAGTATGGAGTTTCCTCAAAAAATTAAAAATATGATCCAGCAATTCCATTTCTGGGTATTTGTCTGAAGAAAGAGAAAACACCAATTTAAAGAGATCTGTGCACCCTTATGTCCATGGCCACATTATCGACAATAGCTAAGATATGGAAGCTACTTAAGTGTCTATCAATACAGGAACAGATAAAGTTGTGGCATACATATTCAATGGAATATTACTCAGCCGTTAAAGAGAATGAGATCTTGCTATTTGCAACAACATGGATGTTGCAAATTGCAGTATTGGTTGCTTTCAGGGAAAAAAATGCTTTGGAAACCAGGTCACAGAGGAAAGTGCCTCTTGCCGTACAGAGCTCAGAGGTCTGCTGTGGAAGTGCAGAGGGAGCCCGGCCTAATTGCATTGATAATACAATCCCGTAACTCATTCTGCCAACACGAAGGTGGATGGACGGTCCCCATCCTTGCCACTGAACAGTGCCCGTGTTTTCCTCTGAGGGACATCTGCTCGCCAGTAGTGATTAAAGTGCCCTGAACAGGCCCTTGCTATTAAGAGTTTGTGGCTCCGGTTTAATAAAAGGTAGTATATTAAAATGGAAACATGTTATTATTGATAAGGACTAGACATATTATAGACCAGATGAAAGCTCTGATAGTGCAAAGTGCAGGGAGAGGAAGCTAAGTGGTACTGAATCCCTACTATGCACGGATTGCTTTGCTGGACACTTTATAGGCATCGCCACAAAATGCCCCGAGCCACCCCATAAACAGGGTCTGGCCTCTCTGATATATTAATATATTTAATTATCAGGCTCTCTGCATTAAAGAAGATTACAATAGAGGCATCCAGTTGATTGGGGAATAGTTGCTGCAAATGATAAGCTCTTTTGAATAAACCGATACTGACTTAATGAGGTTTTGCTGTGTGTTATTTTTTTCCTGATAGAAAATCGAGTGACTGCTCTCCTCCCCAACCATGCTCAGTCCTCTTGCTTACTAGTAATGACCCCCTTTTCTCTCGCTCCATGGGAACTTTTAAAAATTTAAATTAATGGATTTTTTAGCCTCCAGTTTCTGGAATTCTAAGAGGGTCTGAAAGGTAAGCACCCAATTACCGAGGCATGCGAACAAAAATAGGCAGCTTAGCTAGGGAAGTAAAAATAGAGAGGAGTCTCCCCACCTTCCCTGGAGCTGTGCGTTTGTTTCTGGAAAAGGATCAAGAAGCATTCAACCACCAGTTAACTTGGCTGGTCCTTTCAGGTAACTTTTTCCCTGGGCCAGCATGAGCTTGATCACTTAAAGAATTCATAAGACCAGTCTGATGGCCTGTGCATTGGAGAGAGCTCCTCATCTCACTGAAGAGGCTGGTGTGGTTTGGACTCGTTCCCCCGTCGGCCCAGGTCCAGACAGGGGCACGTGCCTGTGTGAGAGAAGCTGATGATCAAGCTACCGGCCCCTGTCCATCCAGAGCACCTGGAGGAACCTGCAGTGATGAAAAACAAATAACATGCATTGAACACCCCCCCACCTCTGACATTTTCTGTGTCTGCTGGCAATAATCCTGTGATAAGTATTCCTACCCCCTTGTGACGGACGACGCTTGTAACAGTTCAAGCAAATGGTCCACAGTCATGTTACTCATCAGCAGCCCACCTGGCCTTTGAAATCAGATTTTTCTGGAACTTTCTACCATGCTGCACTTCCTTGGTCCCTGATGTCCTTCTCAGAACAAAGAAACAAAGGAAAGGGTTGATAGAGGTTGTTCTTCTAGGGGCCCCTTGGTAAATGGCACAGAACTAAATACATAGTAGGTGCTCGGTCTCTTCTGTTTGAAAGAATTTAAGTACCTTGGAGGTTGGGGGGTGGGGGGTGTCAAAACGGAGCCATGGAGAAGGCACCAGTGGCTTGAAGAATGTTCTCCTGACCCAGGGTCTACTGCAGTGTGTGTGGGCTCGCCTCCCATCCTGTAGGAGCTTCCTGGGGACCTCTGTGGTTGGTGTCAGCATCTATGAACTGCTCGCTAGGTGGAAGGTTGCTTTTTTGCAGGACCTTTCCTTTCTCTGAGAGGAGAAAAGGTGTCCATGCCTGGTTCTACCAGTGGACAGGGATTCCCTTTCAACCTGGTCCCCTGTCTCTGTGGTGTTTGATTTTCCCCCTGGGATGCATGCGTGCGTCAAGAAGCTGCTTCTCTCCTGGATCTCTGTATCTCCTTGTCCCCTTGAAGTGCAGCTCCTAGAATAGTGGTCTCGTACCAGGCATGACCCACGGCACTTGGCAAACATTGTTTCACAGGATAATTAAACAAGACAAAACAAGATAAGAAGGTACTGTGACTATACCCTTCTCATTTTACAGATAAGCCAACCGAGGCTTGAAAGGGTGAGTGACTTGTCTAAGTGTCCTACGTAGCCTGGGCAGAATCAGGATCTGAACCCCATGAGTGGGCTCGGGGTCTGCCATTCCATTTTTAAACCTCTCTCCTCAGTTGTCTGGCTCTTCTCACTCCCGGTGCCTCACCCTCCTCCCTGGTCCAGCTTTCCTTTCCCTGCCCAGCTCTTCCTTCTACCACTTTTTTTTTTTTTTCTTTTCTTTTTTCCCTGTGCAAACAGCGTTGGAAAGGCCTGACCTGCCAGCCTGGGGTTCTGATAAGATCTGGCCGTGCTCCCTTTGGCCTGTACCTGCCTTTTTCTGAATGGCCCTGTTAATTGCAATTGACTCTCATAGAATGCCATCCATAGATGGCATTGCTACTTGACACCAGACTAATGCTTCTGACTTTTCCTCAGTGCCTCCAGCAGCAGGGCTGGCAGGGACAGAAGGGGGTCAGAGGCAGGAGAGAGCACTTCTGATTTCAATAAAATACATGAGAGCCTTAGCACTTTACTTTTCTCTTTGTCAGGTCTCCCTCACTCTCCCTCTGTCTCTCTCTCCTTTGGGAAGGAATGTTGTCATTTCTAGGAATTCATCCTACAATGAGAAATGATTAGATTTCACAGTTGTAGCTCCTATGAAGATTCAGGGTTTGTTTTGTTTTTTTCCCATTTCCAAACTTTAGTCTTAGGCATGGAAAAAAAAAACAAAAAACAAAAAACCAGACCTCTGAAGAATAAAACTTGAACAATATGAGTCTAAAGCAGAGAATTAAGACATCTGGGGAGCTGCTGGTGGGAGCCTGATGTCCTGCAGGCCTACTAAGTGTCAGACCTGCTTTCCTTTTATAATCTCCCAGCAGGCAAGCAGAGAGGTATAGGGAGGCCACTTTAGAGGTAGGAAAACTGAAGCGGAAAGACTGGCTTGCTGTCCAGTGCTCAATCACCATTGTTCTGTTTTGGGCAATAAAATAAAGGGGAAAAAGAACCACAAGCCTGTGTAATTGGGTTTCCTTGGGTCTCAAGATGCCCAAGATACTTCTGCACATGATCAGGTGTCCAAGGTCACATAACTGGCTCCTTCCTGACTTGGGAATAACCCCACAGTTGGTTCAAGAGGACTCTGCAGGAGAGGTGGGACTGAGGAGAGGCCCCCGGACTCAGGAGGCACCTGCTTGATTTCTCTGCATCTGGCCTGCTCACACGAGGGACCAGACCTGCTAAAAAGGGAGAGTGAGGGTTGGGTGTCAACCCTGGAGAGACGAGGAGGAAGGCCTTTGGGCGCCACTGTTTCTAGTTTAGATCTGGCTCTGTGCTGGGGGCAGTTTCAGTTAGGAGAGTGACCGGGCAAAGCTGGCATGCAAAGCTGGGGTCATTTTCATTTGGATGAGGTGTTCAAAATAATGATAATGATAATAATAATAATAAACAAGGTTGAAAAAACAGATCTTGATTCTAAGAAGGCAAGTAGAGTCTCTGAAACTGAAGTCGCATGTAAATGCAAGCTTCATTCACCAATGGGAAAAAAAGCAAATGGATGAGTGAATACCATTTAAGGAGGAATTCATGAAAAAGTCCAGATTTCTGAGTTCTCTGGAGACATCAGAGTGCCCCCGAAGGCCATCTGCTCCGGGCTGGAATACAGGTCTGCACACTGGCCCTGTAGGTCTTTGAGTGTTCCACGCATGGGGTGGAAGGAAAGAAGGACTTTGGGTCAGAAGGAACCACCAGCTGCAGACCTTCCCTGAGCTGAACACTAGTTTTCTCATCTGTGAGATGAAATGGCAGAAACCTACCCACAGAGTTGCTCTAGTGGTGAACTTTGCTAGTGGATGTAAAGTCCTTTCCTAGGTGCTCAAAATATTACCATAGTTACTATTTGATGTGTTAAACTACCCTATCTGGTTCCTTCAGGGTTGGAAGCATGAAAAACATGAAGCCCAGAGAAGTGTGGGACAGGGATGGAGGAAGGCAGGGTGTATTTTGTGAAGAGGTGCCTTCTCCAAAAATCATTCTTTGCCTTGGATTTCGAAAGGACCCCCCTGGGAACAAAGCTTTCCATACCTACATTTATCTCCCACCCCCCCACCCCCACCTAGGGTGTCGGGTTCCCCCAGGAGATTTTCCTGGAGGAAAAGGCAGGGGAGCCCCCAACCTAAGGCAGAATCGAATGCAAATAGGACAGTACAACCCCCTCCAGGGCAGAAAAGGCTCCTTCTTATAGACGCCTGGAAGGACATACCCCGTAATTGTGGCACTTGTCGTGTCCGGGCTATCAATATTGGTGCCTCTTTCATTAATAAACTGGCAAGTCGGAACGCTGCAGGAGTGGGAACCCTTCCCCCTCCCTTCTCCCTCCCCAAGCTCCACTTAATCAACAGCAGACTCGATCAAACAGGAAAAGAACATGTAAATCAGCCGCATTAATTCTGCGGGCCCTAAATAGGTAGAAGGAAGGGAAACATGAAAGGGAGCCGTCATTCGTTTGCCTGCAGATGCCCAGGCTCTCAGCGAACGTAAGCAAGAGGTAGTTAAACGGCCCCGCAGATTGCCAGCGACTCGGGAAAGCCTGGGTTTATGTATGGATTAGCACAGTGATAGACCCTGAGTAGCAAAAGACGAAGACTAATTACCTGACAGAGCTCCCCTCCACTCGCCTGGGTCATTGAAATTAATTTCTGCTTTCAGGCTTGGC